>NC_091059.1:7089968-7393182 GCF_000393655.2 Nicotiana sylvestris
TAAAGGAAAAGTTCAGTTTAGGGTTTAAAACCCTAATGCTGACTGAAAGGAAAAGTTCAGTTTAGGGTTTAAAACCCTAATGATGACTAAAGGAAAAGTTCAGTTTAGGGTTTAAAACCCTAATGCTGACTAAAGGAAAGAGTTCAGTTTATTGTTTAAAACCCTAATGCTGACTAAAGGAAAAAGTTCAGTTCATGGTTTAAAACCCTAATACTGATTAAAGGAAAAAGTTCAGTTTAGGGTTTAAAACCCTAATGCTGATTGCAAGGAAAAGTTCAGTTTAGGGTTTAAAACCCTAATGCTGACTGAATGGAAAAAGTTCAGCTTAGGGTTTAAAACCCTAATGCTGACTGAATGGAAAAGTTCAATTTAGGGTTTAAAATCCTAATGCTGACTGGCTGGAAAAAGTTCAGTTTAGGGTTTAAAACCCTAATGCTGACTGAAAGGAAAAGTTCAGTTTAGGGTTTAAAACCCCAATGTTGACTAAAGGGAAAAGTTCAGTTTAGGGTTTAAAACCCTAATGCTGACTAAAGGGAAAAGTTCAGTTTAGGGTTTAAAACCCTAATGCGGACGAACTGGAAAAAGTTCAGTTTAGGGTTTAAAACCCTAATGCTGACTGAAAGGAAAAGTTCAGTTTAAAACCCTAATGCTGACTGAATGAAAAAGTTAAGTTTAGGGTTTAAAACCCTAATGCTGACTGACTGGAAAAAGTTCAGTTCAGGGTTTAAAACCCTAATGCTGACTAAAGGAAAAGTTCAGTTTAGGGTTTAAAACCCTAATGCTGACTGAAAGGAAAAGTTCAGTTTAGGGTTTAAAACCCTAATGATGACTAAAGGAAAAGTTCAGTTTAGGGTTTAAAACCCTAATGCTGACTAAAGGAAAGAGTTCAGTTTATTGTTTAAAACCCTAATGCTGACTAAAGGAAAAAGTTCAGTTCATGGTTTAAAACCCTAATGCTGAGTGAAAGGAAAAAGTTCAGTTTAGGGTTTAAAACCCTAATGCTGACTGAAAGGAAAAGTTCAGTTTAGGGTTTAAAACCCTAATGCTGATTAAAGGAAAAAGTTCAGTTTAGGGTTTAAAACCCTAATGCTGATTGCAAGGAAAAGTTCAGTTTAGGGTTTAAAACCCTAATGCTGACTGAAAGGAAAAGTTCGGTTTAGGGTTTAAAACCCTAATGCTGACTAAAGGAAAAGTTCAGTTTAGGGTTTAAAACCCTAATGCTGACTGAAAGGAAAAGTTCAGTTTAGGGTTTAAAACCCTAATGCTGATTAAAGGAAAAAGTTCAGTTTAGGGTTTAAAACCCTAATGCTGATTGCAAGGAAAAGTTCAGTTTAGGGTTTAAAACCCTAATGCTGACTGAAAGGAAAAGTTCAGTTTAGGGGTTTAAAACCCTAATGCTGACTAAAGGAAAAGTTCAGTTTAGGGTTTAAAACCCTAATGCTGAGTAAAGGAAAGAGTTCAGTTTAGGGTTTAAAACCCTAATGTTGACTAAATGAAAAGTTCAGTTTAGGGTTTAAAACCCTAATGCTGACCGAAAGGAAAAGTTTAGTTTAGGGTTTAAAACCCTAATGCTGACTGAATGGAAAAAGTTCAGTTTAGGGTTTAAAACCCTAATACTGACTGAAAGGAAAAGTTCAGTTTAGGGTTTAAAACCTTAATGCTGACTAAAGGGAAAAGTTCAGTTTAGGGTTTAAAACCCTAATGCTGACTGAATGGAAAAGTTCAGTTTAGGTTTTAAAACTCTAATGCTGACTGACTGGAAAAAGTTCAGTTCAGGGTTTAAAACTCTAATGCTGAATAAGGGAAAAGTTCAGTTTAGGGTTTAAAACCCTAATGCTGACTAAAGGAAAAGTTCAATTTAGGGTTTAAAACCCTAATGCTGACTAAAAGAAAGAGTTCAGTATATGGTTTAAAACCCTAATGCTGACTAAAGGAAAAAAGTTCAGTTCAGGGTTTAAAACCCTAATGCTGACTGAAAGGAAAAAGTTCAGTTTAGGGTTTAAAACCCTAATGCTGACTAAAAGGAAAAGTTCAGTTTAGGGTTTAAAACCCTAATGTTGATTAAAGGAAAAAGTTCAGTTTAGGGTTTAAAACCCTAATGCTGAGTGACTGGAAAAAGTTCAGTTCAGGGTTTAAAACCCTAATGCTAACTGAAAGGAAAAGTTTAGTTTAGGGTTTAAAACCCTAATGCTGACTGAAAGGAAAAGTTCAGTTTAGGGTTTAAAACCCTAATGCTGACTAAAGGAAAGAGTTCAGTTTAGGGTTTAAAACCCTAATGCTGACTAAAGGAAAAAGTTCAGTTCAGGGTTTAAAACCCTAATGCTGACTGAAAGGAAAAAGTTCAGTTTAGGGTTTAAAACCCTAATGCTGACTGAAAGGAAAAGTTCAGTTTAGGGTTTAAAACCCTAATGCTGATTAAAGGAAAAAGTTCAGTTTAGGGTTTAAAACCCTAATGCTGATTGCAAGAAAAAGTTCAGTTTAGGGTTTAAAACCCTAATGCTGACTGAAAGGAAAAGTTTAGTTTAGGGTTTAAAACCCTAATGCTGACTAAAGGAAAAGTTCAGTTTAGGGTTTAAAACCCTAATGCTGACTGAAAGGAAAAGTTCAGTTTAGGGTTTAAAACCCTAATGCTAATTAAAGGAAAAAGTTCAGTTTATGGTTTAAAACCTTAATGTTGATTGCAAGGAAAAGTTCAGTTTAGGGTTTAAAACCCTAATGCTGACTGAAAGGAAAAGTTCAGTTTAAGGTTTAAAACCGTAATGCTAACTAAAGGAAAAGTTCAGTTTAGGGTTTAAAACCCTAATGTTGACTAAAGGAAAGAGTTCAGTTTAGGGTTTAAAACCCTAATGCTGACGAAAGGAAAAGTTTAGTTTAGGGTTTAAAACCCTAATGCTGACCGAAAGGAAAAGTTCAGTTTAGGGTTTAAAACCCTAATGCTGACTGAATGGAAAAAGTTCAGTTTAGGGTTTAAAACCCTAATGCTGACTGAAAGGAAAAGTTCAGTTTAGGGTTTAAAACCCTAATGCTGACTAAAGGGAAAAGTTCAGTTTAGGGTTTAAAACCCTAATGCTGACTGAAAGGAAAAGTTTCAGTTTAGGGTTTAAAACCCTAATGCTGACTGAATGGAAAAGTTCAGTTTAGGGTTTAAAACCCTAATGCTGACTGACTGGAAAAAGTTCAGTTTAGGGTTTAAAACCCTAATGCTGACTGAAAGGAAAAGTTCAGTTTAGGGTTTAAAACCCTAATGCTGACTAAAGGGAAAAGTTCAGTTTAGGGTTTAAAACCCTAATGCTGACTAAAGGGAAAGAGTTCAGTTTAGGGTTTAAAACCCTAATGCTGACTAAAGGAAAACGTTTAGTTTAGGGTTTAAAACCCTAATGCTGACTAAAGGGAAAAGTTCAGTTTAGGGTTTAAAACCCTAATGCTGACTGAAAGGAAAAGTTCAGTTTAGGGTTTAAAACCCTAATGCTGACTAAAGGGAAAAGTTCAGTTTAGGGTTTAAAACCCTAATGCTGACTAAAGGGAAAAGTTCAGTTTAGGGTTTAAAACCCTAATGCTGACTGAATGGAAAAGTTCAGTTTAGGGTTTAAAACCCTAATGCTGACTGAAAGGAAATGTTCAGTTTAGGGTTTTAAAATCCTAATGCTGACTGAAAGGGAAAAGTTCAGTTTAGGGTTTAAAACCTTAATGCTGACTAAAGGGAAAAGTTCAGTTTAGGGTTTAAAGCCCTAATGCTGACTGAAAGGAAAAGTTCAGTTTAGGGTTTAAAACCCTAATGCTAACTAAAGGGAAAAGTTCAGTTTAGGGTTTAAAACCCTAATGCTGACCGAAAGGAAAAGTTCAGTTTAGGGTTTAAAACCCTAATGCTGACTAAAGGAAAATGTTCACTTTAGGGTTTAAAACCCTAATGCTGACCGAAATGAAAAAGTTCGGTTTAGGGTTTAAAACCCTAATGCTGACTGGCTGGGGACAAAGTTCGAGAATACTAACCGACCTCTTTTTTTGAATTTTCTTGTTTTAGTAGAAGATAAAAGGGAGTCTCGTGGAAACTTACCTTTCGAGTGAATTCCTTATTGCCAAAATATTTCTTGTACCCATGTACCTTCTTCTTTGGGCGACACCTGCTTCTTGCACGGTTGTCTTGGATTATACCTGTTTCAACTTTTCAGACAAAGAACAATTGTTAGTTCGGAAATGACGGTCGGTTCGGTGACCTTGATCGTTCCCAGTTGCTTTGTTGCGTCTTTATTTCTGTTGCGAAGTCCCGCCATTGATTTGATTCAAATGGCGAAACCCTTTAGACTGCTCAGGCTTGTATTTCCAGATTCTGTGATGATTTGCCTCGTAAGGCTCTTTTTTTCTTTTCTTTTTTTTTCTTTTTTTTTGTGTCCCGTTTTGCTTGGAGATTCTCAACGGGGATTTTATTGGAGGTATTCTGTGGGGATTTGTACAAAAGGAAGCTCTGTGGGGGAATATATACAAAGTGGATTCTTTGTGTGGATTTTTGTACAATGGGGCATGCTGGAAATTTATTTCAAAGCGGGCTTTCTAGGACTTGTTGGGGTAAGCTTGTTGGGAAATTTTTTTTTTTTACAAAGGGACCCGCCGGGGATGTGATGGGGATTTGTGTCCCCATTTTTATTAACAAAGGGAAGACCATGTGGGGATCTGTACAAGAGAAAATCTGTGTGGATTTCGCTGGAGCAGACCTTTTGGGAAATATTTACAAAGTGGATTCTTTATGCGGATTCGTACAAAGGGAAACCCTGTGGGGATTTGTCCGAGGCGGACTTGCTGGGGAAACTTCTCTCTTTCCTCTTTACTTCAAACGCCGTCAAACATCATGATTCTTCAGGTTTAAACAAACGTACCAACGAAATGAGGTGTTTTCCTTCATGAAACGGAATTCCGTGCAAACAAACCTGCCACCTGTCCTTTCCGGTATTTCTAGAACTTGGGGTTAAACATGAAAGAGATTTGAAGAAAAACAAAGAAAAGAGGAAACAAATTTCAGAAAAGGAGTATCGCCTTCGGAACGAGAAAGACTTATCTGAGGAAGACAATGCTGGCTTTAAATGAACATGACATGCTTTTTGGACTGGACGCCTGATCTTCAATGAACTTGCGTTTCCTGCCGAACCAAAACGGATCTGTGATTCCAAACCGGTGGAACTTTGCCGAGATCTCCTTGGGGAGGAGTCATTCTTTTCGGCCAACAGCGCCCTTTTGCGGGTTTTCGCTGGCTGACCTCTCTCATTTCTCTTCCTGTCATCGCTTGATAGCACTCTTTGCGAGTTTTTACTAAACAAGTTCTCTCATTTTGGTTTCTCTACTCCCGTCGCCTCGTGGTGCCCGAAGGTTTTCACCAACGAGACTCTCTCATTTTATCTCTCAATTTAGAGTGTGTCGGTCTCCATTCGTGACGCTTATTGGCTTCCCACTATCTTTGGTAATTTGATCTGAAAGCTTGTGCTTGGCAAAGAGAGGCAGATGATACTAACTTCTAGGCCGCTTGACGTGCCCCAGTTTCAATTTCAGGGTGAATGGGATTTTATTGTTGGTGTGACTGAACCTCAGGAAGAGGCTGCCTACGTATCCTTTCGGAATCAAGTCAAACGTAGTTCAGGCCTCAATCAATGTTATGTTTTGTTTCATTTTTTTTTGTAAGCGGCTCAAAGGCTTGTAGAGAGAGTTGGTAGTTGGGAAAAAAACCTTCAGCATTTCAAATGTGTCAGGATCGCCGAGGCGTCACTCAGACGTAGTATCTCTTGACTGCATCCGCATTTACTGCTGTTTCGGGGTCATTTCCTTCGATATCACCTAGATACAATGCTCCTCTCGGCAATATTTTTCTGATGATGTATGGGCCTTTCCAATTTGGAGCAAACTTCCCTTTTGCTTCCTGGTGATGTGGCAGAATACGCCTCAGTACCAGCTGACCTACTTCAAAATTCCTGGGTCGGACTTTCTTGTTGTAAGCACATGCCATTCTTCGTTGGTACAACTGTCCGTGACAAACCGCGGCCATTCGCTTTTCATCGATCAAAGTTAACTGCTCCAACCGAGTCTTGACCCACTCGCTGTCTTCGATTTCTGCTTCGACAATGGTTCAAAGCGAGGGAATTTCTACCTCTGCCGGTATTACAGCCTCGGTCCCATAAACTAAAAGATAAGGAGTCGCTCCTACTGACGTGCGTACCGTAGTGCGATACCCCAACAATGCAAATGGTAACTGCTCGTGCCACTGTCAGGAACTTTGGATCGTTTTCCTCAAAATCTTCTTGATGCTTTTATTTGCCGCTTCTACAGCACCATTGGCCTTTGGCCGATAAGGAGTAGAATTCCTATGCGTTATTTTGAATTGCTCGCATACATCTCCCATCAAGTGACTGTTCAAGTTTGCTGCGTTATCTGTAATGATAGTCGCAGGAATACCGAAACGACAGATAAGATTTGAGTGTACAAAATCCACTACAGCTTTTTTAGTGACCGACTTGAGAGTGACAGCCTCTACCCATTTTGTGAAGTAGTCGATGGCAACCAGTATAAATCTGTGTCCATTTGAAGCCTTTGGCTCGATTGGTCCAATGACGTCCATGCCCCAGGCGACAAATGGCCAAGGTGCAGACATGGGATGCAGTTCCGTGGGAGGTGCATGAATACAATCACCGTGCACCTGACACTGATGACACTTCCGAACGAAGCTAAAGCAGTCCTTTTCCATGGTCATCCAGTAATAACCTACTCGAAGGATTTTCTTCGCTAAGACATACCCGTTCATGTGAGGTCCGCACACACCTGCGTGTACTTCATGCATGATCTTTCTCGCCTCCTCGGCATCGACACATCTTAGGAGGTTGAGGTCCGGGGTCCTCTTGTACAACAATTCACCGCTCAGAAAGAAACCACTTGCATGTCGCCTAATGGTTCTCTTTTGATCTCCAGTAGCATGCTCGGGGTATTCTTGTGTCTTCAAGAACCTCCTGATGTCGTGGTACCAAGGTTGTGTATAGGCTCCTACCCCGATTACATTGCAGTAACCGTGTCTTTCCTTGATTTGGATTTCCAAAGGATCGTCGTGGGCGTTGCCCGGGTAGGGTAGCATTGAAGCCAGAGTAGCAAGTGCGTCCGCCAGTTCATTGTGACACCTCGGGATATACCTGAACTCTATTGATGTAAAGCGCTTGCCGAGGTCCTCCACATGCCGTCGGTAAGGGATAAGCTTGACATCCCGAGTTTCCCATTCACCTTGGACTTGCCAGATAATCAGGTCAGAATCTCCCATAATCAGTAGGTCTTCGACATCCTGATCGATTGCCATATGCATGCCCATGATGCAGGCTTCATACTCAGCTGTATTGTTTGTGCAAAAGAAACGCAGTCTAGCTGTGGCGGGATAATGCTGACCGGAAGGCGAGATCAAAATTGCCCCGATCCCTACACCTTTGGCATTCACGGCTCCATCAAAGAACATCTTCCAAACATGAGCGTCCTCCGAGACCACTTCTACGGTGTTTACTTCTTCATCTGGAAAGTAGGTACTCAATGGCTGGTATTCCTCATCGACCGGATTTTCGGCCAAGTGATCTGCTAGTGCCTGGGCTTTCATTACCGTGCGAGTGACATAGACTATATCGAATTCAGTAAGCAAGATTTGCCACTTAGCCAGTCTCCCAGTTAGCATTGGTTTCTGAAATATATACTTCAAAGGATCCAGCCTGCTTATGAGGAAAGTAGTGTGGGCTTGGAGATAATGTCTCAGCTTTTGAGAAACCCACGTCAGAGCGCAACATGTCCTTTCCAGCAGAGTGTATTTGGCCTCGTAGCCGGTGAATTTCTTGCTCAAGTAGTAGATTGCTTGCTCCTTCTTTCCGGTTATGTCGTGCTGCCCGAGGACGCAACCGAAAGAGTTCTCCAAGACTGTCAGATACAAGAAAAGGGGTCTCCCTGGCTTTGGAGGGACCAAAACTGGGGGATTCGAAAGGTATTCTTTGACTTTATCAAAGGCTTCTTGACACTCAGTTGTCCATTTGATCGCCGCTTCTTTCCTTAACAGCTTGAATATGGGTTCACACGTGCTTGTCAGCTGGGCAATAAATCGACTGATATAGTTCAATCTGCCCAACAAACTCATCACGTCTTTCTTTGTTCTCGGGGGAGGTAAATCTCTGATAGATTTTATCTTAGTTGGATCTAGTTCGATACCTCTCCTGCTTACGATGAAGCCCAAAAGTTTGCCCGACGGAACTCCGAAAGCACATTTGGCTGGGTTCAGCTTCAAGTCATACTTCCTTAGTCTCTCGAAGAACTTCCTCAAATCTTGGATGTGATTATCTTACGTCCTGGACTTGACTATCACGTCGTCCACGTACACCTCTATTTCCTGGTGCATCATATCATAAAAAATGGCAGTCATGGCTCTCATGTAAGTAGCCCCGGCATTCTTCAAACCAAATGGCATGACCCGGTAACAGTAGGTGCCCCAAGGCGTGGTGAAGGCAGTTTTCTCGGCGTCCTCTTCATCCATCAATACCTGATGATACCCAGCGTAACAATCTACGAAAGACTGTATCTCGTGTTTGGCGCAATTATCAACGAGGATGTGGATGTTGGGCAGTGGGAAATTATCTTTGGGACTTGCTCTATTCAAATCTCGGTAATCTACACATACCCGAGTTTTCCCGTCCTTTTTCGGTACTGGAACCACATTTGCCAACCATGTTGTATATTGGACTACCCGAATCACT
Source organism: Nicotiana sylvestris (assembly GCF_000393655.2). NCBI lineage: Eukaryota > Viridiplantae > Streptophyta > Magnoliopsida > Solanales > Solanaceae > Nicotiana > Nicotiana sylvestris. The sequence goes on from NC_091059.1 coordinate 7,098,716, forward strand.
CCCGTTTTCAGTTGTTTGGTGATCTCCTCTTTAATCTTGTCACTGACCTCAGTTTTGAACTTTCGTTGCTTTTGTTGAACTGGAGGACAATCAGGATGAATCGGCAATTTATGAACCACTAGATCAACACCTAGTCCCGGCATGTCATCATATGACCAAGCAAACACGTCTTTAAATTCAAAAAGAAGTTGAATTATCGCCTCTCGCGTTTTCTTGTCCGTGTGAATGCTTATTTTGGTCTCCCGGATTTCTTCAGGAGTTCCTAAATTAACCGGTTCGGTGTCATTCAGATTTGGCTTAGGTTTATTCTCAAAATGTTCCAACTCTCGGTTTATTTCCCTAAAAGCTTCTTCTTCATCATATTCTGGTTCTAGATTTATTAATTCATAGTTAAATAGCTCGTTGTGATCTGGGCGTGAAGTCTGCAAGCATGTCATATTTAAAGCCGCATTATTATAACTGAAAGGAAAGATAAAAGGAAAAATGACAAAAATCAGAACAAAAGAAAGAATGGGAAAGCAATGATGATTTTTTTTCTTTATTTTTCTTTGGGAAATTGGAAGACAACAATGTTTACAACTCAATAATTCAAAACAACAATTGAAAGGAAGAAAACGTTCAAGTTATGTCCTGGAAATAACTTGTGACACAGGAAAGGTGGCAGGATAGGTCTACCCGGACTTCCGTCTAGTTGGGAATGGCGTGGCCTCCCAGTTTCGAAGTTTGGCGTTCGGCCCCACGTACAGCATCTCAGCAGTGCTCTTGCCTTCACCTGGTTGAACCATGTGAGTCTCGTAGAGCATTTCTCTCATTGCCCCACATATCTCCTCGATTTCCTCAGCCGTGAAGACCTCGTCGTCCTCTTCTTCGGTGTATCTTGGCTTGATGAAGGTTTCATATAAATCCAGCAATGGTTGAGGTAACTTCCAACCCTCATTTTTCCTTTTCTTTGCCCACTCTTCGTCTGCTGGAGTGGGTTTGAAACCTAGTCCAAAAGGTTTCTTGGTGACTGGCAAGGTGATGGGTTCTGTTATTCCCTGCAGGGTTCGTCCAAGCCCTTTCCCTGGCCTAAATCCGTGCCGGATCATCTCTTTGGCCACCATAACCGAGGCGTTAGACAAGAAAGGTTGGGGGCAGGGTATTCCCTCTTCGTGCTGCTCTGCCAGTACAATCTCGAAAGCTTGATAGACCGTATGTTCGCTCCCTTCTCTCGGTTCAAGATATGGGATGGATGGGTCCCGATAGATAGCATGCTCGTCTTCTCCATGGACCACGATCTCTCAGTCTTCGTACTCGAACTTCACCATCTGGTAAAGAGTGGAAGGCACGGCTCCTGCCGCATGGATCCAAGGTCTGCCGAGGAGAAAATTGTAGGATGTATCCATGTCGAGCACCTGGAAGGTTACTTCAAATTCGACTGGCCCTATGACCAACAACAAGTCTATTTCCCCCATGGTATCTCTCTTGATGCCGTCGAAAGCCCTTACGCAGACATTGTTGGGTCGGATTCTTCCGGTCCCAATTTCCATTCTTTGTAGCGTGGAGAGCGGGCAATGTCAACACCTGATCCCCCATCCAACATTACCCGCTTGACATAGTAGTCCTCGCATTTAACTGTTAGATGCAAGGCCTTGTTGTGTGCCGCTCCTTCCGGGGGTAAATCATTCTTGCTGAAAGAGATTTGGTTGACGGCGAAGAATCTTTCTGTCATCCGCTCTAGTTGTTCAACCGAGGTTTCAACTGGCACATATGCTTCATTCAGGGTCTTCAGTAAGATCTTTTGATGCTCGGCCGACCTCATCAACAATGATAGCATGGACACTTGCTCGGGGTACTTGCGCAGTTGATCTATCACTTCGTAATCCGGCATTTTCATTTGTTGGAAGAACACTTCCGCTTCTTCAACGCTTACAGGCTTCTTTGGTGGGAAGCGTCGTTGTGTGGCGTTGTTCAGCTCTTGGGTATTTGAATACCTTCCAATGAAAGTGTTTTCTGGAATTTCTCCCATGACCTCTTTACCTTTGTACATTACCAAAGTCTTCTGATAATTCCACGGTACTGTGGACGAGTTGGTCATCGGCTTTTGTGGCACGCGTTCGATAACCACTGGCTCATTCAGCCGAGGTGGTTGAATCGTCCCCCGGACCACATAGGCCCCTTTTGGCACGTACATAGGTTTTGCCTTTTTGATACCGAAGTTCTGCGTCTTCTCAGCTTGACCTCGTGGTATGTAAAGAACTTCATCCTTTACCGGTACCACTTTCTTCTCCACCTTCTTTTCAGGCTCGCTCTTTATAGCCTTGGCCTCCTTCCCCTTTTCTGGTTTCTGGTCTGTCTCAGGCCTTTTCCCCATGTCTACAATGGCGATTATAGCTTTCAGAGCAGGGTCGAATTCTTTGTCTTCGCAAATCATTCCGATCAGCGGCCCATTATTGTGAGCAGGCAATGGGTTGTTAGTTACATTTGGGATCTCCTCATCCCTTAGCACTATTTTCCCCTGCTCTATCAAATTCTCGACCACTCTTTTCAACGACCAGCAGTCATTTGTATCGTGTCCCTCGGCCCCTGAATGATAGGCGCATCTGACTCCAGCTTTGTAAGAAGGTGACATCGGGTTTTGCCTCGTTTGAGGGATTGGTTGCAAGAAACCCAACTGGACTAGCTTCGGGAACAAAGTAGAGTATGGTTCACCGATGGGCGTGAAAGTCCGCCTTCTAGGTGGTTCCTGAGGGCGGAAGTTATTCTGCGGAGGTTGTGGGTTATAGTGGTTGCGGTAAGGAGGCTGATTTCTGGGAGGTGGAGCTTGGCCTCGGTTGGCTTGTTGCGGTGGATGGGCATAAGGTTGGGCATTCATGACCATATAGGGTTGATGAGCATATGCCAGATTTGAGTGGGGATAGTAGTGTTGTGGGGTTCTTTCCGGAAAATGGGGCCTGGGATTATGATATTCCCTTGCTTCCGAGGCTGTCATGGCCGTTTCTTCCTTCTTCTTCCCTCTTGCCATTCCCCCAGACCCGCTTTGGACGGCTTGGGAGGTCGCCCTTATGGCTGCTTGACTCAGAATCCTACCTGTTTTCAGACCATTTTCCACCATCTCTCCAATCTTAATTGCTTCTGCAAACGGCTTTCCCATGGCTGACATCATGTTTTGGAAATAGTCAGACTCTTGAGCCTGGAGAAAAGTGGTGACCATTTCTACCTCATCCATGGGAGGCTTCACCCTCGACGCCTGCTCACGCCACTTAATAACATATTCTCTGAAGCTTTCTGAAGGTTTCTTCTTCAAATTCGATAGAGAATTTCGGTCTGGTGCAATGTCGATGTTATACTGGAATTGTTTCACAAAATCTCTGGCGAGATCATCCCATATATGCCATCGGGACATTTCCTGGTCCATATACCATTCCGAGGCTATCCCTACTAGACTTTCCCCAAAATATGCCATTAGCAGTTCTTCTTTTCCGCCGGCTCCCCGCAATTGGTTGCAATATTTCTTAAGATGTGCAATGGGGTCACCGTGCCCATCGTATTTCTCGAACTTTGGGGTCTTGAAACCCACTGGAAGGTGCACGTGAGGGAACATGCATAGGTCGGCGTAAGAGACGCTCTTCTGTCCGCTCAAACCCTGCATATTTTTCAAACTTTGTTCAAGGCTTCTCATTCTTTTGTCCATCTCATTCTGTTCTGCAATTCTGGGGTTCTGATCCTGCCCGGGTGCAAGCTCGCACTAAGGCGGTGGAGGATTAGTGTTGGTAGCGAACCTAGTTGGTTCCATTGAGAACGAGGGTGCCTGGAATGTAAAAGAGGATGAGTCAAAGCTTGGCTTGTACGTAGCAGGCTGTGCCGTAATCGGGCAGGCGGTGCAGTAAAGATGTTCATGCTTGCATCGGTGGCTGACATTCGGGGATGAGGCTCAGAAGGCGATCCAGCAGAGAAGGCTGAAGTGGCTGGTATCCAAATGGGGTAGCGGGATAATTTATGGGGACATTAGAAGTCCCGCTTGACCTGGAAAATAACTCAGGGAATCCGGGGACGACACTTGGCGGTTCTTTTCCGTTATTCCAGTCGTCCATCATTTCCAACATACGGAGTCGTAGGATTCTATTTTCTTCCGCAGTTGTGGATTCAGGTGTGAGGACAGCTGAGATCGAGCTCTCCTCGGAAACAGAGATTGTTTGTAACGGAATTTCTGAAGACATTTCCACACTTCCTTTTGACCTGGTGAAGTAAGTGTGAGTACTGCTTCCGATATTAACAACAGGTAGTTGAACACTTCTCTTTGACCTCGTGAAGTATGAGTGTGAGGCCAGACTTTCACCAAACCAATCGTCTTTTCCAAAAACCTGGGGTACTCAAAGACAAACGCACGGTTAATATGCAGCAAATAACATATAGGTAATCTCACGTTGGGCATGATGCACCTATACAGTTAAGTGGATTCCTACATGTTTGCGACGAGAGCATGCGTCGTTCCGTCATTCTTTTTAGGCTTCCCTTTTCTCATCATTTTTCTTCTCTTTTTGTTTTTCTTTTATGTTTTTATTTTGCGGAAAAAATGCGATCGGATCCGATGAGGATTGCCTACGTATCACGACGCCACGTGAATCAGATCATTACGTAGTTCAAAACACAAATGAAAGAAACACACCTTTTATTGTTGAAACGGTCCATTACAAACTACATTTTGCAAAAGAAAGAGCAAACTTTGAAAATAAACCCAGACTAAAAATCACCCTGATGGGAAAAACAGGCAGAAGATGCTAAGATACAAACTTGACTCATGAGTGCATTATGGTTTTGAAAATTGGTGTCCGCGGGGCATCGTTCGGCCTCGCCGCGGTCCTAGGTGTGAGATCCCTCTCAAGTTGCTCCAGCTCATGCATAGTCTGCTTGACATAACCCATCACTGCCGAGAGGACGGTAACGCTGGTCATGTTCTCACATCGTAGACATCGTCTGGTGATGGCATGGGCAATGGCCTTGATCCTATCTCTGGTTTGCTTCTTCTCTACGAGTAGGCGTTTTATCTGATCGCTACATATCTTGAATACCTGAGCATCCTGCATATGCTGATTCTTCAGTCGCCGTACTTCTAACTTCATCTGGGCTAATGAGTCATACCAGTATCTGCTCTCAATTTGGAAATTCTTAGCCTGATCAGCTGCTTTGATCTCAAGTATAGCCATCTCTTTCTTCATTTTGGCAACAGTTATCTCGTGGTCGTGTTTCGATTGGTTCAAGTGTCAGCGATGCTTCTCTACTCTTATCCCCCACTGTGCCTTGAGCTTTGACATAATCTTTCCCGATTCTTCTAAACCATCTCGCCATTCCGCGACTTCTCTTTTTAAACCCTTAATCAACTGCTGGTCTGATCGACTTCTGGGCTGTTCATCAAGAGACAATCTCAATTTTTGGATTTGGGCCTTAAGTTCTTCATTCTCTTGGACCAATTTATTCTTTTCGCTTCGATCCGCCGCAATTTGTATGCTGTTATTGAACTTCAGACTGTCAATTTGTAGCTTCAAATCACCAATCTCTGTCCGATACCCCTTTTCTTTTGCTAACCAATTCCATTGCCCTTGGGATGATTCTACAAAGTCTTTGAGATGCGGTCTTTTAGCTGGTCTTTCGCAAGACAGGTCGCCTCTGAACCAAGCGTGATACCCTAGGGCAACTTCCCCTTTTGCTATATCCATCACACAAGTGCTTGCCGTCAGATGTTGGCACTCACTCCAGATTTGGCGAACTTCTTCTTCGGGAAAACGACCGTCTGGACTGATCTCAATCACTTGGGTACTCAGATCTTCATCTTTCGGCACCACTTGATACCTCCCAAGTTGCCTCAAAACCCGATATGGTGCGTAGAGTTGGATGCTTTTAAGTCCCATCAACAGAAAGTGGGGCCTGGTTTAAAACCCTAATGCTGACTGACTGGAAAAAGTTCAGTCCAGGGTTTAAAACCCTAATGCTGACTAAAGGAAAAAGTTCAGTTTAGGGTTTAAAACCCTAATGCTGACTAAAGGGAAAGAGTTCAGTTTAGGGTTTAAAACCCTAATGGTGACTAAAGGAAAACGTTTAGTTTAGGGTTTAAAACCCTAATGCTGACTAAAGGGAAAAGTTCAGTTTAGGGTTTAAAACCCTAATGCTGACTGAAAGGAAAAGTTCAGTTTAGGGTTTAAAACCCTAATGCTGACTAAAGGGAAAAGTTCAGTTTAGGGTTTAAAACCCTAATGCTGACTGAATGGAAAAGTTCAGTTTAGGGTTTAAAACCCTAATGCTGACTGAAAGGAAATGTTCAGTTTAGGGTTTTAAAACCCTAATGCTGACTGAAAGGAAAAGTTCAGTTTAGGGTTTAAAACCTTAATGCTGACTAAAGGGAAAAGTTCAGTTTAGGGTTTAAAGCCCTAATACTGACTGAAAGGAAAAGTTCAGTTTAGGGTTTAAAACCCTAATGCTGACTGACTGGAAAAAGTTCAGTTCAGGGTTTAAAACCCTAATGCTAACTGAAAGGAAAAGTTCAGTTTAGGGTTTAAAACCCTAATGCTGACTGAAAGGAAAAGTTCAGTTTAGGGTTTAAAACCTTAATGCTGACTAAAGGGAAAAGTTCAGTTTAGGGTTTAAAGCCCTAATACTGACTGAAAGGAAAAGTTCAGTTTAGGGTTTAAAACCCTAATGCTGACTAAAGTGAAAAGTTCAGTTTAGGGTTTAAAACCCTAATGCTGACCGAAAGGAAAAGTTCAGTTTAGGGTTTAAAACCCTAATGCTGACTAAAGGAAAAAGTTCAGTTTAGGGTTTAAAACCCTAATGTTGACCGAAAGGAAAAAGTTCGATTTAGGGTTTAAAACCCTAATGCTGACTGAAAGGAAAAGTTCAGTTTAGGGTTTAAAACCCTAATGTTGACTAAAGGGAAAAGTTCAGTTTAGGGTTTAAAACCCTAATGCTGACTAAAGGAAAAAGTTCAGTTTAGGGTTTAAAACCCTAATGCTGACTGAAAGGAAAAGTTCAGTTTAGGGTTTAAAACCCTAATGCTGACTGAATGGAAAAGTTCAATTTAGGGTTTAAAACCCTAATGCTGACTGACTGGAAAAAGTTCAGTTCAGGGTTTAAAACCCTAATGCTGACTAAAGGAAAAGTTCAGTTTAGGGTTTAAAACCCTAATGCTGACTGAAAGGAAAAGTTCAGTTTAGGGTTTAAAACCCTAATGATGACTAAAGGAAAAGTTCAGTTTAGGGTTTAAAACCCTAATGCTGACTAAAGGAAAGAGTTCAGTTTATTGTTTAAAACCCTAATGCTGACTAAAGGAAAAAGTTCAGTTCATGGTTTAAAACCCTAATACTGATTAAAGGAAAAAGTTCAGTTTAGGGTTTAAAACCCTAATGCTGATTGCAAGGAAAAGTTCAGTTTAGGGTTTAAAACCCTAATGCTGACTGAATGGAAAAAGTTCAGCTTAGGGTTTAAAACCCTAATGCTGACTGAATGGAAAAGTTCAATTTAGGGTTTAAAATCCTAATGCTGACTGACTGGAAAAAGTTCAGTTTAGGGTTTAAAACCCTAATGCTGACTGAAAGGAAAAGTTCAGTTTAGGGTTTAAAACCCCAATGTTGACTAAAGGGAAAAGTTCAGTTTAGGGTTTAAAACCCTAATGCTGACTAAAGGGAAAAGTTCAGTTTAGGGTTTAAAACCCTAATGCTGACGAACTGGAAAAAGTTCAGTTTAGGGTTTAAAACCCTAATGCTGACTGACTGGAAAAAGTTCAGTTCAGGGTTTAAAACCCTAATGCTGACTAAAGGAAAAGTTCAGTTCAGGGTTTAAAACCCTAATGCTGACTGAAAGGAAAAGTTCAGTTTAGGGTTTAAAACCCTAATGCTGACTGAATGGAAAAGTTCAGTTTAGGGTTTAAAACCCTAATGCTGACTGACTGGAAAAAGTTCAGTTCAGGGTTTAAAACCCTAATGCTGACTAAAGGAAAAGTTCAGTTCAGGGTTTAAAACCCTAATGCTGACTAAAGGAAAAGTTCAGTTTAGGGTTTAAAACCCTAATGCTGACTGAAAGGAAAAGTTCAGTTTAGGGTTTAAAACCCTAATGATGACTAAAGGAAAAGTTCAGTTTAGGGTTTAAAACCCTAATGCTGACTAAAGGAAAAGTTCAGTTTAGGGTTTAAAACCCTAATGCTGACTAAAGGGAAAAGTTCAGTTTAGGGTTTAAAACCCTAATGCTGACTAAAGGGAAAAGTTCAGTTTAGTGTTTAAAACCCTAATGCTGACTGAAAGGAAAAGTTCAGTTTAGGGTTTAAAACCCTAATGCTGACTGAATGGAAAAGTTCAATTTAGGGTTTAAAACCCTAATGCTGACTGACTGGAAAAAGTTCAGTTCAGGGTTTAAAACCCTAATGCTGACTAAAGGAAAATTTCAGTTTAGGGTTTAAAACCCTAATGCTGACTGAAAGGAAAAGTTCAGTTTAGGGTTTAAAACCCTAATGATGACTAAAGGAAAAGTTCAGTTTAGGGTTTAAAACCCTAATGCTGACTAAAGGAAAGAGTTCAGTTTATTGTTTAAAACCCTAATGCTGACTAAAGGAAAAAGTTCAGTTCATGGTTTAAAACCCTAATACTGATTAAAGGAAAAAGTTCAGTTTAGGGTTTAAAACCCTAATGCTGATTGCTAGGAAAAGTTCAGTTTAGGGTTTAAAACCCTAATGCTGACTGAATGGAAAAAGTTCAGCTTAGGGTTTAAAACCCTAATGCTGACTGAATGGAAAAGTTCAATTTAGGGTTTAAAATCCTAATGCTGACTGACTGGAAAAAGTTCAGTTTAGGGTTTAAAACCCTAATGCTGACTGAAAGGAAAAGTTCAGTTTAGGGTTTAAAACCCCAATGTTGACTAAAGGGAAAAGTTCAGTTTAGGGTTTAAAACCCTAATGCTGACTAAAGGGAAAAGTTCAGTTTAGGGTTTAAAACCCTAATGCTGACGAACTGGAAAAAGTTCAGTTTAGGGTTTAAAACCCTAATGCTGACTGAAAGGAAAAGTTCAGTTTAAAACCCTAATGCTGACTGAATGGAAAAGTTCAGTTTAGGGTTTAAAACCCTAATGCTGACTGACTGGAAAAAGTTCAGTTCAGGGTTTAAAACCCTAATGCTGACTAAAGGAAAAGTTCAGTTCAGGGTTTAAAACCCTAATGCTGACTAAAGGAAAAGTTCAGTTTAGGGTTTAAAACCCTAATGCTGACTGAAAGGAAAAGTTCAGTTTAGGGTTTAAAACCCTAATGATGACTAAAGGAAAAGTTCAGTTTAGGGTTTAAAACCCTAATGCTGACTAAAGGAAAAGTTCAGTTTAGGGTTTAAAAACCTAATGCTGACTAAAGGAAAGAGTTCAGTATATGGTTTAAAACCCTAATGCTGACTAAAGGAAAAAAGTTCAGTTCAGGGTTTAAAACCCTAATGCCGACTGAATAGAAAAAGTTCAGTTTAGGGTTTAAAACCCTAATGCTGACTGAAAGGAAAAGTTCAGTTTAGGGTTTAAAACCTTAATGCTGACTAAAGGGAAAAGTTCAGTTTAGGGTTTAAAACCCTAATGCTGACTGAATGGAAAAGTTCAGTTTAGGTTTTAAAACCCTAATGCTGACTGACTGGAAAAAGTTCAGTTCAGGGTTTAAAACTCTAATGCTGACTAAAGGAAAAGTTCAGTTTAGGGTTTAAAACCCTAATGCTGACTAAAGGAAAGAGTTCAGTATATGGTTTAAAACCCTAATGCTGACTAAAGGAAAAAAGTTCAGTTCAGGGTTTAAAACCCTAATGCTGACTGAAAGGAAAAAGTTCAATTTAGGGTTTAAAACCCTAATGCTGACTGAAAGGAAAAGTTCAGTTTAGGGTTTAAAACCCTAATGTTGATTAAAGGCAAAAGTTCAGTTTAGGGTTTAAAACCCTAATGCTGACTGACTGGAAAAAGTTCAGTTCAGGGTTTAAAACCCTAATGCTAACTGAAAGGAAAAGTTCAGTTTAGGGTTTAAAACCCTAATGCTGACTGAAAGGAAAAGTTCAGTTTAGGGTTTAAACCCCTAATGCTGACTAAAGGAAAGAGTTCAGTTTAGGGTTTAAAACCCTAATGCTGACTAAAGGAAAAAGTTCAGTTCAGGGTTTAAAACCCTAATGCTGACTGAAAGGAAAAAGTTCAGTTTAGGGTTTAAAACCCTAATGCTGATTAAAGGAAAAAGTTCAGTTTAGGGTTTAAAACCCTAATGCTGATTGCAAGAAAAAGTTCAGTTTAGGGTTTAAAACCCTAATGCTGACTGAAAGGAAAAGTTCAGTTTAGGGTTTAAAACCCTAATGCTGACTAAAGGAAAAGTTCAGTTTAGGGTTTAAAACCCTAATGCTGACTGAAAGGAAAAGTTCAGTTTAGGGTTTAAAACCCTAATGCTGATTAAAGGAAAAAGTTCAGTTTATGGTTTAAAACCTTAATGTTGATTGCAAGGAAAAGTTCAGTTTAGGGTTTAAAACCTTAATGCTGACTGAAAGGAAAAGTTCAGTTTAAGGTTTAAAACCGTAATGCTGACTAAAGGAAAAGTTCAGTTTAGGGTTTAAAACCATAATGCTGACTAAAGGAAAGAGTTCAGTTTAGGGTTTAAAACCCTAATGCTGACGAAAGGAAAAGTTTAGTTTAGGGTTTAAAACCCTAATGCTGACCGAAAGGAAAAGTTCAGTTTAGGGTTTAAAACCCTAATGCTGACTGAATGGAAAAAGTTCAGTTTAGGGTTTAAAACCCTAATGCTGACTGAAAGGAAAAGTTCAGTTTAGGGTTTAAAACCCTAATGCTGACTAAAGGGAAAAGTTCAGTTTAGGGTTTAAAACCCTAATGCTGACCAAAAGGAAAAGTTCAGTTTAGGGTTTAAAACCCTAATGCTGACTGAATGGAAAAGTTCAGTTTAGGGTTTAAAACCCTAATGCTGACTGACTGGAAAAAGTTCAGTTTAGGGTTTAAAACCCTAATGCTGACTGAAAGGAAAAGTTCAGTTTAGGGTTTAAAACCCTAATGCTGACTAAAGGGAAAAGTTCAGTTTAGGGTTTAAAACCCTAATCCTGACTAAAGGGAAAAAGTTCAGTTTAGGGTTTAAAACCCTAATGGTGACTAAAGGAAAATGTTTAGTTTAGGGTTTAAAACCCTAATGCTGACTAAAGGGAAAAGTTCAGTTTAGGGTTTAAAACCCTAATGCTGACTGAAAGGAAAAGTTCAGTTTAGGGTTTAAAACCCTAATGCTGACTAAAGGGAAAAGTTCAGTTTAGGGTTTAAAACCCTAATGCTGACTGAATGGAAAAGTTCAGTTTAGGGTTTAAAACCCTAATGCTGACTGAAAGGAAATGTTCAGTTTAGGGTTTTAAAACCCTAATGCTGAATGAAAGGAAAAGTTCAGTTTAGGGTTTAAAACCTTAATGCTGACTAAAGGGAAAAGTTCAGTTTAGGGTTTAATGCCCTAATGCTGACTGAAAGGAAAAGTTCAGTTTAGGGTTTAAAACCCTAATGCTGACTAAAGTAAAAAGTTCAGTTTAGGGTTTAAAACCCTAATGCTGACCGAAAGGAAAAGTTCAGTTTAGGGTTTAAAACCCTAATGCTGACTAAAGGAAAAAGTTCAGTTTAGGGTTTAAAACCCTAATGCTGACCGAAAGGAAAAAGTTCGGTTTAGGGTTTAAAACCCTAATGCTGACTGAAAGGAAAAGTTCAGTTTAGGGTTTAAAACCCTAATGCTGACTAAAGGGAAAAGTTCAGTTTAGGGTATAAAACCCTAATGCTGACTAAAGGGAAAAGTTCAGTTTAGGGTTTAAAACCCTAATGCTGACTGAAAGGAAAAGTTCAGTTTAGGGTTTAAAACCCTAATGCTGACTAAAGGGAAAAGTTCAGTTTAGGGTTTAAAACCCTAATGCTGACTGAATGGAAAAGTTCAGTTTAGGGTTTAAAACCCTAATGCTGACTGAAAGGAAATGTTCAGTTTAGGGTTTTAAAACCCTAATGCTGACTGAAAGGAAAAGTTCAGTTTAGGGTTTAAAACCTTAATGCTGACTAAAGGGAAAAGTTCAGTTTAGGGTTTAAAGCCCTAATACTGACTGAAAGGAAAAGTTCAGTTTAGGGTTTAAAACCCTAATGCTGACTGACTGGAAAAAGTTCAGTTCAGGGTTTAAAACCCTAATGCTAACTGAAAGGAAAAGTTCAGTTTAGGGTTTAAAACCCTAATGCTGACTGAAAGGAAAAGTTCAGTTTAGGGTTTAAAACCTTAATGCTGACTAAAGGGAAAAGTTCAGTTTAGGGTTTAAAGCCCTAATACTGACTGAAAGGAAAAGTTCAGTTTAGGGTTTAAAACCCTAATGCTGACTAAAGTGAAAAGTTCAGTTTAGGGTTTAAAACCCTAATGCTGACCGAAAGGAAAAGTTCAGTTTAGGGTTTAAAACCCTAATGCTGACTAAAGGAAAAAGTTCAGTTTAGGGTTTAAAACCCTAATGTTGACCGAAAGGAAAAAGTTCGATTTAGGGTTTAAAACCCTAATGCTGACTGAAAGGAAAAGTTCAGTTTAGGGTTTAAAACCCTAATGTTGACTAAAGGGAAAAGTTCAGTTTAGGGTTTAAAACCCTAATGCTGACTAAAGGAAAAAGTTCAGTTTAGGGTTTAAAACCCTAATGCTGACTGAAAGGAAAAGTTCAGTTTAGGGTTTAAAACCCTAATGCTGACTGAATGGAAAAGTTCAATTTAGGGTTTAAAACCCTAATGCTGACTGACTGGAAAAAGTTCAGTTCAGGGTTTAAAACCCTAATGCTGACTAAAGGAAAAGTTCAGTTTAGGGTTTAAAACCCTAATGCTGACTGAAAGGAAAAGTTCAGTTTAGGGTTTAAAACCCTAATGATGACTAAAGGAAAAGTTCAGTTTAGGGTTTAAAACCCTAATGCTGACTAAAGGAAAGAGTTCAGTTTATTGTTTAAAACCCTAATGCTGACTAAAGGAAAAAGTTCAGTTCATGGTTTAAAACCCTAATACTGATTAAAGGAAAAAGTTCAGTTTAGGGTTTAAAACCCTAATGCTGATTGCAAGGAAAAGTTCAAGTTTAGGGTTTAAAACCCTAATGCTGACTGAATGGAAAAAGTTCAGCTTAGGGTTTAAAACCCTAATGCTGACTGAATGGAAAAGTTCAATTTAGGGTTTAAAATCCTAATGCTGACTGACTGGAAAAAGTTCAGTTTAGGGTTTAAAACCCTAATGCTGACTGAAAGGAAAAGTTCAGTTTAGGGTTTAAAACCCCAATGTTGACTAAAGGGAAAAGTTCAGTTTAGGGTTTAAAACCCTAATGCTGACGAACTGGAAAAAGTTCAGTTTAGGGTTTAAAACCCTAATGCTGACGAACTGGAAAAAGTTCAGTTTAGGGTTTAAAACCCTAATGCTGACTGACTGGAAAAAGTTCAGTTCAGGGTTTAAAACCCTAATGCTGACTAAAGGAAAAGTTCAGTTCAGGGTTTAAAACCCTAATGCTGACTAAAGGGAAAAGTTTAGTTTAGGGTTTAAAACCCTAATGCTGACTGAAAGGAAAAGTTCAGTTTAGGGTTTAAAACCCTAATGCTGACTGAATGGAAAAGTTCAGTTTAGGGTTTAAAACCCTAATGCTGACTGACTGGAAAAAGTTCAGTTCCAGGGTTTAAAACCCTAATGCTGACTAAAGGGAAAAGTTCAGTTTAGGGTTTAAAACCCTAATGCTGACTAAAGGGAAAGAGTTCAGTTTAGGGTTTAAAACCCTAATGGTGACTAAAGGAAAACGTTTAGTTTAGGGTTTAAAACCCTAATGCTGACTAAAGGGAAAAGTTCAGTTTAGGGTTTAAAACCCTAATGCTGACTGAAAGGAAAAGTTCAGTTTAGGGTTTAAAACCCTAATGCTGACTAAAGGGAAAAGTTCAGTTTAGGGTTTAAAACCCTAATGCTGACTGAATGGAAAAGTTCAGTTTAGGGTTTAAAACCCTAATGCTGACTGAAAGGAAATGTTCAGTTTAGGGTTTTAAAACCCTAATGCTGACTGAAAGGAAAAGTTCAGTTTAGGGTTTAAAACCTTAATGCTGACTAAAGGGAAAAGTTCAGTTTAGGGTTTAAAGCCCTAATACTGACTGAAAGGAAAAGTTCAGTTTAGGGTTTAAAACCCTAATGCTGACTGACTGGAAAAAGTTCAGTTCAGGGTTTAAAACCCTAATGCTAACTGAAAGGAAAAGTTCAGTTTAGGGTTTAAAACCCTAATGCTGACTGAAAGGAAAAGTTCAGTTTAGGGTTTAAAACCTTAATGCTGACTAAAGGGAAAAGTTCAGTTTAGGGTTTAAAGCCCTAATACTGACTGAAAGGAAAAGTTCAGTTTAGGGTTTAAAACCCTAATGCTGACTAAAGTGAAAAGTTCAGTTTAGGGTTTAAAACCCTAATGCTGACCGAAAGGAAAAGTTCAGTTTAGGGTTTAAAACCCTAATGCTGACTAAAGGAAAAAGTTCAGTTTAGGGTTTAAAACCCTAATGTTGACCGAAAGGAAAAAGTTCGATTTAGGGTTTAAAACCCTAATGCTGACTGAAAGGAAAAGTTCAGTTTAGGGTTTAAAACCCTAATGTTGACTAAAGGGAAAAGTTCAGTTTAGGGTTTAAAACCCTAATGCTGACTAAAGGAAAAAGTTCAGTTTAGGGTTTAAAACCCTAATGCTGACTGAAAGGAAAAGTTCAGTTTAGGGTTTAAAACCCTAATGCTGACTGAATGGAAAAGTTCAATTTAGGGTTTAAAACCCTAATGCTGACTGACTGGAAAAAGTTCAGTTCAGGGTTTAAAACCCTAATGCTGACTAAAGGAAAAGTTCAGTTTAGGGTTTAAAACCCTAATGCTGACTGAAAGGAAAAGTTCAGTTTAGGGTTTAAAACCCTAATGATGACTAAAGGAAAAGTTCAGTTTAGGGTTTAAAACCCTAATGCTGACTAAAGGAAAGAGTTCAGTTTATTGTTTAAAACCCTAATGCTGACTAAAGGAAAAAGTTCAGTTCATGGTTTAAAACCCTAATATTGATTAAAGGAAAAAGTTCAGTTTAGGGTTTAAAACCCTAATGCTGATTGCAAGGAAAAGTTCAGTTTAGGGTTTAAAACCCTAATGCTGACTGAATGGAAAAAGTTCAGCTTAGGGTTTAAAACCCTAATGCTGACTGAATGGAAAAGTTCAATTTAGGGTTTAAAATCCTAATGCTGACTGACTGGAAAAAGTTCAGTTTAGGGTTTAAAACCCTAATGCTGACTGAAAGGAAAAGTTCAGTTTAGGGTTTAAAACCCCAATGTTGACTAAAGGGAAAAGTTCAGTTTAGGGTTTAAAACCCTAATGCTGACTAAAGGGAAAAGTTCAGTTTAGGGTTTAAAACCCTAATGCTGACGAACTGGAAAAAGTTCAGTTTAGGGTTTAAAACCCTAATGCTGACTGACTGGAAAAAGTTCAGTTCAGGGTTTAAAACCCTAATGCTGACTAAAGGAAAAGTTCAGTTCAGGGTTTAAAACCCTAATGCTGACTAAAGGAAAAGTTCAGTTTAGGGTTTAAAACCCTAATGCTGACTGAATGGAAAAGTTCAGTTTAGGGTTTAAAACCCTAATGCTGACTGACTGGAAAAAGTTCAGTTCAGGGTTTAAAACCCTAATGCTGACTAAAGGAAAAGTTCAGTTCAGGGTTTAAAACCCTAATGCTGACTAAAGGAAAAGTTCAGTTTAGGGTTTAAAACCCTAATGCTGACTGAAAGGAAAAGTTCAGTTTAGGGTTTAAAACCCTAATGATGACTAAAGGAAAAGTTCAGTTTAGGGTTTAAAACCCTAATGCTGACTAAAGGAAAAGTTCAGTTTAGGGTTTAAAACCCTAATGCTGACTAAAGGGAAAAGTTCAGTTTAGGGTTTAAAACCCTAATGCTGACTAAAGGGAAAAGTTCAGTTTAGTGTTTAAAACCCTAATGCTGACTGAAAGGAAAAGTTCAGTTTAGGGTTTAAAACCCTAATGCTGACTGAATGGAAAAGTTCAATTTAGGGTTTAAAACCCTAATGCTGACTGACTGGAAAAAGTTCAGTTCAGGGTTTAAAACCCTAATGCTGACTAAAGGAAAATTTCAGTTTAGGGTTTAAAACCCTAATGCTGACTGAAAGGAAAAGTTCAGTTTAGGGTTTAAAACCCTAATGATGACTAAAGGAAAAGTTCAGTTTAGGGTTTAAAACCCTAATGCTGACTAAAGGAAAGAGTTCAGTTTATTGTTTAAAACCCTAATGCTGACTAAAGGAAAAAGTTCAGTTCATGGTTTAAAACCCTAATACTGATTAAAGGAAAAAGTTCAGTTTAGGGTTTAAAACCCTAATGCTGATTGCTAGGAAAAGTTCAGTTTAGGGTTTAAAACCCTAATGCTGACTGAATGGAAAAAGTTCAGCTTAGGGTTTAAAACCCTAATGCTGACTGAATGGAAAAGTTCAATTTAGGGTTTAAAATCCTAATGCTGACTGACTGGAAAAAGTTCAGTTTAGGGTTTAAAACCCTAATGCTGACTGAAAGGAAAAGTTCAGTTTAGGGTTTAAAACCCCAATGTTGACTAAAGGGAAAAGTTCAGTTTAGGGTTTAAAACCCTAATGCTGACTAAAGGGAAAAGTTCAGTTTAGGGTTTAAAACCCTAATGCTGACGAACTGGAAAAAGTTCAGTTTAGGGTTTAAAACCCTAATGCTGACTGAAAGGAAAAGTTCAGTTTAAAACCCTAATGCTGACTGAATGGAAAAGTTCAGTTTAGGGTTTAAAACCCTAATGCTGACTGACTGGAAAAAGTTCAGTTCAGGGTTTAAAACCCTAATGCTGACTAAAGGAAAAGTTCAGTTCAGGGTTTAAAACCCTAATGCTGACTAAAGGAAAAGTTCAGTTTAGGGTTTAAAACCCTAATGCTGACTGAAAGGAAAAGTTCAGTTTAGGGTTTAAAACCCTAATGATGACTAAAGGAAAAGTTCAGTTTAGGGTTTAAAACCCTAATGCTGACTAAAGGAAAAGTTCAGTTTAGGGTTTAAAAACCTAATGCTGACTAAAGGAAAGAGTTCAGTATATGGTTTAAAACCCTAATGCTGACTAAAGGAAAAAAGTTCAGTTCAGGGTTTAAAACCCTAATGCCGACTGAATAGAAAAAGTTCAGTTTAGGGTTTAAAACCCTAATGCTGACTGAAAGGAAAAGTTCAGTTTAGGGTTTAAAACCTTAATGCTGACTAAAGGGAAAAGTTCAGTTTAGGGTTTAAAACCCTAATGCTGACTGAATGGAAAAGTTCAGTTTAGGTTTTAAAACCCTAATGCTGACTGACTGGAAAAAGTTCAGTTCAGGGTTTAAAACTCTAATGCTGACTAAAGGAAAAGTTCAGTTTAGGGTTTAAAACCCTAATGCTGACTAAAGGAAAGAGTTCAGTATATGGTTTAAAACCCTAATGCTGACTAAAGGAAAAAAGTTCAGTTCAGGGTTTAAAACCCTAATGCTGACTGAAAGGAAAAAGTTCAATTTAGGGTTTAAAACCCTAATGCTGACTGAAAGGAAAAGTTCAGTTTAGGGTTTAAAACCCTAATGTTGATTAAAGGCAAAAGTTCAGTTTAGGGTTTAAAACCCTAATGCTGACTGACTGGAAAAAGTTCAGTTCAGGGTTTAAAACCCTAATGCTAACTGAAAGGAAAAGTTCAGTTTAGGGTTTAAAACCCTAATGCTGACTGAAAGGAAAAGTTCAGTTTAGGGTTTAAACCCCTAATGCTGACTAAAGGAAAGAGTTCAGTTTAGGGTTTAAAACCCTAATGCTGACTAAAGGAAAAAGTTCAGTTCAGGGTTTAAAACCCTAATGCTGACTGAAAGGAAAAAGTTCAGTTTAGGGTTTAAAACCCTAATGCTGATTAAAGGAAAAAGTTCAGTTTAGGGTTTAAAACCCTAATGCTGATTGCAAGAAAAAGTTCAGTTTAGGGTTTAAAACCCTAATGCTGACTGAAAGGAAAAGTTCAGTTTAGGGTTTAAAACCCTAATGCTGACTAAAGGAAAAGTTCAGTTTAGGGTTTAAAACCCTAATGCTGACTGAAAGGAAAAGTTCAGTTTAGGGTTTAAAACCCTAATGCTGATTAAAGGAAAAAGTTCAGTTTATGGTTTAAAACCTTAATGTTGATTGCAAGGAAAAGTTCAGTTTAGGGTTTAAAACCTTAATGCTGACTGAAAGGAAAAGTTCAGTTTAAGGTTTAAAACCGTAATGCTGACTAAAGGAAAAGTTCAGTTTAGGGTTTAAAACCATAATGCTGACTAAAGGAAAGAGTTCAGTTTAGGGTTTAAAACCCTAATGCTGACGAAAGGAAAAGTTTAGTTTAGGGTTTAAAACCCTAATGCTGACCGAAAGGAAAAGTTCAGTTTAGGGTTTAAAACCCTAATGCTGACTGAATGGAAAAAGTTCAGTTTAGGGTTTAAAACCCTAATGCTGACTGAAAGGAAAAGTTCAGTTTAGGGTTTAAAACCCTAATGCTGACTAAAGGGAAAAGTTCAGTTTAGGGTTTAAAACCCTAATGCTGACCAAAAGGAAAAGTTCAGTTTAGGGTTTAAAACCCTAATGCTGACTGAATGGAAAAGTTCAGTTTAGGGTTTAAAACCCTAATGCTGACTGACTGGAAAAAGTTCAGTTTAGGGTTTAAAACCCTAATGCTGACTGAAAGGAAAAGTTCAGTTTAGGGTTTAAAACCCTAATGCTGACTAAAGGGAAAAGTTCAGTTTAGGGTTTAAAACCCTAATCCTGACTAAAGGGAAAAAGTTCAGTTTAGGGTTTAAAACCCTAATGGTGACTAAAGGAAAATGTTTAGTTTAGGGTTTAAAACCCTAATGCTGACTAAAGGGAAAAGTTCAGTTTAGGGTTTAAAACCCTAATGCTGACTGAAAGGAAAAGTTCAGTTTAGGGTTTAAAACCCTAATGCTGACTAAAGGGAAAAGTTCAGTTTAGGGTTTAAAACCCTAATGCTGACTGAATGGAAAAGTTCAGTTTAGGGTTTAAAACCCTAATGCTGACTGAAAGGAAATGTTCAGTTTAGGGTTTTAAAACCCTAATGCTGAATGAAAGGAAAAGTTCAGTTTAGGGTTTAAAACCTTAATGCTGACTAAAGGGAAAAGTTCAGTTTAGGGTTTAATGCCCTAATGCTGACTGAAAGGAAAAGTTCAGTTTAGGGTTTAAAACCCTAATGCTGACTAAAGTAAAAAGTTCAGTTTAGGGTTTAAAACCCTAATGCTGACCGAAAGGAAAAGTTCAGTTTAGGGTTTAAAACCCTAATGCTGACTAAAGGAAAAAGTTCAGTTTAGGGTTTAAAACCCTAATGCTGACCGAAAGGAAAAAGTTCGGTTTAGGGTTTAAAACCCTAATGCTGACTGAAAGGAAAAGTTCAGTTTAGGGTTTAAAACCCTAATGCTGACTAAAGGGAAAAGTTCAGTTTAGGGTATAAAACCCTAATGCTGACTAAAGGGAAAAGTTCAGTTTAGGGTTTAAAACCCTAATGCTGACTGAAAAGGAAAAGTTCAGTTTAGGGTTTAAAACCCTAATGCTGACTGAATGGAAAAGTTCAGTTTAGGGTTTAAAACCCTAATGCTGACTGACTGGAAAAAGTTCAGTTCAGGGTTTAAAACCCTAATGCTGACTAAAGGAAAATTTCAGTTTAGGGTTTAAAACCCTAATGCTGACTGAAAGGAAAAGTTCAGTTTAGGGTTTAAAACCCTAATGATGACTAAAGGAAAAGTTCAGTTTAGGGTTTAAAACCCTAATGCTGACTAAAGGAAAGAGTTCAGTTTATTGTTTAAAACCCTAATGCTGACTAAAGGAAAAAGTTCAGTTCATGGTTTAAAACCCTAATACTGATTAAAGGAAAAAGTTCAGTTTAGGGTTTAAAACCCTAATGCTGATTGCAAGGAAAAGTTCAGTTTAGGGTTTAAAACCCTAATGCTGACTGAATGGAAAAAGTTCAGCTTAGGGTTTAAAACCCTAATGCTGACTGAATGGAAAAGTTCAATTTAGGGTTTAAAATCCTAATGCTGACTGGCTGGAAAAAGTTCAGTTTAGGGTTTAAAACCCTAATGCTGACTGAAAGGAAAAGTTCAGTTTAGGGTTTAAAACCCCAATGTTGACTAAAGGGAAAAGTTCAGTTTAGGGTTTAAAACCCTAATGCTGACTAAAGGGAAAAGTTCAGTTTAGGGTTTAAAACCCTAATGCGGACGAACTGGAAAAAGTTCAGTTTAGGGTTTAAAACCCTAATGCTGACTGAAAGGAAAAGTTCAGTTTAAAACCCTAATGCTGACTGAATGAAAAAGTTAAGTTTAGGGTTTAAAACCCTAATGCTGACTGACTGGAAAAAGTTCAGTTCAGGGTTTAAAACCCTAATGCTGACTAAAGGAAAAGTTCAGTTTAGGGTTTAAAACCCTAATGCTGACTGAAAGGAAAAGTTCAGTTTAGGGTTTAAAACCCTAATGATGACTAAAGGAAAAGTTCAGTTTAGGGTTTAAAACCCTAATGCTGACTAAAGGAAAGAGTTCAGTTTATTGTTTAAAACCCTAATGCTGACTAAAGGAAAAAGTTCAGTTCATGGTTTAAAACCCTAATGCTGAGTGAAAGGAAAAAGTTCAGTTTAGGGTTTAAAACCCTAATGCTGACTGAAAGGAAAAGTTCAGTTTAGGGTTTAAAACCCTAATGCTGATTAAAGGAAAAAGTTCAGTTTAGGGTTTAAAACCCTAATGCTGATTGCAAGGAAAAGTTCAGTTTAGGGTTTAAAACCCTAATGCTGACTGAAAGGAAAAGTTCGGTTTAGGGTTTAAAACCCTAATGCTGACTAAAGGAAAAGTTCAGTTTAGGGTTTAAAACCCTAATGCTGACTGAAAGGAAAAGTTCAGTTTAGGGTTTAAAACCCTAATGCTGATTAAAGGAAAAAGTTCAGTTTAGGGTTTAAAACCCTAATGCTGATTGCAAGGAAAAGTTCAGTTTAGGGTTTAAAACCCTAATGCTGACTGAAAGGAAAAGTTCAGTTTAGGGGTTTAAAACCCTAATGCTGACTAAAGGAAAAGTTCAGTTTAGGGTTTAAAACCCTAATGCTGAGTAAAGGAAAGAGTTCAGTTTAGGGTTTAAAACCCTAATGTTGACTAAATGAAAAGTTCAGTTTAGGGTTTAAAACCCTAATGCTGACCGAAAGGAAAAGTTTAGTTTAGGGTTTAAAACCCTAATGCTGACTGAATGGAAAAAGTTCAGTTTAGGGTTTAAAACCCTAATACTGACTGAAAGGAAAAGTTCAGTTTAGGGTTTAAAACCTTAATGCTGACTAAAGGGAAAAGTTCAGTTTAGGGTTTAAAACCCTAATGCTGACTGAATGGAAAAGTTCAGTTTAGGTTTTAAAACTCTAATGCTGACTGACTGGAAAAAGTTCAGTTCAGGGTTTAAAACTCTAATGCTGAATAAGGGAAAAGTTCAGTTTAGGGTTTAAAACCCTAATGCTGACTAAAGGAAAAGTTCAATTTAGGGTTTAAAACCCTAATGCTGACTAAAAGAAAGAGTTCAGTATATGGTTTAAAACCCTAATGCTGACTAAAGGAAAAAAGTTCAGTTCAGGGTTTAAAACCCTAATGCTGACTGAAAGGAAAAAGTTCAGTTTAGGGTTTAAAACCCTAATGCTGACTAAAAGGAAAAGTTCAGTTTAGGGTTTAAAACCCTAATGTTGATTAAAGGAAAAAGTTCAGTTTAGGGTTTAAAACCCTAATGCTGAGTGACTGGAAAAAGTTCAGTTCAGGGTTTAAAACCCTAATGCTAACTGAAAGGAAAAGTTTAGTTTAGGGTTTAAAACCCTAATGCTGACTGAAAGGAAAAGTTCAGTTTAGGGTTTAAAACCCTAATGCTGACTAAAGGAAAGAGTTCAGTTTAGGGTTTAAAACCCTAATGCTGACTAAAGGAAAAAGTTCAGTTCAGGGTTTAAAACCCTAATGCTGACTGAAAGGAAAAAGTTCAGTTTAGGGTTTAAAACCCTAATGCTGACTGAAAGGAAAAGTTCAGTTTAGGGTTTAAAACCCTAATGCTGATTAAAGGAAAAAGTTCAGTTTAGGGTTTAAAACCCTAATGCTGATTGCAAGAAAAAGTTCAGTTTAGGGTTTAAAACCCTAATGCTGACTGAAAGGAAAAGTTTAGTTTAGGGTTTAAAACCCTAATGCTGACTAAAGGAAAAGTTCAGTTTAGGGTTTAAAACCCTAATGCTGACTGAAAGGAAAAGTTCAGTTTAGGGTTTAAAACCCTAATGCTAATTAAAGGAAAAAGTTCAGTTTATGGTTTAAAACCTTAATGTTGATTGCAAGGAAAAGTTCAGTTTAGGGTTTAAAACCCTAATGCTGACTGAAAGGAAAAGTTCAGTTTAAGGTTTAAAACCGTAATGCTAACTAAAGGAAAAGTTCAGTTTAGGGTTTAAAACCCTAATGTTGACTAAAGTAAAGAGTTCAGTTTAGGGTTTAAAACCCTAATGCTGACGAAAGGAAAAGTTTAGTTTAGGGTTTAAAACCCTAATGCTGACCGAAAGGAAAAGTTCAGTTTAGGGTTTAAAACCCTAATGCTGACTGAATGGAAAAAGTTCAGTTTAGGGTTTAAAACCCTAATGCTGACTGAAAGGAAAAGTTCAGTTTAGGGTTTAAAACCCTAATGCTGACTAAAGGGAAAAGTTCAGTTTAGGGTTTAAAACCCTAATGCTGACTGAAAGGAAAAGTTCAGTTTAGGGTTTAAAACCCTAATGCTGACTGAATGGAAAAGTTCAGTTTAGGGTTTAAAACCCTAATGCTGACTGACTGGAAAAAGTTCAGTTTAGGGTTTAAAACCCTAATGCTGACTGAAAGGAAAAGTTCAGTTTAGGGTTTAAAACCCTAATGCTGACTAAAGGGAAAAGTTCAGTTTAGGGTTTAAAACCCTAATGCTGACTAAAGGGAAAGAGTTCAGTTTAGGGTTTAAAACCCTAATGCTGACTAAAGGAAAACGTTTAGTTTAGGGTTTAAAACCCTAATGCTGACTAAAGGGAAAAGTTCAGTTTAGGGTTTAAAACCCTAATGCTGACTGAAAGGAAAAGTTCAGTTTAGGGTTTAAAACCCTAATGCTGACTAAAGGGAAAAGTTCAGTTTAGGGTTTAAAACCCTAATGCTGACTAAAGGGAAAAGTTCAGTTTAGGGTTTAAAACCCTAATGCTGACTGAATGGAAAAGTTCAGTTTAGGGTTTAAAACCCTAATGCTGACTGAAAGGAAATGTTCAGTTTAGGGTTTTAAAATCCTAATGCTGACTGAAAGGGAAAAGTTCAGTTTAGGGTTTAAAACCTTAATGCTGACTAAAGGGAAAAGTTCAGTTTAGGGTTTAAAGCCCTAATGCTGACTGAAAGGAAAAGTTCAGTTTAGGGTTTAAAACCCTAATGCTAACTAAAGGGAAAAGTTCAGTTTAGGGTTTAAAACCCTAATGCTGACCGAAAGGAAAAGTTCAGTTTAGGGTTTAAAACCCTAATGCTGACTAAAGGAAAATGTTCACTTTAGGGTTTAAAACCCTAATGCTGACCGAAATGAAAAAGTTCGGTTTAGGGTTTAAAACCCTAATGCTGACTGGCTGGGGACAAAGTTCGAGAATACTAACCGACCTCTTTTTTTGAATTTTCTTGTTTTAGTAGAAGATAAAAGGGAGTCTCGTGGAAACTTACCTTTCGAGTGAATTCCTTATTGCCAAAATATTTCTTGTACCCATGTACCTTCTTCTTTGGGCGACACCTGCTTCTTGCACGGTTGTCTTGGATTATACCTGTTTCAACTTTTCAGACAAAGAACAATTGTTAGTTCGGAAATGACGGTCGGTTCGGTGACCTTGATCGTTCCCAGTTGCTTTGTTGCGTCTTTATTTCTGTTGCGAAGTCCCGCCATTGATTTGATTCAAATGGCGAAACCCTTTAGACTGCTCAGGCTTGTATTTCCAGATTCTGTGATGATTTGCCTCGTAAGGCTCTTTTTTTCTTTTCTTTTTTTTTCTTTTTTTTTGTGTCCCGTTTTGCTTGGAGATTCTCAACGGGGATTTTATTGGAGGTATTCTGTGGGGATTTGTACAAAAGGAAGCTCTGTGGGGGAATATATACAAAGTGGATTCTTTGTGTGGATTTTTGTACAATGGGGCATGCTGGAAATTTATTTCAAAGCGGGCTTTCTAGGACTTGTTGGGGTAAGCTTGTTGGGAAATTTTTTTTTTTTACAAAGGGACCCGCCGGGGATGTGATGGGGATTTGTGTCCCCATTTTTATTAACAAAGGGAAGACCATGTGGGGATCTGTACAAGAGAAAATCTGTGTGGATTTCGCTGGAGCAGACCTTTTGGGAAATATTTACAAAGTGGATTCTTTATGCGGATTCGTACAAAGGGAAACCCTGTGGGGATTTGTCCGAGGCGGACTTGCTGGGGAAACTTCTCTCTTTCCTCTTTACTTCAAACGCCGTCAAACATCATGATTCTTCAGGTTTAAACAAACGTACCAACGAAATGAGGTGTTTTCCTTCATGAAACGGAATTCCGTGCAAACAAACCTGCCACCTGTCCTTTCCGGTATTTCTAGAACTTGGGGTTAAACATGAAAGAGATTTGAAGAAAAACAAAGAAAAGAGGAAACAAATTTCAGAAAAGGAGTATCGCCTTCGGAACGAGAAAGACTTATCTGAGGAAGACAATGCTGGCTTTAAATGAACATGACATGCTTTTTGGACTGGACGCCTGATCTTCAATGAACTTGCGTTTCCTGCCGAACCAAAACGGATCTGTGATTCCAAACCGGTGGAACTTTGCCGAGATCTCCTTGGGGAGGAGTCATTCTTTTCGGCCAACAGCGCCCTTTTGCGGGTTTTCGCTGGCTGACCTCTCTCATTTCTCTTCCTGTCATCGCTTGATAGCACTCTTTGCGAGTTTTTACTAAACAAGTTCTCTCATTTTGGTTTCTCTACTCCCGTCGCCTCGTGGTGCCCGAAGGTTTTCACCAACGAGACTCTCTCATTTTATCTCTCAATTTAGAGTGTGTCGGTCTCCATTCGTGACGCTTATTGGCTTCCCACTATCTTTGGTAATTTGATCTGAAAGCTTGTGCTTGGCAAAGAGAGGCAGATGATACTAACTTCTAGGCCGCTTGACGTGCCCCAGTTTCAATTTCAGGGTGAATGGGATTTTATTGTTGGTGTGACTGAACCTCAGGAAGAGGCTGCCTACGTATCCTTTCGGAATCAAGTCAAACGTAGTTCAGGCCTCAATCAATGTTATGTTTTGTTTCATTTTTTTTTGTAAGCGGCTCAAAGGCTTGTAGAGAGAGTTGGTAGTTGGGAAAAAAACCTTCAGCATTTCAAATGTGTCAGGATCGCCGAGGCGTCACTCAGACGTAGTATCTCTTGACTGCATCCGCATTTACTGCTGTTTCGGGGTCATTTCCTTCGATATCACCTAGATACAATGCTCCTCTCGGCAATATTTTTCTGATGATGTATGGGCCTTTCCAATTTGGAGCAAACTTCCCTTTTGCTTCCTGGTGATGTGGCAGAATACGCCTCAGTACCAGCTGACCTACTTCAAAATTCCTGGGTCGGACTTTCTTGTTGTAAGCACATGCCATTCTTCGTTGGTACAACTGTCCGTGACAAACCGCGGCCATTCGCTTTTCATCGATCAAAGTTAACTGCTCCAACCGAGTCTTGACCCACTCGCTGTCTTCGATTTCTGCTTCGACAATGGTTCAAAGCGAGGGAATTTCTACCTCTGCCGGTATTACAGCCTCGGTCCCATAAACTAAAAGATAAGGAGTCGCTCCTACTGACGTGCGTACCATAGTGCGATACCCCAACAATGCAAATGGTAACTGCTCGTGCCACTGTCAGGAACTTTGGATCGTTTTCCTCAAAATCTTCTTGATGCTTTTATTTGCCGCTTCTACAGCACCATTGGCCTTTGGCCGATAAGGAGTAGAATTCCTATGCGTTATTTTGAATTGCTCGCATACATCTCCCATCAAGTGACTGTTCAAGTTTGCTGCGTTATCTGTAATGATAGTCGCAGGAATACCGAAACGACAGATAAGATTTGAGTGTACAAAATCCACTACAGCTTTTTTAGTGACCGACTTGAGAGTGACAGCCTCTACCCATTTTGTGAAGTAGTCGATGGCAACCAGTATAAATCTGTGTCCATTTGAAGCCTTTGGCTCGATTGGTCCAATGACGTCCATGCCCCAGGCGACAAATGGCCAAGGTGCAGACATGGGATGCAGTTCCGTGGGAGGTGCATGAATACAATCACCGTGCACCTGACACTGATGACACTTCCGAACGAAGCTAAAGCAGTCCTTTTCCATGGTCATCCAGTAATAACCTACTCGAAGGATTTTCTTCGCTAAGACATACCCGTTCATGTGAGGTCCGCACACACCTGCGTGTACTTCATGCATGATCTTTCTCGCCTCCTCGGCATCGACACATCTTAGGAGGTTGAGGTCCGGGGTCCTCTTGTACAACAATTCACCGCTCAGAAAGAAACCACTTGCATGTCGCCTAATGGTTCTCTTTTGATCTCCAGTAGCATGCTCGGGGTATTCTTGTGTCTTCAAGAACCTCCTGATGTCGTGGTACCAAGGTTGTGTATAGGCTCCTACCCCGATTACATTGCAGTAACCGTGTCTTTCCTTGATTTGGATTTCCAAAGGATCGTCGTGGGCGTTGCCCGGGTAGGGTAGCATTGAAGCCAGAGTAGCAAGTGCGTCCGCCAGTTCATTGTGACACCTCGGGATATACCTGAACTCTATTGATGTAAAGCGCTTGCCGAGGTCCTCCACATGCCGTCGGTAAGGGATAAGCTTGACATCCCGAGTTTCCCATTCACCTTGGACTTGCCAGATAATCAGGTCAGAATCTCCCATAATCAGTAGGTCTTCGACATCCTGATCGATTGCCATATGCATGCCCATGATGCAGGCTTCATACTCAGCTGTATTGTTTGTGCAAAAGAAACGCAGTCTAGCTGTGGCGGGATAATGCTGACCGGAAGGCGAGATCAAAATTGCCCCGATCCCTACACCTTTGGCATTCACGGCTCCATCAAAGAACATCTTCCAAACATGAGCGTCCTCCGAGACCACTTCTACGGTGTTTACTTCTTCATCTGGAAAGTAGGTACTCAATGGCTGGTATTCCTCATCGACCGGATTTTCGGCCAAGTGATCTGCTAGTGCCTGGGCTTTCATTACCGTGCGAGTGACATAGACTATATCGAATTCAGTAAGCAAGATTTGCCACTTAGCCAGTCTCCCAGTTAGCATTGGTTTCTGAAATATATACTTCAAAGGATCCAGCCTGCTTATGAGGAAAGTAGTGTGGGCTTGGAGATAATGTCTCAGCTTTTGAGAAACCCACGTCAGAGCGCAACATGTCCTTTCCAGCAGAGTGTATTTGGCCTCGTAGCCGGTGAATTTCTTGCTCAAGTAGTAGATTGCTTGCTCCTTCTTTCCGGTTATGTCGTGCTGCCCGAGGACGCAACCGAAAGAGTTCTCCAAGACTGTCAGATACAAGAAAAGGGGTCTCCCTGGCTTTGGAGGGACCAAAACTGGGGGATTCGAAAGGTATTCTTTGACTTTATCAAAGGCTTCTTGACACTCAGTTGTCCATTTGATCGCCGCTTCTTTCCTTAACAGCTTGAATATGGGTTCACACGTGCTTGTCAGTTGGGCAATAAATCGACTGATATAGTTCAATCTGCCCAACAAACTCATCACGTCTTTCTTTGTTCTCGGGGGAGGTAAATCTCTGATAGATTTTATCTTAGTTGGATCTAGTTCGATACCTCTCCTGCTTACGATGAAGCCCAAAAGTTTGCCCGACGGAACTCCGAAAGCACATTTGGCTGGGTTCAGCTTCAAGTCATACTTCCTTAGTCTCTCGAAGAACTTCCTCAAATCTTGGATGTGATTATCTTACGTCCTGGACTTGACTATCACGTCGTCCACGTACACCTCTATTTCCTGGTGCATCATATCATAAAAAATGGCAGTCATGGCTCTCATGTAAGTAGCCCCGGCATTCTTCAAACCAAATGGCATGACCCGGTAACAGTAGGTGCCCCAAGGCGTGGTGAAGGCAGTTTTCTCGGCGTCCTCTTCATCCATCAATACCTGATGATACCCAGCGTAACAATCTACGAAAGACTGTATCTCGTGTTTGGCGCAATTATCAACGAGGATGTGGATGTTGGGCAGTGGGAAATTATCTTTGGGACTTGCTCTATTCAAATCTCGGTAATCTACACATACCCGAGTTTTCCCGTCCTTTTTCGGTACTGGAACCACATTTGCCAACCATGTTGTATATTGGACTACCCGAATCACTCCCGTTTTCAGTTGTTTGGTGATCTCCTCTTTAATCTTGTCACTGACCTCAGTTTTGAACTTTCGTTGCTTTTGTTGAACTGGAGGACAATCAGGATGAATCGGCAATTTATGAACCACTAGATCAACACCTAGTCCCGGCATGTCATCATATGACCAAGCAAACACGTCTTTAAATTCAAAAAGAAGTTGAATTATCGCCTCTCGCATTTTCTTGTCCGTGTGAATGCTTATTTTGGTCTCCCGGATTTCTTCAGGAGTTCCTAAATTAACCGGTTCGGTGTCATTAAGATTTGGCTTAGGTTTATTCTCAAAATGTTCCAACTCTCGGTTTATTTCCCTAAAAGCTTCTTCTTCATCATATTCTGGTTCTAGATTTATTAATTCATAGTTAAATAGCTCGTTGTGATCTGGGCGTGAAGTCTGCAAGCATGTCATATTTAAAGCCGCATTATTATAACTGAAAGGAAAGATAAAAGGAAAAATGACAAAAATCAGAACAAAAGAAAGAATGGGAAAGCAATGATGATTTTTTTTCTTTATTTTTCTTTGGGAAATTGGAAGACAACAATGTTTACAACTCAATAATTCAAAACAACAATTGAAAGGAAGAAAACGTTCAAGTTATGTCCTGGAAATAACTTGTGACACAGGAAAGGTGGCAGGATAGGTCTACCCGGACTTCCGTCTAGTTGGGAATGGCGTGGCCTCCCAGTTTCGAAGTTTGGCGTTCGGCCCCACGTACAGCATCTCAGCAGTGCTCTTGCCTTCACCTGGTTGAACCATGTGAGTCTCGTAGAGCATTTCTCTCATTGCCCCACATATCTCCTCGATTTCCTCAGCCGTGAAGACCTCGTCGTCCTCTTCTTCGGTGTATCTTGGCTTGATGAAGGTTTCATATAAATCCAGCAATGGTTGAGGTAACTTCCAACCCTCATTTTTCCTTTTCTTTGCCCACTCTTCGTCTGCTGGAGTGGGTTTGAAACCTAGTCCAAAAGGTTTCTTGGTGACTGGCAAGGTGATGGGTTCTGTTATTCCCTGCAGGGTTCGTCCAAGCCCTTTCCCTGGCCTAAATCCGTGCCGGATCATCTCTTTGGCCACCATAACCGAGGCGTTAGACAAGAAAGGTTGGGGGCAGGGTATTCCCTCTTCGTGCTGCTCTGCCAGTACAATCTCGAAAGCTTGATAGACCGTATGTTCGCTCCCTTCTCTCGGTTCAAGATATGGGATGGATGGGTCCCGATAGATAGCATGCTCGTCTTCTCCATGGACCACGATCTCTCAGTCTTCGTACTCGAACTTCACCATCTGGTAAAGAGTGGAAGGCACGGCTCCTGCCGCATGGATCCAAGGTCTGCCGAGGAGAAAATTGTAGGATGTATCCATGTCGAGCACCTGGAAGGTTACTTCAAATTCGACTGGCCCTATGACCAACAACAAGTCTATTTCCCCCATGGTATCTCTCTTGATGCCGTCGAAAGCCCTTACGCAGACATTGTTGGGTCGGATTCTTCCGGTCCCAATTTCCATTCTTTGTAGCGTGGAGAGCGGGCAATGTCAACACCTGATCCCCCATCCAACATTACCCGCTTGACATAGTAGTCCTCGCATTTAACTGTTAGATGCAAGGCCTTGTTGTGTGCCGCTCCTTCCGGGGGTAAATCATTCTTGCTGAAAGAGATTTGGTTGACGGCGAAGAATCTTTCTGTCATCCGCTCTAGTTGTTCAACCGAGGTTTCAACTGGCACATATGCTTCATTCAGGGTCTTCAGTAAGATCTTTTGATGCTCGGCCGACCTCATCAACAATGATAGCATGGACACTTGCTCGGGGTACTTGCGCAGTTGATCTATCACTTCGTAATCCGGCATTTTCATTTGTTGGAAGAACACTTCCGCTTCTTCAACGCTTACAGGCTTCTTTGGTGGGAAGCGTCGTTGTGTGGCGTTGTTCAGCTCTTGGGTATTTGAATACCTTCCAATGAAAGTGTTTTCTGGAATTTCTCCCATGACCTCTTTACCTTTGTACATTACCAAAGTCTTCTGATAATTCCACGGTACTGTGGACGAGTTGGTCATCGGCTTTTGTGGCACGCGTTCGATAACCACTGGCTCATTCAGCCGAGGTGGTTGAATCGTCCCCCGGACCACATAGGCCCCTTTTGGCACGTACATAGGTTTTGCCTTTTTGATACCGAAGTTCTGCGTCTTCTCAGCTTGACCTCGTGGTATGTAAAGAACTTCATCCTTTACCGGTACCACTTTCTTCTCCACCTTCTTTTCAGGCTCGCTCTTTATAGCCTTGGCCTCCTTCCCCTTTTCTGGTTTCTGGTCTGTCTCAGGCCTTTTCCCCATGTCTACAATGGCGATTATAGCTTTCAGAGCAGGGTCGAATTCTTTGTCTTCGCAAATCATTCCGATCAGCGGCCCATTATTGTGAGCAGGCAATGGGTTGTTAGTTACATTTGGGATCTCCTCATCCCTTAGCACTATTTTCCCCTGCTCTATCAAATTCTCGACCACTCTTTTCAACGACCAGCAGTCATTTGTATCGTGTCCCTCGGCCCCTGAATGATAGGCGCATCTGACTCCAGCTTTGTAAGAAGGTGACATCGGGTTTTGCCTCGTTTGAGGGATTGGTTGCAAGAAACCCAACTGGACTAGCTTCGGGAACAAAGTAGAGTATGGTTCACCGATGGGCGTGAAAGTCCGCCTTCTAGGTGGTTCCTGAGGGCGGAAGTTATTCTGCGGAGGTTGTGGGTTATAGTGGTTGCGGTAAGGAGGCTGATTTCTGGGAGGTGGAGCTTGGCCTCGGTTGGCTTGTTGCGGTGGATGGGCATAAGGTTGGGCATTCATGACCATATAGGGTTGATGAGCATATGCCAGATTTGAGTGGGGATAGTAGTGTTGTGGGGTTCTTTCCGGAAAATGGGGCCTGGGATTATGATATTCCCTTGCTTCCGAGGCTGTCATGGCCGTTTCTTCCTTCTTCTTCCCTCTTGCCATTCCCCCAGACCCGCTTTGGACGGCTTGGGAGGTCGCCCTTATGGCTGCTTGACTCAGAATCCTACCTGTTTTCAGACCATTTTCCACCATCTCTCCAATCTTAATTGCTTCTGCAAACGGCTTTCCCATGGCTGACATCATGTTTTGGAAATAGTCAGACTCTTGAGCCTGGAGAAAAGTGGTGACCATTTCTACCTCATCCATGGGAGGCTTCACCCTCGACGCCTGCTCACGCCACTTAATAACATATTCTCTGAAGCTTTCTGAAGGTTTCTTCTTCAAATTCGATAGAGAATTTCGGTCTGGTGCAATGTCGATGTTATACTGGAATTGTTTCACAAAATCTCTGGCGAGATCATCCCATATATGCCATCGGGACATTTCCTGGTCCATATACCATTCCGAGGCTATCCCTACTAGACTTTCCCCAAAATATGCCATTAGCAGTTCTTCTTTTCCGCCGGCTCCCCGCAATTGGTTGCAATATTTCTTAAGATGTGCAATGGGGTCACCGTGCCCATCGTATTTCTCGAACTTTGGGGTCTTGAAACCCACTGGAAGGTGCACGTGAGGGAACATGCATAGGTCGGCGTAAGAGACGCTCTTCTGTCCGCTCAAACCCTGCATATTTTTCAAACTTTGTTCAAGGCTTCTCATTCTTTTGTCCATCTCATTCTGTTCTGCAATTCTGGGGTTCTGATCCTGCCCGGGTGCAAGCTCGCACTAAGGCGGTGGAGGATTAGTGTTGGTAGCGAACCTAGTTGGTTCCATTGAGAACGAGGGTGCCTGGAATGTAAAAGAGGATGAGTCAAAGCTTGGCTTGTACGTAGCAGGCTGTGCCGTAATCGGGCAGGGCGGTGCAGTAAAGATGTTCATGCTTGCATCGGTGGCTGACATTCGGGGATGAGGCTCAGAAGGCGATCCAGCAGAGAAGGCTGAAGTGGCTGGTATCCAAATGGGGTAGCGGGATAATTTATGGGGACATTAGAAGTCCCGCTTGACCTGGAAAATAACTCAGGGAATCCGGGGACGACACTTGGCGGTTCTTTTCCGTTATTCCAGTCGTCCATCATTTCCAACATACGGAGTCGTAGGATTCTATTTTCTTCCGCAGTTGTGGATTCAGGTGTGAGGACAGCTGAGATCGAGCTCTCCTCGGAAACAGAGATTGTTTGTAACGGAATTTCTGAAGACATTTCCACACTTCCTTTTGACCTGGTGAAGTAAGTGTGAGTACTGCTTCCGATATTAACAACAGGTAGTTGAACACTTCTCTTTGACCTCGTGAAGTATGAGTGTGAGGCCAGACTTTCACCAAACCAATCGTCTTTTCCAAAAACCTGGGGTACTCAAAGACAAACGCACGGTTAATATGCAGCAAATAACATATAGGTAATCTCACGTTGGGCATGATGCACCTATACAGTTAAGTGGATTCCTACATGTTTGCGACGAGAGCATGCGTCGTTCCGTCATTCTTTTTAGGCTTCCCTTTTCTCATCATTTTTCTTCTCTTTTTGTTTTTCTTTTATGTTTTTATTTTGCGGAAAAAATGCGATCGGATCCGATGAGGATTGCCTACGTATCACGACGCCACGTGAATCAGATCATTACGTAGTTCAAAACACAAATGAAAGAAACACACCTTTTATTGTTGAAACGGTCTATTACAAACTACATTTGGCAAAAGAAAGAGCAAACTTTGAAAATAAACCCAGACTAAAAATCACCCTGATGGGAAAAACAGGCAGAAGATGCTAAGATACAGACTTGACTCATGAGTGCATTATGGTTTTGAAAATTGGTGTCCGCGGGGCATCGTTCGGCCTCGCCGCGGTCCTAGGTGTGAGATCCCTCTCAAGTTGCTCCAGCTCATGCATAGTCTGCTTGACATAACCCATCACTGCCGAGAGGACGGTAACGCTGGTCATGTTCTCACATCGTAGACATCGTCTGGTGATGGCATGGGCAATGGCCTTGATCCTATCTCTGGTTTGCTTCTTCTCTACGAGTAGGCGTTTTATCTGATCGCTACATATCTTGAATACCTGAGCATCCTGCATATGCTGATTCTTCAGTCGCCGTACTTCTAACTTCATCTGGGCTAATGAGTCATACCAGTATCTGCTCTCAATTTGGAAATTCTTAGCCTGATCAGCTGCTTTGATCTCAAGTATAGCCATCTCTTTCTTCATTTTGGCAACAGTTATCTCGTGGTCGTGTTTCGATTGGTTCAAGTGTCAGCGATGCTTCTCTACTCTTATCCCCCACTGTGCCTTGAGCTTTGACATAATCTTTCCCGATTCTTCTAAACCATCTCGCCATTCCGCGACTTCTCTTTTTAAACCCTTAATCAACTGCTGGTCTGATCGACTTCTGGGCTGTTCATCAAGAGACAATCTCAATTTTTGGATTTGGGCCTTAAGTTCTTCATTCTCTTGGACCAATTTATTCTTTTCGCTTCGATCCGCCGCAATTTGTATGCTGTTATTGAACTTCAGACTGTCAATTTGTAGCTTCAAATCACCAATCTCTGTCCGATACCCCTTTTCTTTTGCTAACCAATTCCATTGCCCTTGGGATGATTCTACAAAGTCTTTGAGATGCGGTCTTTTAGCTGGTCTTTCGCAAGACAGGTCGCCTCTGAACCAAGCGTGATACCCTAGGGCAACTTCCCCTTTTGCTATATCCATCACACAAGTGCTTGCCGTCAGATGTTGGCACTCACTCCAGATTTGGCGAACTTCTTCTTCGGGAAAACGACCGTCTGGACTGATCTCAATCACTTGGGTACTCAGATCTTCATCTTTCGGCACCACTTGATACCTCCCAAGTTGCCTCAAAACCCGATATGGTGCGTAGGGTTGGATGCTTTTAAGTCCCATCAACAGAAAGTGGGGCCTGGTTGCTGGCATGTATATGATTTCCTCAACAGGCGACCATCCGAGCGT
The DNA here is from genome assembly GCF_000393655.2 of Nicotiana sylvestris. Lineage (NCBI taxonomy): Eukaryota > Viridiplantae > Streptophyta > Magnoliopsida > Solanales > Solanaceae > Nicotiana > Nicotiana sylvestris. Next base: position 7,133,090 of record NC_091059.1, read on the forward strand.
CCACTGGATTTGGCTAGCAGTGAGAGTTCGGAAAAATGAGGTCCATGATGTGACGCCCTCAGGTAGATTGAAACCTTTGACTCTAGTGTAGAATTCTCCAATGCAAGTCTTCTCGAGCGAACTGTAACCCAAGAGCGGAGAGCGGTGGCATAAGTGATCGGTCATCCATATTTGAAACAGTAGGTTACATCCTTCGAAAAAGTCGCCCTTGGCTCGACAAGCAGTGAGAGCCCGAAAAATGTCAGCCATAATCATAGGTGCTAGAGTACTCTTATCTTGGGTGAGCAAAGTACTGACAACCCCAGTTATTTTTAGATCGATGTTGCCGTCCTTCCTTGGGAACACTATAAGACCTAAGAAGGCCATCATGAAAGCTAACTGCCTGTGTTCGTCCCACTTTTGTCGGTTGCCTTTACTACACAGTTTGAAATCCGGCTTATTGAATGAACCCGCCCTCATGACCGTATCTAGCATACATGAGATGGAGACTGCAGAAACCTTTGGCAAGATCTGGATGGTGAAATGTTCGGGGTATTTTCAGAAAATCCAAAAACCGGTGTACCGTGACGGCCCTAGGTGCAATCAAGTATTTGAACCTTAACGGAGCTTCATTACCCCCAATGTATCCCGCTATTTCCTCCAACGTCGGGGTGAGTTCGAAGTCTGAGAAATGAAATACATTGTGCGCCGAATCCCAGTAAGTGACCAATGATCTGATAATATCGCCCCGAGGCTGAATGTCTAGTAAATCCGGGAGATTTTTCAGATATTTCCTCACTTTGCCCTGCCCCTCCTTGCCTAAGTCGTTCCACCATAATCGCAACTCAAAAGGGATCTTGGTCATTATTGAAAACGGTTCGTTTTGTATCGTGCCCATCCTGCACATTTATTTAGGGTGATAAACTTTATTCGACTCAAAAATTAAAATTATCTAGATTTTCTTTTAGAAACTTTTTTTTTTTACAAAAACGGGAGGTTGGACACGACGAGGGTTGCCTACGTATCTCACCCCGTGCGAGAATCAAACCGGCGTAGTTCAGTCGGATCAAAATAGGGGAAACAAAAATAAAGCCCTTTAAAGAAGAATAACTTTTTTTTTTGAAATTTTGTTATATGTTTTTTTTATTTTATTATTTATTCTTGAAGAGAGACCAAGGAAATATTTACACATTTTAAACTTCCTCTTTTTTCGAAAATCTTTTAAAGAGGTGCTACAAATGAAACAATAAAAAAAATTATTTATTATTTATATATTTTTTGGATTTTGAAAGTGATTAAAAGGAATAGTCAAACTGAGAGACAAGCCCCCTTTTTTCATCATTTTTTATATATTTTAGAAAATTCCGGTTAGGTTTGACATTACTCGGACATGGTTTTTTTCCAAAAGAATAAGTAATTATCTCCCTACCCTGCTATTCTTTTTTTGAAAATTTTTCGGAGACCGGTCAACATGCAGATCTGAAGCAAATAGATGCGCACAACAAACGGGATGCAGCAGGATGGTCTTTTCATTCCAGGTTGCCTGTCCTAGACGGACCCAACCCCTGTGTTGAGTCCCCTATGTCAAATGCAACATGATGCAGATAAGCGTTCCTACTAGGGATCCGGCATGAGGTTTCGTTATACTAGGTTTATAACCTGGGTAGATGTTCTAGACTGTGTACCCGAGCGGACAACTCGAGTCGAGGAGGGGCAACTTACCGGGAACCAAAAGGCCGTCCGGCTTCGTAACTTATCCGTCCTCTTTCTTATTTCAGGTATCGACACTAACAGAATAGGGAGCCTCGACCAGCGAGCTTCTCCCCGGAGGTGAAGAGAGAAGGGTTCGGCACAGTTCATATACAGTTCAGATAATATCAAAGCGGTAAAAGACAACATTTAGCACGTTATGCCAAAACATGTAATAAAGATCAGATAATAAAGCCAAATATAACAATTATTCTAAGCTCGAATTCTTGAACCCTGAACCGGGGATTCTGGGTTCGTCGTTTCCCAGCAGAGTCGCCAGAGCTGTCACACCTCCTTTTTGCGCGCCCGCCCCGAAGGGTAGAATGCGCGAGGGAGTTTTTTCAATTTAAGTGACAATATTCGAAATGAGATTATTTATTTAATTCAGAGTCGCCACTTGGGAAAGGTTTGGCTTTTGGTGTCCCAAGTCACCGGTTTATCTTGAATCCCAAATCGAGGAAATTTTCGACTTTTCCAAATGAAGTCTGCGAACCAGAAATTCTAAGTAAGGAATTCTGTTGACCCGAGGGAAGGTGTTAGGCACCCTCGAATCCCGTGGTTCTAGCACGGTCGCTTAAATTGTTATAATGGCTAAATATCTGATTTAAATACATGTTGTGACTTATGTGCTTTTATTAAGTTTAAACCGCTTTTATTATTATCATTTATTTTTATAGAATTGCAACGTCGTGAAAATGCATCTCGAACCACGTCACAATCAATGCACCCGTAGTTGTTAACACATTTCGACTCCGTTGAGATTTGGATTCGGGTCACATCAATGTGCACCCGAGTTTAAGAATGTAATTTAATTAAGTCGTGCCTAAAAAGTCTAACGCATTATTATTTTTGGGGAAGGCCATGAAATACACTGAACGGCCTGTCCTGAATTCTAAATATTTATTATGGTTAGTTATTGAGGGCCCCGCAATTTGCATTTTTATTTGGCGAGGCTCGTCTCTATTTTAGAAAGGATATCCTAAAGCGGCTACATTTCTAAATGCGTTTGTCTAAAAATAGAAGAAGAAAGATACATGTTAATTCAAGTATATGCTTTGGCCTAACCCGGATCCTTATCAATTCTGATTAATTATTTATAAGATGGAGAGACGTCATACCTTGTGAAACATGCTTTAATTGGACAAATAAGTTACATACGAGATTGACGAAATACAACACTTAATCCGAACAACATCCTTAAGTCGGATTTAAATTAACTTGCTTAAGCAGGATTAATAGAATTCCTTATTAAAGGATGTTACCGATGATGTTCAAAACTAGTCCTATAAACTGCCTAAAGAAATCAAAACTGGGTGATTCAAAACTGTATTATATTTGGCTAGATTTAACAGCCATTTGCCCCTACCTATTCAAAACATGCTGAAAGAGTGAGTTTAATTCTAACAATCGTATTAAATAGTTTCACATTCCATGAATTGTATTTACATCCTGTATGCTACAAAACGAATCAAATATCGTAGTTTTAGATCAACATAAATTTTAATTAAGTACAAACTTACTAATGTATTCTCTATTAGACTAACAAACTAAAATTTACACAGCTTGACAATATTTATAAAAGTTTATAAGTGGAGCAACAGATGATTATAATTCCTTCAGATCTTTCGATTCAACTTTCATTGCGACATCAGTTACATCAGATGGATTCGAAGTGTGTACCTGAGGAGATGCTTACAATGAAAGAAGCAGGAGTGTCAGTTGAGCAGCAGTGTAAACGAAATAGCAGCAGTAACAGATAAATAGCAGCAGGGCAAATTGAACAAAAACCCAGTGCAAGAGGCAAAATTTCAGAATGATAGCAATGACCAGTAGTATAGAAACAGAAATCCAGACAATCCAATTCCAAGAGAATCAACCAATGCAAACCAAACTAACACACTTAGCTGATACTTTGACAGAAAACAGAACTGACTGAACAGGTTGAGCAGACTGAGAATCGAACAAAAGCAGTAAGAAAACCAGTTTCTGATTTCTGTATTTTTATCCCTCTCACTATCTCTTTTCCTTTCAAAAATACAATGTCAATTTTCAGTCTTGAAATCTATTTGGGCTATCAAAAAGAATTCTTTTCCAGTTTCTGTTTTTCAGAATTTAAACTCTCCAGATGTTCCCTCTCAGTTTATCTCTCTCTGTGTATTATCCAATCTCCCTAAACTGATGGAAGTTCTCCCTTTTATAAACCTAAAATCAACCCTTTAACAGTCTGTTAGACAATCAGAACACCCCTCCCATGTGCTATCTTCTTTTCAGTTTCCACTTACTATTTAAATAAGAACACAACCCCATGATATTCCCTGGCAGACTTACCTTTTGAGTAAGGTTTATTATTTCTGAAACTAAAGCAAAATATGGGCAGCAGAATGTAATCTGACAGCATATACTGTCAAACTATTTTAAACTTAACAAAAGCCTTTATGCAGGACACAGGTTGTGCACAAATGCACATGTGGTGCACAAGTGCACATGTTGTGCACAAGTGCACATGCCCTCCAATTCAGAACTGTAACTAAACAAAACATTCCTTTTACATTTCTGATTCAAATTAACAACTATAAGTAACTAAACTCAGTTACTAATTGATTCAGGCAATGCTTAGCAGAAGCAAGTCAATTTGTTATTGTTCGGACAGCTGAAACTAATTGACGACACATGTCGACTCGACTATATTAATCATAACATGTACAATCGTAGCCAAAAATCAGAAATCCAAGAGTATCACACAAGGGGTTCAGATTGCAATGTTAATACAGAAATGACCTTGGGAGCTAATTGAATGACCAATTACGAATTCAATTGAACATACAGTTTACACACACACATTATGAAGAAAGACTTGACCGAATACAGGAGTCCGGGCAAGGTGGACAATCAACAGTTGATAAAAAATTCAAAGACAAATTACACAAAACATGAACAGACCTTTAATCAGCACATGGACTAAAATAAAGAAAAAGGAAAACAAAACTCACCTTAAATCTCGAAAAATCAAAAAGTCTTGGCTTGGATTCGAACAGACCCTTCTCAAGGTTGAACGGACTTTAATCGAAGTGTTTCTCAAAAGGGAAACACTTCAATTAAGGTCCATTAGACCCTAATCTCTTGGTTTAAACAGGCACGGAACAGGCACGAGGTTTAAACCTAATCTCTTGGTTTAAACAGGCACGGAACAGACCCTTGGTTTAGCTTGGATTAAACCCTAATCTCTTGGTTTAAACAGGCACGAAACAAGCACGAGGTTTAAACCTAATCTCTTGGTTTAAACAGGCACGGAACAGACCCTTGGTTTAGCTTGGACTAGACCCTAATCTCTTGGTTTAAACAGGCACGGACCAGGCACGAGGAAACCTAGGGTTCAAAAAATCAGATCTGGGATTCGTGTTTCCCTGGTTAGATTCGGACCAAACCAAACATGGTTTGGTCACGAGGGAGGTTCGGGGACTATCTGGTGCGAAGCTAGGGTAGATCGAGGTAAGTCAGGTTCCGACTCGAATCTTCAAATGAAGATTCGAGAAGGTGGGAGGGGATTCGAAATGTGTAGTTGGTGGATTTGGGTTCAGGACGGTGAGGAGCATCTATGGTGTTAAGGAGGGGGTCACCGGCGTCCATGCCGTCGGCTTTCATGGTGAAGGTATACAGGGGCGGCTAGGGTTTCGTGGGGAAGGGGATGAGGACGAAGGCTGGGGTCTTGGATGGGGGGGGCAGGGTATGGTAGGAGGCTTATATATGGAATAGGTGGATTGATCTCAGCCGTTGGATGAGGCACGATGAAGGGCCAGGATCCTTCAACTAATGGGAAACGGTGTCGTTTTAGACCTAAGGGGGTTGGGTCGGTCCGGGCGGAATGGATCGGGTTTGTTCATGGGTTAATAGGGAAGTGATCTTGGCCGTTGATCAATCTGAGATCAACGGCCTAGATCAGACTAGGTCACTACGACGTCGTTTGGACGCTCTGGGTGTCAGCTGTTGTGGACCGGATTACATAGGGGTTTGGGTTTGAGTTTGGGCCTCGAATTAAAATTACATAAACACTTAATACAATTATTTGCACACATATATTAAAATATTTAAAGCAGGTAAAATCAACAAAACAAAAATCACGGACAAAGATGCCTATTTATGATTTTTCTATTTAATAACCGGATTACGGTTCAAACTACGCATGACACATACATTTTTTGTATTTTGTTTTAATAAAAATAAAAAATGGGCAAAAAATCATAAATAATTAACAAAGTGCCACGTAAAATCCAAAAATTGTACAGCAGGACCATTTGTTATTATTTTTTATTTCTTTTGGAGCGATTGTCGCGTAAGACAAAAATCACGTGCTCACAGCCATACTTCAAAACAACTCTAGATTGATCTGATGGGTTGGGGCTATTGAAGTCCCCCGATTTTGTTTGGAGACATGCGTTGATATATGGGGCCACCGGGGGCGCTGCTCCAAATGTAGGTCATCTTCGAGTACCAGGGGGTCCCTATTAGTCTTGTGTAGATGGCCCTTTAGGTTGTATAAGATAGACTTCTGCTGAGGAGCTTACATGTATTTGGGCGCTTCCTTGGACCTTTGTGTAGCTTTCGCGACCGGAGCTTCCTGCGTTTACTCCTCCTTTTTAGAAAGAGTGAATCGTGAGATCAGTTGCTTGCCTTGTGTTGAGTGCCAGCGTTTAGAGCTCATCGAGGCCCGACTTCTTTGGGCTAGGGTTTCTTGACGTAGAGTGCTGCCCCGAGCATGGAGATAATACGAACGACTCTTCGAGTTATGACTCCTTGTTGGAGGACGCTTCAGGGATCGAACATCGACCCGTTGATCTGTATCGAGGCTGTTGGCTTCCCGGGGCTTGCCTCGGGCAGGTGAATTGTTAATGCTTCTCGCATATATGTGGAGCAGCTTCGGCTTCTTCGCAAGACTTTACTATTTTCATGTAGCCACCTTTCCGTTCTGGTATAGAGTACTACATATTTCTAGGCGCGAAAGTATTGGTGCGCACCTTTGCTTTGGCATTTCAATCTCACCATAGCCATGGAAACCGCTTTGGGGCCGATCCGACAAGGGGCCGAGGGTGCTGCTCCTAGTGCTCAGGAATCAAGGGAGTTTGCTTTGGAGACGGTGTCCTTGCTAAGGGGAGAACATCTAGAGATGGCAAGGATATACTTTTGGTGGAGCGAAGGGATAGTCCTGCAGGCGCTTTCTCCCGACGATTGCATCGCGGACTCTACTAATGGATTCCTAAACGTGTATTTATATCCTTTTGCATTTGGCCCTCCTGATAGGATTGTCACAGATTCATCCATCATTTTGGCGAATGGTGTTGATGATGAGGCTCTTCACGAAGAAGGCCGGGCTTGAATTTACGCCTAATCACCTTGTCAGGTTGTATCGGCCTTTTCATCACCAAGGCCTGCTAACTCTGAAGTGCCGCTCGTCCATGCTCTTTGTAGTTGACAATGAGTAAGACGGGGATCGAGAGTGGGCTAGTTGGTTTGTCCGGGTTCGGACAACTGACATTATCCCTGCGGAGTTCTTGCCATTTCCTGAATGGTGGAATCACGCTCGTGAGTGAGGCGTTTGGCACTTTTTTGGATCTCGTCTATAGTGAAAATCAGCTATGTAATAATGTTGTTTCTTCTATTACAGCAACTCATGGGTGCCGGGTGAAGTTATGATCTGCCCGGCTGGGTTCGGAAGCTGGTGACCCATTCATCCTGTGACGAACGTAGGTGCCGAGCCGTGCTTCGCACCGGATGAGGAACGCAACACCGAGGTATATGCATATGTTTCCTTTGTTTCGCCTTCGTATACCTGAGATAACATTTTCCCCCTTCCATCTGTGTAGGATTCGTCCTTTGTAGATATCGGGTGGTTCCTCGGGACAAAACAATGTTTCTCTGAAAAGGGGAAGGAGCCGTTGGCCTCTGGTTTGGGGGATGATGGCAACGAGAGGGATCGGAACTTGCGATGTGATGGAGCTTTAAGTGGTGCCGGTCGGGTTCATATTTTTGGAGAGGGGGCGTCCCCCGAGTCTGCCACTCCCGGAGTGCCTGATTCCCAGCCGGTGGTTCCTTTGAATGAACACACTGCTCCAGGGGCCGGTTCTTCTAGGGCCTTAGGGGCGGGATCAACATGAGTGTGTTCCGACTTCGAGGAAGTCCGTCGTATTCACTTCTTGGTGAGTTTTTCGTACAGTTTCACTGTGTCCCGTATCATCCTTCTTCTATTGAACCTCCCTCGTGCAGGCTTGCGATAGGCTTAGGTCTGAGCTGCTCCGTCGAGGGGCCAAGCTTCAGAAAACTCGGGATGAGGGCGAGTCCCTTAGGCTCCTTAACAAGGAGACGAAAGTAGAGTTGTAACATTGGCGATATAAGGCACATCGGAGCTCAAACTATGAGAGCTATTTGGCGGAGCAGGTAATTTCTGGTGGTGTGTGCTTTGCTCCTTTCTATCCTTAAGGCTGATTCCTTTTTGCTGTATCAGTTGAGGAAAAAGTCGGAGGACCTGGAGTACCTCAAAGGCTACGTCAACCGCGTCAGAATTGCTTGTGGGGAGTTGAGGGCTCAAGCGCAAGCTCGAGCTTTGGAGGAGATGGGTGTCTCGGCCAAGGTCCCTGCCCTTGAGGTCTAACTCCGCTTGACTCATGACAACGCCAAAGTTTAAGAGGATATGATTGGGAAACTTGAATCTGATCTATCGAAGGTCAGAGCCGAGATAATTGACGCTCGGGCGGAGGCGGCACTAAATCGAGCTAAAGCCGATCGTGAGACGGCGATTTGTGTGAAGGATGCTGCTGATGCCTAAGCTGAGCTGAAGCAAACCCTTGACCAGTAGCGGAGGATCGAGGAATATGTTCGCTGTAAATCCCGGATAGAGGTGTTCGAAGAGATCGGTGCAAGGGGTTTTGTTCTTTCGGAGGAATGGGCTTGAGCATGGGCGGATGAGCGCAATGCTCGATCGCTTTTTATCGATGTTGCGGATGGCGATTTTGGCAAGCTATAGTTCTTTTAGTGTAGAGTGTAGATTTTGCCGTTTTGTTGCTTTGCTCAGAGTATATGTAGGGCATGCATGTAAATGGAGAGTACGTTTTTTCATGCGCATATAATATATATATAAGGAGATGTTTTGAATTTTTATTTCTTCTGTACCTCTTTTTTTTGCTTTCGATCAGGCAGGCTGGTCTTGGCGTTTGGCGAGGTCCTTCTTGGTCCAGAATTGATCAGACGGCCCGGGGACTCTTAAGCGTGATCCTCAGTTTCCGAGTCGGGCTCCGGCTCGAGCGTTCCTGCCTTTGGATTTTTTGTGCCTGTGCGGGCGGGTGGTAGTTGCTTTTATCTTGTGCCCTTGGGCATTTTGCTGTTCCAACTACTTTGGGTCCAGTCTCCAGGTCACACTGTGACTCGAGCTTCAATTAACCTTAGGTTTTTTCTTGCCTGCATGGGTGAATGATAATGGCCCTTTGTGCTTTGGGTTGAAGTGATCCTGTGGGCGTGTGGCCTGGAGATTTTAATCGGCTGATAACGGTATAATCCGAGCCATGCCTTTAGGCGTATTGCAATTTTCGTGTCCAGTCGAAGCGTCTCGAGCTGCAATCGCCCCTTAAATTTCATCGAGTTTCAGGGTGGTGACAATTGGCGCTTATGATGTGCCCTTAGTCATGTTGCACTTTTTTGGGTCCAGTCCCCGAGTCGCGTTGCGATTCCAGCTGTAATTGACCCTTAAATTTCATCGAGTTTCCGGGCGGTGACAATTGGCGCTTATGCCGTGCCCTTAGGCATGTTGCACTTTTTTTGGGTCCAGTCTCGAGTCGCGTTGCGATTCGAGTTGTAATCGACCCTTAAATTTCATCGGGTTTCTAGAGATGGTGGCACTTATGCCATTTGGTTGTATAGACTTTTAATATGTGGCTCGTAGGCTTGCATAGTAAACTATTTTGGATTCGGTCTCCGAATCGGGTTACGATTCGAACTCATTTTAATCCTCAAGTTGTCAAGATTTTTTAGCCGACGACAATGGATCTTACGCTGTTTGGTCGTAGAGACTTTTCAATATGTGGACCATAGGCTTGCTTAGCTAGCGACAATGGCTCTTACACTGTTTTTTGCCCGTGGGATTTGTGTAGGCTTTGTATCCGCTCATTAAGGTCTTTTTGTAGTATTTTTGCCTGACCCGTCGTCGATTCCAAAGGAACCTTGATTTCAAGTCATTGTCGGTAGTGTTTCGAGCACCTCGTAAGGTTCATAGCTCGTAGGTCGGGTAGATCGGCGCTCTTGCATTTTGGAGCCGATATTGTCGGAGCTCAACTTTGCCTGTGGAGGGAAGTCTGTTTTAACCAGTTCTTTCCGGAGTATATTCGGAGTAGTGGCCTGCAATTTTTTAGCAACAGTCGGGAGTCCCCGAGTTGCGTTATTTTGGTTGTATCAGTCGTTTTAACCGTAGTCATATGCATTTGGCCGTAGCCATTTTTGATCCCTAGCGATAGTTTAGGCGTCTACATCGAGGGTATGCCCTTTAGGGATTCTTACAAATGCGACGTATAGCCTAAATATCGGGATATTCATGCTTGTTGAGGTCTTATAGTTTTGTCATGCCTGTTGAGGTCTTACAGTTTTGTCATGCCTATTGAGGTCTTACAATTTGTAGAATATATCTAGTTATGTCGAGGCTGCCCGTTAGGGTCTTACAATTTCAGATTTTCCAGTTGTATGGCGATTGATAGCATTCTCCGAGTCATCAAGTTTATTTAAGCTTGAAGACAGCTTCTCGTGAGCTCGGAGTTGCCTTCTAGGGGCTTGATGAGCCCAGAGTTCCGACCTTGGGGTCATGCAAGTCGTCGAGTTGCTGATGCTAAGTCCTAGAGTACATATCGGGACATATTTGATGGAGAAATATTTTTTGCGAGCATATTTGAAAGCACTTTTTCCGAAATAAGAAATGCCGAAAGGGGGTATTCTTTATTTCTTGGCATAAGTATATGCTGTAAATAGATATTGTCTCATTGTTGCGAGCTCGTCCTGCACGGGCTCTGCCCTTCCGATCATCTGGTTCTGCTTATATGGTTTCATTTCAAGATCGAGCCTGCCATTTGTTGGCCTTTCCGAGGGGATAATGCCCTTTAAGAGAAAACCATCGTACGTCGCCTGACTATAGATGGAAGGCTAGTGATCTCACCGGGTCCTCTTCTGGAGGGTACGCTGCCCTGCTAATAACCTTGCTGGCGGCACCCCCTTTGGGTTGGAAACCCGATTGAGGATAGAGAGATTGGCGCGTCCCGTAGATACCTCGGATTTTCGAATCGAGTTTAGAATTTCTTAATTCCTTGGTCGGCCGCCTGCATGTAGGTTAGTAAAAAGGAAAGGAATAATAAAGGAGCAAAGTAATCCTCCACTGTTGCGGGGTGTGTAGGCAATGTTTTTGAGGCTTGGTCCTTTGCTGCCATTCTGAGGCGCGAGTTTCAATGCAGCCTTCCGATGCGTTCAACTAGGCTTAGACAAATATGCGGTTCCGCTTACCCTTTGATCCCATAGAGGGCGGAGAAGTCGACGCCGGCGGCCGATCATATGGTGAAGGACTTCCTCCCGTTGCCTACAGCTTTTTGTCGAATGCTTTTGTCCTACCTTTGCTAGGGCGGAGTGGGGTTGAAATTGCCTCTGAGTAGCATACCCGTTGTCATTTGAATAAAGCGTCCGCACTTTGTAGGCTAAGCGCTTTAGTCCGAGCTCAAGTGGGCAGTACAGAGGGAACGGCCTTCCTGATTAGCGTGCCATTTGTCGTCTGGTATCCACCAAAGATTCGAGGTGTGAGAGTGATTTGGTTCGTTGGTCTGGACTGCCCTATCGGCTTGGGCCCAGCGCCATTAGCATAATTGGTCGAACCATCTGCACTCCCGGACATGCTTCATTTTTAATATGATAAATGATAAAAGGGGGGGGGGTTACCAACGCGTTAATATGAGGATGAGGCGAAGTCTCGGCGTCCCTTCCTTTGAATTTAGGGATATTCTTTGGGTATATTCCCCAGATCTGTCTTTCCCTGGCGATGAATACTTTTTTTCTGCATTTTACGGACCTTTAAAGGGTGCCGCTGCCCTTTTACCGTCGTGGCGATACGCTGTGGCTTGTCGGCTTTATTTTTCCTGGTCTTCTTCCTCCCTGACCGCTCGACGATACTTGGTGGCGATCTCCGTCAAATAGCACGGTCGTTGCTCTTTCAAGCTGGTGACCTCGTGCGCCCTGCGGTCCCTGCACCGAGCCATATTTCTTTTGCAAGGGGCTTGGTCGAGTGGGTTTGGGCGGCCCGGCGTCCCCGGCTTCGCTTATGGGGATCGCTATGTTTGGTGTAGTGATGCTGAAATCACACCCAGCTGGGCGGGGTTTCCTTACTAGCTGTGCCTTGTTGAATCTGGTTCTATTGGAGGTTCCTCGAGGATGCTGCCTTCAAGCCATCTCCCTATTGCTGTGAGGTAGGTTGTACCTCAGTTCGTTCCTTTCATTCGCTGTGCATGGGTGATACCTCCATCTGTTTCGCATCAGCTTCTTTATCGGGAGTCTGCTTGGATATACCGAGCCCGAGGAGGTTCCCAAATGGTTCCACACGACTCTGATTCGTGGTTGACACCGGGTGTGGTCATCCACCCAGTCCTCGGCTGGGTACCTGATCTAGCTTTGCTTGAAATGTCCTGGAGTCGTCGAGCATGCTTCGTTTGGGCTTCGGGCGAAGGCCTGTGCTGTCCAACCATTCGAAATTGGGAGCGGTCTCGTTTGTCCAATTGAGGAATAGGGTGCGGGTTTTCGCGACATTTCATTTCTTCCTTGTTAGGCCTTAGGTGTGTCGGGCCTTCTCGACACTGCTTTGACGGTATGGGCGAGTGCTTTCGCAGAAGACTATGCTGGCATGGCAAGTGAGTCTGTGAGGCCAGGTGCCAGGCGGTGGTGCTGCATCATGGTTTCTTTCGGGAGAGTTTCTTCGAGATTCCTCAGAGAGACGGGCTCGAACTCATCATTTCGGGGGTCGCTGCATTCCAATGAGCACGCATGGGTAGAGGTGCGCGCATAGGGATCCGAAGTCCTGTCGCACTTAGGGAGTTCTGGCGTTCTAGGTTTCTACAGAGCGGGTTTTGGGGTTGTTACCCTGAGAGTCGGTTGTTGTAGGAGCTTCCACGAACCTAATTTGATCCTTTCGAAGGGGTTCCCGAGCATCCTCATTGTGGCGGGGTCAGTTACTGACTCATCGTCACTTGAGCTCTTGGGTATTGGCTCATCGTAAGGAGGTGTCTCTGTTGCTATTATGCTGGGAGTCCCCGGGCGACTTTGAAGCTGAGTGATATCTGACTATCGTGCCTGCAACATTTCAAAAATATCGTGGAGATTAACTTCATGTTCTTCCTGAGCCGGGGTTTTTTGAGCTTTCTGTTAGTCAGCGAGTTGTATGCTATCATCGGTACATGAGGCTTCGTCGACTTGTTGTGCGCCTCGCAAGCCCGCATCTGCTTGAATCGACCCAGATGCATTATCAGGGTCTTGTGGTGTCGGGTCAACCGTTGGAACAACCATACTACTTCTGTGATGGTTCTCGGGGTAGTCATTCTCGATTTTGCTTATCGAGCCAGACATTAACCTGAAATCAAAAGATCTTGGACAAGAAAAGTGTGAAAGATAACGTGCATTTGGGTGATGAAACCAACAAGAAAATAATCACCATTATTTTTAGCCCCACGGTGGACACCAAACTGTTTACCGTGAAAATGGTAACAATAGTTAAATTTGTAAATAGGATTCTAAAAATACGTGATCTATTCCCTAGCTAGTTTTTAAGGCAGTTTGTGTTAAGAATATGCAGTATAACAATAAAATACGAACTAAATCAAGGCAGTAGGCAAACCGAAGGGGCCTGTTAGCCAGATGCAGAGTAGGTCGATGGAGGCCTCGGGGCTGAAACTTGGGTCGAGTTTGAACTATTGGGGATAGTAGGGAAGGGGATAACAAGCAATAATATGATTAAATAAGGCTCTTTATGGCTAATCTATAGCTAGACAGTGAAGAACAAGTAAGAAAACGATAAATGCGAAGTGTCCTCAGGCCAATGAGAACGAATGACTTAGAATAAAAGGGGGGGGGGAGAGAGAGAGAGAGATTATTGCATTTGTGGAGAAATGGAGCAACATCAACTGTTTACACGATGGAGTGATCCCCCTTTATTTAGAGGGGAAGACTCGGCTACAAGTATGTGGGGTTAGCTACAAAGTACGGTGATGGGATGGCCTGACGTGATTCTTCAGCGTAGGCTCTGGGTAGGATGCGTTTGTCAGGTGTAGTCATGTGCCTAGAGGGCTTCTTCCTCTGTCCTAGCTTCGTCCTTGGTTTCCTCCAAGTCGGGCTTCGACGAGCCCCGAGGTTGAGAGCTCGGTCGCGACCTCCTGCTCTCGAGACCTCGGGATATGCTTCTAAAATGTCCTGACAGCAAGAAATCGAGTCTTCTGATTTCACCGCGTACAAGTGTCCTTCAAAGGAATGAAAATAAAAGGCAGCCTAGTAGACAAAACATCCACATTCATGTATGGTCCGAGGAAGGTCCGTACTCCAAGGGGTATGATGTAGGTATCCTACCCTTACAAATATTAGTAGATTATTTTACGGCTCGAACCTGTACCTGTAAGTCACACATAAACAACTTTATCGTTTCTCCCAGGCTTCCCTTCGGTCATTCAAAGAAATGATGGATAGTAAATTATAGTGATGTTGCTTGTACTGGATATACATATATGAAGTTTATTGCTACAAAAAAATGATCTACTTTTGTAGAAAATCACAAGATTGAGAAGGAATTGTATTGAAGAATCGTGTGTTTTCTTGTCCATTACAAAGCCACAAGTGACTGAATTTATACAAGTCACAAATCAACTAAAAACTACGCTAAGTATGCTAAGTGATAACTACAACAAATGACTTAGAGTTCTACTACATGTATGACTATTACATTGAGTTAAGTACAAACTCTACAATGCAATCTAACTATCCTTATCTCGTTCAAGCTTATCCTTATCTTGATCAACTTCTTCAATGCTTCCCCTCAATCTAGTAAGGGGTGTAGTTACCACTCCTAGCTTGCTTCGAAAATCTGCAAACATCTGCTTAGTCAATGCCTTAGTATGAATGTCAGCTAGTTGGTCTTTTGACCTTACAAACCTTGTGACAAGCTGACCACTAGCAACCTTTTCTCTAACAAAATGATAGCCCATCTCAACATGTTTTGTTCTGGCATACATCAGTGTATTGAGTCATATATAGTGCACTCAAGTTATCACAGAATAAAGTTGGTGCAGTTTCTAAATGAACCCCAATGTCATTGAAAATGTAGGTTATCCATGTCATTTCATCCATTGTTGAGGCTAGTGCTCTATACTCAGCTTCTGCACTAGACCTTGCCAATGTGAGTTTGTTCTTGGATGTCCAAGATATAAAGTTAGCTCCTAGGTAGACATTGTAGCCTATAGTTGATCTCCTAGTCATAGGGCACCATCCCGGGTCTGCATCAGAGAAACCATATAACCTGAATGGTGACTGAAACAAGATTCTTAGACCATACTCAGTTGTTCCCTTCACATATCTAAGAATCCTTTCTACAGCTTGGTAATGAGTGCTGTTTGGACTTTGCATGAATTGACTTGCTAAATCCACTGCATGAGTTATGTCTAGCCTTATGAGAGTCAAATGCTGCAGACTACCAACAATACTTCTGTATAGTGAAGCTTCAACTGGATCATCCACAATTTCTTGTAGACCATGCTTCTGTGCTAGAGGTGTGCTTATTTGTTTAGCAAGTGTCATGCTAGTCTTGGCAAGTAATTCTGTAGCATACTTACTCTGATTCAAATGAATGCCTCCAGTAAAGTAGATGACCTCAATCCCTAAGAAGAAGTGCAGAGGGTCAAGGTCTTTCATAGCAAACTCCTTACCTGAAAAAACCAGCCAATCTACTCTCTATTTTTTGTATCCCCCCTGTAACTTGATAAATCATAAGAGAAGAAGAAATCGTTGCGTAGAAAGTCTTGCTTACTATCTCCTCCATCTAAGTTATGTAAGAGGAAAAGAGCGAAAAACTTACTTTTAGGTAGTGTCCTAAAAGTAACTCCCAGTGATAATTATATCATCAACATACAAAAGGATTAGAATTGTGCATCTTTTACAATGCATCACAAAGAGTGAGGAGTCTACCTTACTGCACTTAAACCGAAGGTGTAGCAAGTGTGCTTAAGGCCATACAGTGCTTTCATTAAAAGGCACACACTGTCGGGATGTTTAGGATCTTTAAAACCTGGTGGCTGACTCATGTACGCTTCCTCCTGTAGTTGTCCATGCAGAAATGCATTCTTTACATCTAGTTGCCTGATACACCAGTGGAGACTCACAACTACTGAGAGAACTACTATTGTAGTGGTTGCTTTAGCAACTGGACTGAAAGTTTCTTCAAAGCCTACTCCGTCAAGCTGTGAATACCCTTTGGCAACTAGTCTTGCCTTGTACTTGTCAAAGGATCCATCAGCCTTCAACATGATTTTAAACACCTACCTATAGCCAACTATATTCATACTAGGTGCCTTAGCACCAGTATCCAGATCTTGTTTTGGTGAAGTGCATTTATCTCCTCTTGCATAACTGCAAGCCATTTTGGTGAGCTAAGTGCCTCATTTATAGTCTGTGGCTACTTAGCTGCTACCAGACACATGTATCTCATTGGCATGTATTTTGATTTCTGCCTCGTGACCATGTGATGGTTTTGCGCATTTGATGTGTGCTCTGTTGGTTCTGCATCATGATTTGGTATAGCTTGTGTATCCTGATTAGGTTCAGCATTGAACTAATAAGACAACTCAACTTCAAGTTGAATTCCCTGTGGATCATAAACTGAAAACATATTAGAGTCAAAAGGTGCAATGTCCTGAGCTGAGCTGTTTGGTTCTTCACTTTCAGTAGTAATCCAAGGAAGGCTAGGACTTGTTGCAGTCATGCGATCATCTGTTCCTACAGGAATTGCTACTAAAGGTGATTCAGCAGGCTCAGCATTGTAATTAGCTATAGGTGTAGGCTCAGCAGAAGGCTAAGCATTATGATCAAGAGCAAGTATAGAAACATTAACTAGAGACTCGTGTGTGAACTGATCACTTAGTGATGGTGCATTCACATCAGCTGTAGGCTAATCACCTACACCAATTAATGGTGGTAGATTCAACACTTACCCTCAATTAGAAGAGTGCACATTTGAGCTTGAGGTATCCTGCAACCTGGAGAAAACTCATAGAAGGTAGTAATGTGAGCAGAATCACTTGAACTGTCTAGTGGTGCATCTAGTTGCACATAAGGCAATGTGTTCTCATCAAAGACCACATGTCTTGAGACAAACACTCTCCTGGTAGGTGGGTGGTAGAACCTATAGCCTTTGGGAAGGCTACTGTATCCAATAAACACACAAGGATAGGTCTTTCGAGAGAATTTTGTTTTTCCTTTCAAGTAAGGAAATCACCTGCATCCAAAGACCTTTAGACTATTATAATCCGGATGCTCTCCAAAGATCTTAAAGAATGGAGTTACCATTTGTAACACTGATAAAGGTATTCTGTTAATTAAGAATATAACTGTCAAGAAGGCTTCTACCCAAAGAAACTATGGCAATTTTGCATGAAACAACAATGTCAGACTAGTTTCTACTCTGTGTCTGTATTTCCTCTCAGAGACTCCATTCTGCTCAGGTGTGTGAGGACATGATATATGTCTAACAATTCCACAGTTATCTAGATGTTCAACAAATGCAATGCTATTAAATTCACCACCCCCATCATACTAAAAAATCTTAATAGTCTTTGTGAATTGTTTCTCGACCATCTTTTGAAACTTAACAAAAGTATCATAGAATTCATATTTTCTTCTTAATGGATAGAGCCAAGTATATCTTGTACAGTCATCAATAAATACTACCTAGTATTTCATGTAATGTGATGATTCAACGGGTGCTGGACCCCAAAGATCACGGTGAATTTTACGCAAAAGCTCTTTTTTAATCTTATTTCTCAATTCAAATGGAAGCTTACATCCTTTTCCTAATTGACAACTAACACAAACAGTATGGACTTTATTCCAGTACTTGACATCAATACACTTGTTACTACTAAGAATCTTTAAAGACTTTAAGCTAGGGTGGCCTAATCTAGCATGCCAAATATTGTCTGTATTCTTCCACTCCTTTGATGTAGATAAGGCATAAAAGTTATTATCCTCCAGTGCATATAGATCATTCTTTTTAGATCCCTTTTCCAGAAGTCTTCCTGAGCTCTTGTCCTTTACAACAAAATCAGATTCATCAAACTCAAGTATACAAGAATTGTCCTTAGCAACCGTACTAACTGACATCAGTTTCTTTTTAATCTTAGGAACAATAAGGATTTCCTTTACTTTAAGTCCAAATTTTGTTGTATTTCCAATATGTGTGATGTCAGGTTTAGAGCCATCCCTAACTATTATCTTATCAGAACCATTATAAGATTGAAGGTTTGATAGATTATCTGTTGAATTGGTTATGTGACTGCTTGCACCAGAGTCAACATACATAGCTTCATCTTCAGCCTGTGTGTTCTACAGATTAACAGCAGAAAAAGCCTGTGGCAGATCCACTGCAGCCTGGTAGGAATAGTCCCACCTGTAGTAGCATTTTAAGGTAGTTTGGTTGTTCCTTCCACATATTTGGCAATTTTCTTGCCCTTTTGTTGACTTGAATTTGTAGTGTTCTGAAAAGCTTGATTAATCTGATTGTTACATTGTCCTACAGGTCTGAAACCTTTTCCTCTTGAGGAGAAGTTTGAGTTTCCTCTTCTGTTAGAGTAACCTCGACGACCTCTTCCTCTTTGAGCAGCAAAGGTCATATTGTAGCCTTGTTCAGCCACTTCTCCTTCATCTTCTCTCATGTCAAATCCTCTGGTTCAGGGTAGGATATGGAGCCTTTCCCGGCATGACAGTCCTAAAGGTTTTGTATTTTTGATCAAGTCCTCTGGTAAAGTTGATTACTTTGTTGTCTTCATCAACATGCTTGTATATGGCTGAAAGACCATCACATATGCCTTTCCACTCCTTCAACTATTCATCAAGCCTTTTGGTTCCTAGCTTGATGTTCTGCAACTGTTGCTTAAGCTGAAATTCCTTATCCTTAGTTGTCTGCAGGTATGTTTCCTCTATACATTCCCACATTTCTTTGGCAGTTGAATATCCCACAATGAGATACATGCTTTCCTCAGTCATTGTAGCAGAGGTCCAACTCCTCGGGAGCACATCTTTTTCTTCCTAGTCAGTCTTGTCATCACCTCTGTCGACAGCCTTGTCAGCACCAGCAGAAGTAGATGAACTACTTGTGTCTGGCTTGCCTTCCTTGATCAGGTTTGTCACGCTCATTACCTGAATCAACTGGAGTATTTGTATCCTCCAGATTAAATAGTTTGATGGTTTCAACTTAACTGGACAGAAGGCAATCAGATGGTGCTGGGAAGCAGGTGATAGGCACAAAAAGGTTGAGAGTGTTGTTTTGGCCATGTATGATCGTGATTCTGATGTGGACAGCGTAGCTTCAATAAGCTCTGATACCATGTAAAAAATCACAAGATTGAGAAGGAGTTGTATTGAAGAATCGTGTGTTTTTTTATCTATTATAAAGCCACAAGTGACTGAATTTATACAAGTCACAGAACAACAAAAAACTAGGCTAAGTATGCTAAGTGATAACTACTACAAATGACTTAGAGTTCTACTACATGTATGACTATTACATTGAGTTAAGTACAAACTCTTAATTTCTTCTAAATATATTAATTTTCATTTATTTTATTGATGATATAAATAAATTATATGCAGTAGCATGTGCAGTCATGAGTTCATTTAATTAAGGAAGATATCAGTAGAAGAGGTAAATATAGTTTCCAAAGCTAGAGAAATTATTATTTCTATATAATATTATATATAGAGAGGTAGTGGTTAAGTTTTATATACTGATAATTTTTTTAAAAAAAATTGCTATCAGATTACTTTTAAGGTAAATTGTAGATAATTCTTTAGAATAAGTGGGAATTGGCCACCGAATAATTATGATAATATGTTATATAAATTATTAAACAGTATTTTTAGTATAAGGCTACGAAACATCCTTGTTCAAGTGTCATGTTCATCTTTTTCGATATTTGACGGGTGAGTAGAAATTATTTGTCGAAACAATATATATTAAAGATTAATAATAAGATATCTAGTAAACCACAGAGTGTATGTTCTGCTGAAGCTTATGAATAACATTTTTCAAAAAAAAAAAATTTTGCTAACCAAATATTGAAAAAATAACTTTCTGATGAAACATATTTTTTTGAAGAATCACTTCTCTCATACCATACGAACTTAACATTAATGGTTTTTCAAACTTATATAATGATATTTAAGAATAGATTGTGATACATGAGATTTCAATATTAAACGTCGATGTGAGGTGTTTGACAAATTCTAACGCTATTATAAATCTCATAAATATTACCCTTCGTCGAAAAATTACACAGTGTACATAAGTAAATATTACGTTTTAGAGATATATAACACATATTGAACACCTTAAGTCAGAGAATTTTTTTACTTCTTTTAAATTTAAACACCCTTGAGAAAATTCCTAACTTCTCCGTTGTGTCTCATATATTACATTCAAATATCTAAGGCCCTTTGCCTTCATCTCTAGGGAACGCAAAAATAAAAACAAAAATAAAAACAAATTTGGATGGGAAGGGGAAAGAGACATGGTCATAATCTCAATGAATAAATGTTCTTTCCTTTTTTATTCAGTTTGTTGTCGATTTCATGTGTCAATTTTTACTCCTTGCTCTAAGTCATGTAGCACAGAAAGGTGTCCCTATGCAATTGGAAAAAACCTAACAAAAATTGACTGATGAATATGGAGATAACAGCACAACCCCACCCCCAACCCCAACCCCCCCCCCCCCTCCCCCCACCCCGAGAAAAAAAAAACAAAGTCCCAAATGTTAAAATTTCTTCATGTATGCAACATGTGTTAAAATGGTCCCCAAACCCAATTGAAAAACAATGTCTTCATAGTGGATAACATTCGCTGACACATTGTTGTTGAAGCATCATACTGACGAGATTCACAAAGCAATTTAATTTGAACCAAATGGTGAATGTACAAAGAACTTCTATAACATAAGGAAGGAGAATTTGTTAGTATGTAAAATAATTTCGGAGAATATAAAATAACGTATAAACAGAAATGAAAAACAGAAACAAAGTTTAAGCTGAGCCCATTGAATTCACAGTGTTTCCTTAAGGAACTTAATTCCCTCATAGTATTCAAAGTTGTGGATTATTTTCTCCAAGGATAGAACGAATTACACACTGGTGTAGCGGTACTTCAAACCCCAGTGTTTTAGCAAACACAAAGATCAGCAACAAATCACACTTACTGTTGGTTTCTTAGTAGTTAAAACAATGCAGAAGAAAGTAGGAGAAGTCAAAAATTCGTATGGAAAATTTGAGAGAATGAACAACTTATTTATAGCCCCAACCTTTGAGTTCAAACGAAGAGAGGTCAGTGTAAAACGGTCATAACATAAATGGCCATTTACGCAAATTAAAACGGGCAGAGGAAATGTTCGTTAATATTTACTATTAAGAAATAAATTTGGTCCAAAAAATTAATCAATCAATTGACCAAAGTCGAAGCCGGGCGACGACGGCGCGGGGCTTGCCTTCTTCTTAACTCTTTAAGAGCTAAAAGAAGATCAATTGTATATATACCCATCAAAAAAAAAAATCTCTTCTAATATGGAACAATTTCCCATTGTGAAGGAGGGAAACTTAAAATTTCATTTTCTCTCCATTTCCCATTCACCCTCTTTTAAACTTATTTTAGCTTGCAAAAGTCAACAGAATTCTTGATAGGAATAGTTTCTCTTAAATTCATAGTAATCCAACTCTTTCTTTACATTTAAGTAAAGAAGTCTTTACTACTTAAAAAAAATTAAGTAAAGAAGTCTTCTCGTTTATTCATATGTAATTTTTAACAACGATAAGTGTATCCGTAGCATTAGACTCGAACTATATTTTATTGTCCCAAAATAATATATAGTGAATGTCATCATCATTCATACTTACAGGTTTGAATTGAATCCTATATCTCCAACTCTAAGTCAACTAATTTGTATGCAATTGACGTACAAACATATAAATCGATACTATTAACATGTCCAATGATACTGTCGAGTCATGATTTTCTTTTCTTTGGTAAAAAAGAAAAGGTGGGTAGCGGGTTGATCACATTAAGTACATATTATTTTGGAAAACATCAGGAATAGCCTGTTACAATTACTAAGTAAAAATTAACCGCGGTTTTAAAAGTAATAGAAATTTAATCATTTTATCATGTAACAATAAAATATAAATAAAAATAGTACCCTTAGAAATTCGAAAAATTTCAACATAATATGCTAGAGTTCAAATTTTTTACATACGAGATTTCAGTTTAATGTGCTGGAATTTCATAATGTGCTGGAGTTCCACCATAATATGCTGGAAGTTTATATGTAGAAGTTCCATAATCCATCATATTTTGCTTGAACTTTTTGTGTTTCAGCTAGGGTGTTTTGTCCAGATTTTATCTTCGCATAAAATAGTGGTTATTTTTTAATAATTTTTTAAATGCTAATCGTTTTTCAATTACCAATCTGAAAATTGGCTTGCTATTTTCACGTTTATATTTGTATATACACCCTAATAAGCTCAAAAAAATGTCACTCATAATGGGAAAATGACATCATTACGAATTGTGTCCGTGCACATCGCAATTAATTCATAGACCTTTTATCAGTATAAATATTAGGGAATTTCGCTCACAGATATTTAGATACAAATAATTTAGAATTGATCGGTGATCGTTTAATATTCGTAGCTTAATTTCTACCTTTTCAAAAGCAATTATTCAATTGGACACTTGGCAAAGAAAAGATTTATTCTTTAATTTAAGAGTGTGATTGTAGTATAAAGTTGGAATTAAATAAAAACTT
The DNA here is from genome assembly GCF_000393655.2 of Nicotiana sylvestris. Taxonomy (NCBI): domain Eukaryota; kingdom Viridiplantae; phylum Streptophyta; class Magnoliopsida; order Solanales; family Solanaceae; genus Nicotiana; species Nicotiana sylvestris. The sequence continues at coordinate 7,155,919 of NC_091059.1, forward strand.
TGATGTGCACACTTGTAAGATATGCTGTGCAGGTGCAGCAATCCTAGTAGGGATAAGAAGAGTGAATTATATTTCTAGATGCTTTGGCCAAAGAAACTACATCAATCAAATATATAGTTTTTTAAGCACAAAAAACTGATTAATTAATATAGTTAGTTTGAATTGAATAATCTAGATCTCAAAAAGTAGCAACTTTTTATATACAATCAAATCTCTGTGTAACAGCCTCGTTTGTTTCGAAATTTTTTGAATGTTATAGTGAGGTGCTGTTATAGAAAACATATATTATAACATAACATGAAATTTGGTTCTGTAAAAGCTTGACTTTCATAGTGAAGTGTTGTTAATATTGTTATATAGAGGTCCAATGTACTTGTGCACTTGCGATTTTCCAATGCTTGGAAAAGCTATTATATGGTCATAACCCTAGAATAAATTAATTGATTGAAAATTACATCGATCTTTCATTTAAAATAAATATCATCGACAGCTCCATTTTTAGAACTAGGTGATAACAAAAAAGAATAATATTGACGGTCTCTTCACGCTACCCTTTCAAGTAAAGCAAAGGGAAGAAATCGTAATCAATGATCTGGTAACAAAATTAGAGTACGTAATTATAAGGAGCATATAAAATTTTAATAATAAAAACATTTTCGAAATTACAATTCTACACAAATTCACCTACTAATTCTATTTACGAAGAGTAACAAAATTCTGAAAACGAAAGAGATCATTGATACAAATTAAAAACTTCAAACAAAACGGCTCCTATTTAAAAAATTTAACCGAATTCTGAAATTTGCATTTGGTATATATCAAACAAGCAAATATACGGTTTTAACCGGGCCTACCCGATTTTACTATTTGATCGAGACCAGGGAGTTGCATCAAAGGTCGGCCTCGTAGTGGATCAAACCAGAGCACGAAGACAAGGTACCGAGTTCAAGAATCGAGGTGCTTGTCGAGTTCGAGGCCAGTAGCGATCGAGACCAAACAGGGCAGACTTCGAGCAAAGCGCAACAACAGAAAAGCGAGATATCCGTGACCGGTCGAACATCTTGGCGGAAATCCCGGAACAAATCAAATCAAGGGCAGTTGTTCAGGCTAATCATGAGATTTACTTCCGTAATTAAAATTGCATCATAGATATGATTCCTATACTATATAAAGAGGGTTCTAACCATTTTGTAGACACCTTACACTCTGATATATAAAAGCAATATGACGCCTTTTCTTTAGTTCATGCTCTTGTTCATCAGCTTGTTATATTTTAACTGTTCTTGAACTAATCAATTCGAGGGTATTCAAGCTCGAGAGCTGAATCTCGTTCAAACACTAGTTTGTTTTATCCTATTGTTAGATATTACTAATCTTTACATTTACCAATTGGTATTAGGTGAAATCATGTGTCCCTAAAACCACATTATAAGTTTAATTGTTATCCAATTTTAAGGGTAAACAGTTTGGCGCCCACCGTGGGGCTAAGGATAATAGTGATTGCCTCATATTAATTCTCGTAACACACACTACTTTACGCTTGTTCTTGTTAGTATTTCTTATTTCAGGATCAACAGGTCTAACTTGCAAGCAGTACCCACTCACGCCGATAACGACCTCGGTTTCTATGGAGAAAACAATAATGTAGTCGCCCAAGGGATCGAAGTGCCTCAAGCTGGCTACGAGGGAGTACAGATCGCAGACCCCGTTGATGTCAGTTCGCATGTCGCCCTAAATGCAAATCTGGGCGTTGACCCTAGAAATAGTGTCCGCAGAGATGCCCGAGCAGCCGATCAGAACGCACAGAGCGGTGAAGAAAGCGGAATTAGCCTTCGAATGATATACGAAATGTTGCAGACTCAACAAGCTGCGATAGCGCAACTCCAAAATCAAAATCGATCACCAAGCAGAATTGAGCTCGAAACATCACAGAAGGTTGTTCATAGAGTCGAGCCTGTACCAGAGAAATCAAATGCCAATAGATCAGGGACTGACCCCTCCATTATAAAGATACTTGAAGAGCTTACTAAACGAATCGAATCAGGTAAAAAAATCGAGGCTAATGACAAAAAGGTAGAAACATACAACTCACGGGTTGACCAAATACCGGGGGTACCCCCGATCCTAAAGGGTTTGGATTCGAAGAAGTTCGTGCAGAATCCTTTCCCTCCAAGTGCAACTCCGATGACCATCCCGAAGAACTTTCGTATGCAAGAATTTCCCAAATACAATGGGACCACTGACCCTAATGAGCATGTTACTTGTTATACATGCGCAATAAAGGAAAATGACTTAGAAGACGATGAGATTGAATCTGTTCTATTGAAAAAATTTGGAGAGGCTTTATCAAAGGGAGCGATGATATGGTACCACAATTTGCCGCCCAATTCCATCGATTCCTTCACGATGCTTGCAGATTCGTTCGTAAATGCACACGCTAGAGCAATAAAGGTTGTGACTAGGAATTCAGACCTCTTCAAAGTAAGACAAAAGGACAACAAAATATTAAGGGAATTCGTATCTCGATTCCAGATGGAACGTATGGATCTACCCCCGGTCACAGATGATTGGGCTATTCAAACTTTTACTCAAGGTTTGAACGAGCGAAGTTCGATAGCATCACGACAACTAAAGCAGAACTTTATTGAATATCGAGTTGTAACCTAGGCCGATGTACATAATCGCTACTAGTCGAAGATCAGGGTCGAGGATAATCAATTGGTAACTCCCTCCGGTTCTGTTTAACCAAATAGGCCCATCGATAGAATTCAAAGGGACATCGACAGAGAACCCCGATCAAACAGAGATCGGTATCAACCATACAACATAAATTGTAGAAATAGCGGCCGGGAATGTAATCCCATTTGAAATGATCGAAGGAATGATTGAGGATAGATCTACCGAGGGCTCATGAGTAAAAGTGGCTTCGATAAACATGTCGGTACCCAAGAAGCACCACGACTGTCAGAATACAACTTCAGCATCAATGCATCGGGTATTGTATTAGCAATCATACAGATCAAAGATACTAGGTGGCCCAGACCCCTACAGACCGATCTAGCTGAAAGGAACCCTAATCAAATATGCAAATAACATGGTACCCATGGTCATAAAATCGAAGACAGACAGCTGAGGGAGGAGGCAACTCGTTTGTTCAACGAGGGTCATCTTCGAGAATTCATAAGCGACCGAGCGAAAAATCACTTCAGAGATAGGGATGCAAACAGAAAAAATGAACAGGAAGAACCACAACACATAATTCATATGATCGTTGGTGGGGTCGATATTCCTCAAGGACCGGTATTTAAACACACCAAGGTGACAATCACGAGGGAGAAGCGAACTCAGGACTACTTACTAGAAGAAACCTTGTCTTTTAATGACGAAGATGCAGAAGGGACCGAACAACCTCACAACGACGCGCTGGTAATATCTATCCTTATGAATAAAATTCAAGTTAAGTTAAATGTGTGTTGATTGATCCAGGTAGCTCGGCAAATATTACTCGATCAAGGGTCGTAGAGCAACTCGGCCTCAAAGATCAGATCATGCCTGCAACTCTGGTACTTAATGGCTTCAACATGGCAAGTGAAACCACCAAAGGGGAAATCATTATGCCAGTAAACGTGGCCAGGACTATCCAAGAAACAAAGTTCCATGTGATCGAAGGTGACATGAGATATAACGCGCTACTCGGAAGGCCTTGGATTCATAATATGAGAGTGGTGCCCTCGATGCTTCCAAGTCTTGAAATTCCCAACATCAGAAGGAATCAAAATAGTGTACGATGAACAACTCGCCGCCAAAGAAATGTTTGCAATCGATGAGGTAATACCAATATCGATGATGTCATCAACAAAGGGATCAGAATCGAAGGGAAAACAAGAAGTCAAATAATAGTCACAATCGCCGGCCTCAGCCCGACCGGAGGAGCAGGAAACTTTTGAGGATGATGATTATATGATACCTCAAACCTTCGTAATCCTTGATGATTCTGATGCAACAAAGTCAACGATAGAAGAGCTAGAACAAATCATAATGATCGAGCATCTACCCAATCGAAAGCTATACCTAGGCACGGGTTAACTCCCCAGCTCAGGAAAAAACTCATTCAATTCCTTTTAAATAACATGGATTGTTTTGTTTGGTCCCACCTAGACATGACAGGGATCCCACCGGAGATCACTACACATCGACTGAGCTTGGACCCGAAGTTTTGCTCGGTAAAACAAAAAAGAAGACCTCAATCCGAGGTAAAGCACGCATTCATTAAGGATGAGGTAACAAAACTTCTCAATATAGGATCCATTCGGGAGGTAAAATATCCCGAATGGTTAGCAAACGTAGTTGTAGTCCCTAAAAAGGGAAACAAACTTAAAATGTGCGTAGACTATAAGGATTTAAACAAGGCATGCCCTAAAGATTCTTTTCCTTTGCCGAATATCGATCGTATGATCGATGCCACGGCCGGGAACGAGATCCTTAGTTTTCTCGATGCCGACTCCGGCTACAATCAAATACAAATGAACCTGGAGAATCTGGAAAAGACTTCGTTTATAACTAAATACGACACCTATTGCTATAATGTAATGTCGTTTGAACTAAAAAATGCTGGTGCTACTTATCAATTCCTAGTAAAATGAATGTTTGATGAACAAATAGGTAAATCAATGGAGGTTTATATTGATGATATGCTAGTTAAGACCCTGCTAGCAGAGGACCATTTGAAACATTTGCAGGAGACTTTCAACATACTGAGAAAATACAACTTGAAGCTCAACCCAGAGAAATGTGCATTCGGGGTCGATACTGGTAAGTTCCTCGGCTTTATGGTATCAAATCAGGGGATTGAAATCAACCCCGATAAAATCAAAGCAATCGAAGACATCACAGTTGTTGATAATGTCAAAGTTGTACAAAGGTTAACGGGCGCATACCCGCCCTGGGTCGATTTATTTCAGGATCCTTAGATAGGAGCCACTGGTTCTTCTCACTACTTAAGAAAAAGAGAAATTTCGCATGGACCCCAGAACATCAACAGGCTTTGGAGGAACTCAAATGATACCTATTGAGCCCGCCATTATTTCACACCCTAAGGGCGGGCGAGCAAATTTACTTGTACTTAGCGATCTCGGAGATATCAGTAAGTGGGGTCTTAGTTCGAGAAGAGAAAGGTACGTAATTTCCTGTTTATTATGTTAGTCGGAGCCTAGGAGAAGCCGAGACCCAGTACCTGCACTTAGAAAAATTAGTGATCGCTTTGATATGTGCATCTAGGAAGTTAAAACCATATTTTCAATGTCACCCAATTTATGTTGTAACCACCTACCCCCTTCGCAACATTTTGCACAAGCCCGAGCTCTCGGGTAGATTGGCCTAATGGGCCATCGATATCAGCGGGTACGATATCGAGTATCAACCCCGAACAACCATCAAGTCTCAAATCTTCGTAGAATTCATGGCCAACTTCACGCCAGCCCTCGTACCCGAGGTCAAAAAGGAATTATTATTAAAATCGGGTACATCATGATGGGTGTGGACCCTTTTCACAGATGACGCTTCGAACGTGAAGGGGTCCAGGCTAGGCATCGTTTTGAAGCCACCCACAGGTAATACAATTAGACAGTCTATCAAAACCTCGAAATTAACTAATAATGAGGCCGAGTATGATGCTATTATCACATCCCAAACTGATGGGCCGCGACGGGTGCCCGAGTCCTACTTGTCGAATACCCTTAAACATGCGACTAATATATACATGAATAATATCTGCTGAATTACGAGAATAACATATGTGAGGAAAACCTGTCCAAAAGACATATATACATATACGTGCAAAATACGTAGGGCGAGCCGATAAGGCTGCTATAGATAACTATATATCCAAAACTGGAAGCTGACAAGGCCATATACTACCCAACTATGCATGACTGTCTACAGACCTCTAACAAAATATACAACTGTACAAGGATGGTACTAGGCCCCGGCATACCCATATATGTAAACAAACCTATCGTACCAAAATCAAAAGCAGCTCCGGATCAAATGGAGCACACCAACTCTCGCTGGTCAAGGATCCTAAGAAGGGGGACCGTTTTCTTGTCTACCTGCACCTGCGGGCATGAAGCGTAGGCTCTGGGAAATAGGGCGTTAGTACGAATAATATACTGAGTATGTAAGGTATGAAAATTAGTATATAAAAGACATAGATAAAACATGGAATAAAGAATTCCGCTTGTAAGTCTAAAAAACTTTGTAAATCCTGAAACATTTATAATATCATGCACGTGCGTGTAAATGTCATGTCATGCATAGGTATAGGTGTACATAATGTCATCAAGCCTCTGAGGGCATCCCATCATATCATCTCGGCCACTGTGGGCAAAATCATCAATATATACCAGCTGATTAGGTGGTGGTGCGTATATAACGCCGTAACCTTTTCCCATATCCCATATACATATTTATACATATATATACTATATAATTCCATTTATTCATGGGTCAATGTACACGTATAAATGAATGCAATGCATGAGAAGTATGCCAATAAAATCTTTCGGAACATCATAAGACCATTATGTCTCTGATTAATATCATGAAATAGACCTTATCAACTTATGTATTTTCCGAGACCCATAAACAGACGATAGAATAATAAGACATATGGGGAATCACAAATATAAGTATCTCTAGCAATTCTATGAATAGAGTTATTTATGGAAGTTGTGCAGTTGCTCATTTCATTTGTCTTATGGATCATGCCAAAAGGAAAGAGGGGATAGCCTTAACATACCTGAGCTGATTCTCTTGACAATCCCTCCAACACACGTCTTTTGCGAAAAACATGTAACGGCAGATCGAAGTAGGGAAAAATCTGTACGATATTCTTGAAAAAGATTGTACCGTGCTCTCTTAGAATTTGTAATTCACGCTTTATCCCATTGGCACGGAATCAACGAACAACATCATTCTTATTTGGTATAGAAATATTTGCTCTTGGAAGGATTCAATTCGACTAGCCCACTCTTAATTCTTTAATTCTTAATCTTTAGATATTAGGAAATAAAACATATCACTAATGTAGGAAAGCTCTTATAGTGGGTGTGGGCCACTTATTAGATAAGTAAGCCACTTAATCCTCCAAATTTGTGATCTATGTAAGACTTAATAGTCACTTTAAAAGTGATGGGGGATGCTGCCACGTTTTTTGGGGGGGTTAAGTCATCCAAAATCTATAATTATCCAAATTTTAATTAATCTCTCACTAAAAATTATTAGTTACCTAATTATTCACATAATTAATAATTATCTCAAATTACTTAAAATACTACTCACTTTTAACACACCTTTATGTACCCTACTATCATGGTTATGGAGTACCTTGTATGGCACTAGTTCATAAATACCGGGTATTATAGCTCGGACCGTATTCTATCCCATATCGACAAACTTCGACAAAACTCACTTTCTTCGATTCGTTTACCTTTTAACCTTCACATCACTTTCTTATCACTTGTTATAAATAACATAAATACATATAACCTTATGATAAGCTCATCCCCGAGTCTACACCGATTAACTGAAGATGGAACTTTAATGTACGAAAATGCGAGATGTAACATCCTTCCCCTTTTAGAAACATTCGTCCTCAAATGTTTAATTCCTCGGGATCTATATAAATCTTGGCAGAGTCGCCCTTGTAACAGTACTACTGTCAACCCTTTATGTAGAAAACTCAATAATGCAATGTCACATAGGAGCACAATCATCAATAACGACAATGGCCTCACGACCAATGATAATAACTAACACAAGAATCCATACACGTACCTTAAAGCTGTGATGTCTTAGTTGGATCCTTCTCTAGAAGAGGAAATAAGTGAGGATACCTAGAATTCATGTCTTTTTCGGCTTCCCAAGTCATTTCTTCCACATTAATGTTTTTCCAAAGTACTTTCACTGAAGCTATGTCTTTAGTCCTCAATCTTCGAACCTGTTTGTCTAATATAGCACTGGGAGTTTCCTTATGTGATAGATGTTCTATGACCTGAACATCGTCAACTGACACAACTCTGGAAGGATCTCCAATACAATTATGGATCACAGACACATGAAAGACTGGATGGACAGATTCCAAGTCAGAAGGCAAGTCTAACTCATATGCTACATATCCTACCTTACGTATGATCTTATATGGTCCAATGTACCGAGGTCTTAGTTTTCCTTTCTTTCCAAACCTCATAACCCCTTTCATCGGTGATAATTTTAGGAATACCCAATCGTCAACTAGAAAATCTAAGTCTTACTATCAATTATACGCATAAGACTTTTGATGGCTTTGAGTTGCTAATAGCCTTTCCTGTACAAGCTTAATTTTATCGATTTCCTGATGTACCAATTCTGGTCCTACTAATGTAGCTTACCCAACATCGAGCCACCCTATAGGCGACCTATACGTCCGTCCTTAAAGAGCTTCGTATGGAGCCATATGAATATTGGAAGCTCTGTAAAGAGCTTCGTATATGCAAACTCAATAAGCAGCAAATGATCATCCCAGCTTCCCTTGAAGTCTAACATACAAGCCCGTAACATATCCTCAAGTATCTGAATAGTACGCTCAGTATGTCCGTCTGTCTGGGGATGAAATGTGGTAATAAGACTTACCTAAGTCCCCAATCCTTTTTGGAAGGACCTTCAGAAATTAGCTGTAAACTGAGCTCCTCTATCCGGGATAATAGATATAGGGACACCATGCAGCCGTACTATCTCCTTAATGTAAAGCCTTACATAATCCTCTGTCGAATATGTAGTCCTAATGGGCAGAAAATGGGCTTATTTCATAAGTCTATCAACAATCATCCATATAGAATTGAACTTACGCTGGGTACGAGGTAAACCTAGGATGAAATCCATATTGATTACTTCCCACTTCCAAGTCGGAATCACTATAACCTACAATAATCCACCGAGTTGTTGATGTTCAATCTTAACCTGCTGATAGTTAGGGCGTTGAGCAACAAACTCTACTATATCCTTTTTCATAATGTCCCACCAGTATATTTTCCGGATATCATGATACATATTTGTTGCTCCTAGATTGATAGAATAACGAGAATAGGGAGTTTTTTCCATAACCTGTCGACACAGGCCTACAATATCAGGGATACATAATCGTCCTCAATATCTGAGGACCCCATCTTTTGTAATCACAAATGGTGTCTTCTCCTTCTGAGGGGTTGTATTCCTATAATGAACTAACATAGGATCCTCGTACCGGCATTCCTTCACTTCAGTTACTAAAGAGGATGTTGTTGTGTCCTGAATAGTAATTTAGGTATCACCTGAATCTAATAATCGAACTCTAAGACTAGCTAGCTGATGAATCTTATGGGCTATTCTCCTATTCTCTTATTGTAAATATGATAGGCTACCTATAGATCTATGGTTGAGGGCGTTGGCTACTACGTTCGCCTTCCATGGATGGTATAAAATATCAATGTCATAGTCTTTAAGTAGCTCCAACCATCTCCTTAGATGTGAATTCAATTCCTTTTGCTTGAAGATATACTGAAGGCTCTTATGATCCGTATAGATATCAACATGAATGCCATACAAGTAGTTCTTCCATATCTTTAGTGCATGAATCACCACGGCTAACTCTAAATCACGGGTCGGGTAATTCTTCTCGTGCCTTCTTAGTTGTACAGATGCATAAGCTAAAACCTTACCATGCTGCATCAGTACACAACCCAATCCAATGCCCAAAGTGTCACAATAGATGACATAACCATCGGTCCCTTTTAGGAGCATTAGAACAGGTGCTGAAGTTAATCTGCCCTTCAATGCCTGGAAACTCTACTCGCAAGCATTGGATAATGTTTGGACCTTCGATTGAGTAATAAATTGAAGAGGATTTCATGAATTGTATGGGATTAAAATGCCCATGTAAGGTGAGTCATATTGGGATGCTATCAAATATGGTTATGGAAATATCGTATCGCCCTTAGGTGGATCAATCTAATTACTCCAGATATCCCCGATGAGACGTGAGCCCTAGTGGCAGTGTTACATAAAAGATCAAGTTATCAGTGGTAAATGATAGGTCAACATTATGGTGAATCAACAATGGATGGACAAAATTCATAAAGTACAAGGTGAGATTAGGTCGTCATTCTTAAGATGAATAGTAATAAGGAAGCATTAAAGGACATAGATTTATACATATGGGATAAGCAACGAACGTAACCTGAAGTTTGGTAGCAGACCTCAGTAAAGATAAACCGAGGTAAGAGTTATGGTATATTATGACCTACTTAGATGTAGTAAAGTCATGCGGATAGATAACCAGATCTATGAAATAAGGTATATCAATATTCGTAAGTTCAACAAAGTACCATGAGAAGGACTTCAATATACCTATAGATGCCTAGAGGGACATCTTGTCAAGTTCTGTATATGTTCACAAAGTGAGGCCTAGAGATTGGCTAAAAGCTAAAGGGAAGAGTCGCGTAGGTGTATTTACAAGGTCAGAGTCGTACAGGCTGCATGATAGAAGGTGGCAACAATTACAATATTGGAAGGATTTCGACCACAAGTCGTGGTGTGAGAAAAAAGCCTAAAGGGGAGAGGGATGCCCTAGCCTTTGGAATTATTCACAGAATAGTTGCCTAGATGGCAAAGAGAGTACTAAAGTATTCAGAAGGTATAAGTTATGATAATGATAAGTGCATCTGTCAACATTCGAGGACAAATGTTCGAAAGGGGAGAATGATGTTACACCCCACGTGATAGTTTATATGAGTCCACCAAACTATAGAGTACCAGGTCCTCTATGAGTTTCTACTAAGAATACTAATAAAACAGTAAGTAAATAAGACAAGGAGTTTTACGTGGAAAAAATTCCTCCTCAAGGGGATAAAAAACCACGACCTACACTAGTAGGATTTCAACTTCACTACTGAGCAATCTTTAGATTACAACCTATTGTAACCTAGGAATTAAACTCCTAATCCCTCACTAACATGTAATACACCTACTGCAAGCTACTTTGCAATACACCTATTACAAAGACTTCAACACATGTCTAACTCTAGTCACGATACAAACACTAAGGTTTATGATTTTACAAGAGGGTTCCTAAGCGACGCTTCTAGATAAGCAAATTAGGAATTATAATGAAGAACAATTACAAAGTTACAACTCAACTAAGGACAACAAAATGCTAGATTTGGTAACTGGTCTGTAGAAGTGTTTAACTTTGTTCTTGATGCACTTGAAAATTGAATCCTAGAATATCAGATGGCTTGAATCCTTGAAGTTGATTCTCAAGTATTCAAATGATGTTTTGTTGTAATACTCTTGTTAATACAACTTGGATGACATCACTTGAATGATGTAATCACTTGGTTGGTCAAAGGACAAGTAACCGTTGGAACACTGCAGTGCAGGCAGAAACAGTGCAGGCAGTTACGTCACTTTCCAGCTGTACCCAATTGATTTCGTACCGCTTTTAGGGAACCACAAGGGTATCAGGTCCTTATGTTGGTTCTCTATCGCCTAAAGCTGTAGGAGTTCACATTTAGCTAGAGTCCGTTGATTAGCAATGTATACCAATTGTTCCGGGTTCCATATCTGGTTCTTAATAGTAAGTTTGTTAGATCATCAAAACATAAGGCTAAGACATTGAAACCCCATCAAGTTCCCCTTTCTTGATGGTGAAAAACTTAGACATTGATAACACATTTTTAGAGCAGAAATAACCAGATGAAGCAACATGAACTTTGCAAGTTCCCTCTGACTATGTGCTTCCCCCTTAATCGGATCCCTGTTTCAATTATACTTCCTCCTTTTGGAATCATTAAAAGTAAACAAGCAAGCAAGTAGCATAAAGAAGTCTAGCCTAGCTAACTCATGCCACATATGTGCACACAACATGATAGACGAGAGAAACATAAGCATTATATACCAAAAGGGGATAGTTTTTATATATATAAAACATATGCCTTTGCTATATAGCAAAGGAAAAGATTGGATTGTTGGAGAAGTACTGATACATCCCATCCACATCAAAACAAAAAAGAAAACAAAAACAACTACCAAGTCATGAAAAACAAGAACAGAAAATCCAGAAACTGATCACTGAAGGGGGTTGCTTAGGGGGCACTAGGAGTAGAGGGCTTGGAAGCTGCAGCAAGGGTTTGGAGAACTAGGTCTATTCGGGCATTTGCTAACTTTTACTCGGTGAGCAGTTCTGATTTTAGGTTCTCCACTTGTGCCCTGAGATCAACTTTTTCTTTTTTTAAACGAGCTATCTCTTCATTTGACTCTGGATCCCCTTGGGCTTGCTGACCTTCCAGGATAGCGTTCCTCGCCTTCAATCTTCGAATCTCCTCAGTTGCGCTATTTTGTGCATTGATGAGCTGAGAGATTGCTGATATGCTACCTACCCCCATTCTTCTCAATGCACTCACACTCCTTCAAAGTTGTGTGAAAAAAGGTCTACTTCTTGGTCCCTATTTTGCACTGTCCTAGTGGCACTTTGAAGAACTTAAACACATGCGTAAGGAGGAACCCATAGGGAAGCCCATGATTTCCATCCTTGAAGGTAGCTACCTTCTGCATGTGCTCAATAATAATTGCAGGCAAATTCATAGCTAAAAATCCATCTAGTGCCTCCATTAGATATAGGTCTGATTTTGAATCCATGGACCTCCGCTCTGCTCGAGGTAGGAGAACTTTGTTCAATAGCTCAAACAACAACCGATAAATAGGCAATAGGGCTTTCTTGTGAACCTGTTCCCCTTGCAGAGACACATCAAACATAATAGCCACCCCATTCACCAAGGCACAAATATGGTCAGTATCAATGGGAAAGAGGTCAGCATAGAAGTGTCGAACTTCATCCTCATACATTTTGGGCGCATATACTTGGAACATATGCTCCCACCGTTGAAATTCAACCATCTCAATTACTTGACGCATACCAGCCATATCAAAGATTGTTGGGTCAAAATTGCGACCCAACAATACCTTTTGGTGCCTCAAATGTTCTGAAACGGAACTAGTTTCACTTCTTAACCTTTTCGCAGAAATTGGTTACTTAACAGGTTCCAACTTTCTCTTCCCAGACTTCACAACACTTGATTTTGCTTTTCCTTTAGACTTCACCAATACATCCTCATCATAAGCTGATGGTTCACTCATAACATCTTTCAACTTTGAATTGGGGGTTGTAACTTTCTCTACTGAAGTTGAATGCTTCTTCTTCTAGGACCTTCTCACCAAGGAACTAGGTTCCTCTGTTGTCTCCTCTTCCACTTCTACCACAGGGACATCCTTATCACACACTACTTTATTGTTTTTCACCAGTTTCTTCCTTTTCTTCTTACTGCTCTTTTTACTATCTTGAAGGGCAGAGTCATAAGCTACCTTTGCTTGTAACCTAGTAGTAGGTCGCTTAGTAGAAGACTCAGGGGTGATCACTGCCCTTCGCTTGACTATGAATGCATCAAGAGAAATGTTGTCTTGATCTTCCTTTTCGCTAGATTGCATCTCAGATACTATAATGTCCAAAGGCTCAACAATAAAGTGTGGAGAAGGTGCAGGAGCAGAAAAGGACTAGGAGTGGGAACCTTGACCCGTTTCCTTCGGAGAGAGGTCAGGTCCCGCACAAGAGGGCCCAGTTGTTTCTGCTGGTGTAGAGCCTTCAACAAGCGGCTCCTTCTCCAACCAGTTCCTGTGTCTTATTCCTCTAAGACTTGGGTACAGCAGAAATTACCTTATTCAATACTCCATCTGCATATACAACAAAAATGATCGTGATAGTTTTATTCTCGATAGGCTCTATGGCCACCACAGAATCTGAAGCAACAATGGTGGAAGATTGATCAACCCTAGCCCCAAAAACTCCCACAGCCTTAGGACCTTTACCCGGTTCTCCACTTTTCCCTTGGTCAATGAGAATCTCAGAAGATAGAGATGAAGGATCATCGATTTTTAGGGTTTCTGAGATAGTCGCCTAAGAACTGGTAGATGAAGGGAAATCTAGGTTAGATGTGGTTTCAGTGATTAGGACAGGGATGGTGACAGAGGATTCATTGGGGACGGAGAACTCAAGGGTTTTCTTTAGGTTAGTAACAACTGAAGAAGGGATTTTGGGGAAATTGTCAGCCATTGAAAAGATAAAGTTGAGAATCTTTGGAGAGGGTCTAATAGGGAAGTATGATCAGTGAAGAGAAGAGAGGGGTTTTAAAATAGAGAAGATAATTATGAGAATAGAGATATGAACCGGTTCTGAAACGGCGATAGTTCCTGGGGAGTTGCAACGTTTCAAAGGGAGATGGAAAGGATTTGAAATGAAAAGACGTGATGGTAGAGTCTGAAAAGGTGGATGATGTGGCAATTGATATTGGTACCTTTCCAATATGTGTATTAAAGAATGCACAGGACTACTAACCTTTGGTACAAGAACCAGGTTCTTGACCTATTTTTTGAATATTTTCAATCCTCTTTCACCACCCATGCAATGTATCTACAACTTCTATAATCATCATGCATGTTTACATACAACGGTATTGAAGTGAGTTAGACTTGGCCAGAAAACACTTTAGCTAATTTTACTTGAAGGTGATTTTCATAGCCAACTGATAGGAATGAGGTTCTCAATTAGGCTTTATTAGCCCTAGCTTCACCCTATTCTTTTAAAAAGTTCCCTACTCAAAACTTTGGTGAAGATATCTGTAATTTGGTCTTCTGTACTGCAGAACTTCATACAGATAAACCCTTTCTCCACATTGTCCCTCAGAAAGTGATGTCTTGCATCAATGTGCTTGGTTCTTTTGTGTTGAACTAGATTCTTGGCCATGTTGAGTGCACTGGTGTTATCATATAGAAGAGGCACACAATCAGTAAATACCCCAAAATCCTCCAATTATTATTTGATCCATAAGAGTTGAGCACAGTAGGAGGCTGCAGCTACATATTCTGCTTCAGCTGTTGAAAGAGCCACTGAGTTTTGATTCCTTGTGTCCCAAAAGATGAGACATGATCCTAGAAAGTGAACCATTCCTGAAGTACTTTTCTTGTCCACAAAATAACGTGCATAGTCAGCATCAACATACCTAGTAAGATTAAAACTATCACCTGAGGGGTAATACAAGACGAGGTCTCATGTTCCCTTAAGATATCTCAGAATTCTTTTGGCAGCCTTCTGATAAGATTCTTTGGGATTTGACTGAAACCTTGCACATAGCCCGACACTGAAGACAATGTCAGGTCTGCTGGCAGTAAGATAGAGAAGAGACCCAATAATGCCTCTATACATAGTTTGATTCACAGGAGATCTAGCCTCATCCATGTCCAGTCGAGTAGTCGTTGCAATAGGGGTGTCTATCACTTTTGATGCTTCCATATCAAACCTCTTCAAGAGCTCCTTTATGTATTTTTGCTAACAAATGAATGCACCCTTTGTATACTACTTTTCTTGAAGAACAAAGAAGAAATTCAGCTCCCCCATCATGCTCATTTCAAACTCACTTCCCATGAGTTTTGCAAATTCTTCACACACTGAATCGGCTATTGCCCCAAAAATGATATCATCAACATATACCTGAACAATGAGCAGGTTCCTCCCCCGTTTCTTCAGGAACAAGGTGTTGTCAATTTTTCCTCTAGTAAAACCATTTTCTTAGAGGAACTTTGACAACCTTTCATACCATGCTCGAGGAGCCTGCTTCAACCCATACAATGCTTTGTCCAGTTTGAACACATATTCAGGGTGCTCATGATATTTAAACCCTGGAGGCTGCTTCACATAGACTTCTTCCTTAAGAAATCCATTCAGAAATACATTTTTGACATCAATTTGGAATAGAGTGAATTCCATATGTGATGCAAAAGTGATTAGGATTCTAATAGCTTCCATGCGAGCAATTGGAGAAAATGTCTCATCATAATCAATTCCTTCCTCCTGATTGTAACCTTGAACCACTAGCCTAGCCTTGTTCCTTGTAGTGTTTTCATGTTTATCAAGCTTATTTATGAATACCCACCAGGTTCCTATGATGGTTCGATCTTAGGGTCGAGGTACTAGGTGCCATTCATTGTTACTTTAGAACTGATGCAACTATCTTGCATGGCTGTAATCTAGTCTGCATCTTTAAGGCCTCATTGATGTTTTTAGGTTCTATTTTGGAAAGAAAGGCTGAAAAGGAAAGTGAATTTCTGACTTTTGTTCGGGTTTGAACACCTAAATCTAGAGGGGTAATTATGTTGTCAAGAGGATGAGAGCTTTTTTATTTCCAGTTAGGCACTTGTTTCATTTGCAGAGGAGCTAGGTAAGTCTGACTGGTCCCCTTGCATTCTTCTCTCAGCTACTTGTGGAATACTTTGAACTATATCAACCACTCTTTCTTCAGCTTCAGTGGTTGTAATTGTGGTACCTGGTTCCTCTCCAAACGGTGAGGAGGATACAACATTATCTTCACTTGGTTCCTTCACCTGGATCATCATCTCTGTCTTCCGTTTGTCATGTTAATGATTTCACTTGGAACTAGCAGAGGCTCTCCATCTTGATCATCCGTGTTGCTTTTCTCATGGGAGGGATAGGACTGATCAAAAATTACATGAACACTTTCCTCGACACAGTGAGTCCTCTTGTTGTACATCTTGTAGGCTTTGTTTTGAGACGAGTAACCCAAGAAGATTCCTTCATCACTTTTAGCATAACATTTTCCAACCTGATCCTTTCCATTATTAAGAGCATAGTATTTGCACCAAAATGTTCTTAGGTGAGTCAGCTTGGGCTTCCTTCCATTCAGCAACTCATAGGGGGTATTGTTCAGAAGAGACCAGATCATGCACCTGTTCACCAAGTAACAAGAAGTGTTAATGGCTTCAGCCCAGAAGTTCTTGGCAATCCCACTATCGATCAGCATTAATCTTGCCATTTAATTAAGGGTTCTGTTCTTCCTTTCCACAACTCCATATTGCTGGGAAGTTCTTGGTGCTAAAAAGTTGTGGGTAATTCCATATTCATTACAAAACTCATCAAATTTGGCATTGTCGAATTCTGTTCCATGATATGACCTAATACATGCTACTATAGACTCCATCTCCACCTAGATTTTTTTCACAAAGGCCACAAATACCTCAAAGGTTTCATCTTTTGTTCTAAGAAACAGAGTCTAGGTGAATCTAGAGTAGTCATCCACTATCACAAAGATGTATCTTTTTCCTCCCCTGCTTTGCACTCTCATAAGGCCACACAGATCCATATGAAGAAGATTAAGTGGCTTTGAGGTGCTGACATCTTTCTTAGGCTTAAATGAGGACTTCACATGCTTCCCTCTAACACAGGCATCACAGACTTTCTGTTTTTTGAATTTTGACATGGCTAGTCCATGAATCAGGTCTTTCTGAATCAGCGTATTCAGTAGGGAAAAGCTTGCATGCCCCAACCTTCTATGCCACAATTCAGCATCATCATCAACTGCCTTCAAGCAACTCTGATCACCACTTTGTAGAGACTCAAAATCAACAACATAGATATTCTTGCATCTTTTGGCCACCAGTACTACTGCACTAGCTACTAGACTTGTAATTGTGCATATCTTGGACAAGAATTCCACCTTGTTTCCCTTGTCACATATCTGGGAGACACTCAGGAGACTGTACTGGAGGCCATATATGTAGTACACATTCTCAATTGGGTGAGTAAGTGACTTTCCAATTCTTCCAATACCAAGAATGTATCCCTTTTCCCATTTCCGAAGGATACACTCCCTTTTTGCAGGGCTTTTAGTGAAAGAAAGTCCATGGTGTTTCCAGTCATGTGCTTTGAGCATCCATTGTCCATATACCATTGTTCCCTGCACAAGGAGATCACTGGTTAGATTTAGGAACCCAAGCAAGTTTGGGTCTCTTGTAGCAAGCAAGAGGATGAATAAGTGCTCTTTTAGTCCAAGCAGGTAACATGCGTTTTTTATGAGTGGCACCTGGTCTCCTTTTAGTAGTTACTTTCTCAGCAAAAGCTTTGTTTTTCTGCAGAGACTTAACCCTGGCTTGGCAATTTTCCTTTGTTCCTACAGTGGGTACACCGCCAATTATTGGGTACAACAACATACTTGATATGAGGGTTGGAAGGAGTTCTCTCCCTTTGAAACCCTATTCCCTGCCTGTTACCACAATTATTAACATATATGGCAGTGACATCCTCTGAGGACTAGGTCCACTTAAGGGACTTCTTAAGATCATTTTCTACTCTTTCCAGTTCAGCTTGGAGCAACCTAGTTTTCTCAAGTTCAGCACACAAACTAGTTTTCACATCTTTTAATTCATTTTCAAGCATAATGTGCACCTCACTAGCTACTTCTTTCCCTATTTCTAACTTTCCAGGCCTACACTCAGCTCCAGGTTTCTTTATTGTTTCCCTTATCTCTACAATCACTATTAAGAGGTCATATCTCTTCTACTCAACAACAGTCACTTTCTCTACTAAGGCATCCTTTTCTTTACTGAATTTTTCAATGGTTTCTTTCAATTCAACTACTACTACCACCAGATCATCTCTTTCATGTTCTACACTAGTAAATTTCTCAGTTAAAACCTTTTTTTCATTTTCCAGATTATCTATAGTTTCCTTTAGATCAACCACACAAACTACCAAGTCATCTCTGGTTGGCTCAGCATCTCCTAATTATTTGGTCAAGGAATCCTTATCATCTATAAGACTATGATAGGCATCAATCAATATATTTGCTAATGACATGAGTTTTTTAGGAGAGTAGGATTTCATATTTCTCTAAACATCCCTGAAATTTACCTCATCATTGTCATCATCTTTATCATCATCTGATTGTGCCATCAAAGCAAATATTGAGTCATATTCATTTTCTCCACTTTCAACTGCCATCATAGAGATATCACATGCATCAGTTTCTTCATCAGACTCACTAGAGGAATCTCCCCATGCTACAAAAGCTTGCTTCACTACATTATCGGCGTCATTCTTTCCTTTGAAGCGTTTGTCAGGAACCGGGTTCCTTTTAGCTTCTTTATCAGGGTTGTATTTGAAGTGTTCTTGCTTTAGGAGAGGACACTCTTTGATAAAGTGCCCTGGCTTCCCACATTTATGACAGAGGTCATAATTCTTTAGTCTGCTGGAACTGTCTCTCTTTGGTATCCCCCTATTCATTCTGACCATTTTCTGAAATCTTTTGGTTAGGTAAGCCATGTCACAGTCTTCCTCACTTAAGTCATTTCCTTCAGCTTTGAGTACCAGGTTCTTCTCCTTCTTTGGTTCTCTTCTTTCACTGTCTATCTTCTTCTTCATTTTGTAGGTCTTCAGATTTCCTACTAGCTCGTCTATGGTTAGCTCCTGCAAGTCCTTTACTTCAGTGATATCATTTACTTTACTCTCCCATGAACTAGTCAAGATACTAAGAATTTTCCTCACGAGCTTGTTCTTGGGAATGATTTTCCAAGTGAGTGTAACTCATTTATGATGGAAGTGAATCTTGTGTGCATGTTTTGGACAGATTCATCGTCTTTCATCCTAAAGAGCTCATACACAGTGGTAAGCATATCAATCTTGGATTGCTTTACTTGAGTGGTTCCCTCATGTGCTGTTTGCAAAGCTTCCCATATCTCCTTGGTAGATTGACAAGCTGTGATCCTGTTGTATTCATCACGTCCTATCCCACACACCAAAAGTTTCTTGGCACGAAAATATTTCTCCACAACTTTCCTATCTGCATCGGTGTATTCTTTCCTGGTCTTTGGCATCGTCAGTGGAAGTTCTCCAACATTCTTTGTTTGGACAAAAGGGCCATCACATATGATATTCCACAACTCAGAGTCTTCACCCATGATGAAATCATGCGTTCTCGTCTTCCACCACCCATAGTACTGCTCATTGAACCTGGGTGGTCTGTACGTAGATTGACCTTCTTCAAAATTTGGTGGAACAGCCATATGGATCCTTCCTAGGTGTTAGCCTGATAGGAGGAACCCGCTCTGATACCAATTGATAGTTTATATGAGTCCACCAAACTATAGAGTACCAGGTCCTCTATGAGTTTCTACTGAGAATACTAATAAAACAGTAAGTAAATAAGATAGGGAGTTTTACGTGGAAAAATCCATGGTCAAGGGGATAAAAAACCACAACCTATACTGGTAGGATTTCAACTTCACTATTGAGAAATCTTGAGATTACAACATATTGTAGCCTAGGAATTAAACTCTTAATCCCTCACTAACTTGTAATACACATATTACAAGCCACTTTGCAATACACCTATTACAAAGACTTCAACTCATGACTAACTCTAGTCACGACACAAACACTAAAGGTTTAGGATTTACAAGAGGGTTCCTAAGCGACACTTCTAGCTAAGAAAATTAGGAATTACAATGAAGAACAATTACAAAGTTACAACTCAACTAAGGACAACAAAATACTAGATTTGGGAACTGGTCCATAGTGGTGTTTAACTTTGTTCTTGATGCACATGAGAATTGAATCCTGGAATATCAGATGGCTTGAATACTTAAAATCGATTCTCAAGTGTTCAAATAATGTTTTGTTGTAATACTCTTGTTAATACAACTTGGATGGCATCACTTGAATGATGTAATAACTTGGTTGGTCAAAGGACAAGTGACCGATGGACTAGTGCAGTGCAGGCAGTCACGTCACTTTCCCGCTATACCCAATTGACTTCGTACTGCTATCAGGGAACCACAAGGGTATCAGGTCCTTGTGTTGGTTCTCTATCGCCTGAAGCTGTAGGAGTTCACATTTAGCTGGAGTCCGTTGATTAGCAATGTATACCAAGAGTGTCGGGTTCCCTATCTGGTTCTTGACAGTAAGTTTGTTAGATCATCAAAACATAAGGCTAAGACATTGAAAACCCATCACCATGTTTTTGTACGTGAAAGTATGCCATAAGTAAATTGATGGAATCTCGGAAATGAGATGTTACATCCCGCATTTTTGTATGTTGAAGTTTCGTCATAAATTAATCGACGTAAGTTCGGGAATGTGATTATTTTAAGATTATAAGCATTATGCTATTTCAAACAAGTGATAAGTAAATTCTTGAAGGTGAGAGGGTAAACAAATCGAGAGAATAAATTTCGTCGAAGTTTGACATTTTGGGATAAAATACGGCACGAGCTAAAATACCCGATATTTATGGACTAGTGTCATACAAGGTACCACATGACCATGATAGTAAGGTATATAAAGTGTGTTGAAAGTGAGTAGTATTTTAAGTAATTTGAGATAATTCTTATTTATATAGATAATTGATTAATTGTGGTATTAAGTAAGGATTAAGTGGATAATGATCCTTTTTGGGGCTGTCACATGGCATTAAGCCAAGCCAAAGTGGCACCAATAGGGCATGATGAGTCATAAGACATAAATTGCATTGGTTACACGTAAGAGCCATTGGATAACTACCTTGGTTTGATTCTTTATTTGATAATATAACTTAGAGAATAATAAAAAGTTACGGCATCTTTAAAGGGAATGTTGGCTCAGCCATAAAAGTCTCAAATTCACAAATATATGGAATGGAAAACGTGATTGCTTCAGCAAGAAAAGCCATAAAAAATTGTGATCAAATTCACAAAAATGGAGATGTTTTACATCTACCTAGTAACGATCTTCAGCAAAGGAATTCATACGAAGTTATACGAGCAATAGTAATGGGGTTTGCAATTCTAAGGGAGCTCGGTATAATCTTTCTCAAGAATATCATATGGATTTTTCCCTACTTTGATCTGTCGTTGTGTGCTTTATTACAAAATATGTGTGTTAGAGGGATTGTCAAGATAATCGGCTAAAGTATGTTAAGGCTATCCCTTTTTTCTTTTCGGCATGATCCATACGATATAAACGAAACGAGAAAATGTACAACTTCCATAAATGACTCAAGTCATAGAAATGCTAGAGATGCTTATGTTCTTGACTCCCCATGTGTCCTATAATTCTATCATCTGTTCATGGATCTCTAAGAATACATAAGTTAATAAAGTTTACTTCATGATATTAATCAAAGGCCTAATGGTCTTATGACATTCGCAAAGATTTTATTGACATACTTCTCATGCATTGCATTCATTTATACATGTACATTGACCCATGAACAGATGGCATTATATACGCGTATATATGTAAATATATGTAAATGGGATATGGAAAAAGGTTATGGCGTTATATACACACCACCACTTGATCAGCTGGTATACGTTGATGATTTGCCCACAATGGCCGAGATGATATGATAGGATGCCCTCAAAGGCTTGATTATGTTATGAACACATATACCCATGCATGGTATGACATTTATATGCATATGCATGACATTATAATATTAAATGATTCTCAAAGCTATTCAGATATACATGTTGAGTCTTTTACTCAATGTTTCTTTCATGTCTATTGTTTACTGATTTTCATTCCTTACATACTTGGTACATTATTTGTACTGATGTCCCTTTTTCCTGGGGATGCTGCATTTTATGCCCACGGGTCCCGATAGACAGGTTGCGAGTCCTCCAAGTAGGCTATCAGCTTAGTGGAAAATGTTGGTGTGCTCCATTTGCTCTGGAGTTGCTTATTTGGTTAGTATGATTTACACATGTATTGATTGGTATGTCGGGGCCCTCTCCCAGCCTTATGATGTTTATGTTCTCTTTGAGGCTTGTAAACATATGTCATGCATCCTGCGCTCGAGAAATATGCTGATTCAGCCCTCGAATCAAGGAATACAAATTAGAGACAAGAATCAGGGGATACACAGAGTTGTACTCACAAGTTTTATTAATAAAAGAATGCATAACGCCACCTAATAAAAGGATATCCCATTTCATATACTCAATATGTCTTCCTATATCTGGATAAGATTCGACTCTTGAACTTTCTTATAGTGAGGAAGCCATAATCTATCTATCGGATTGCCTATTTGTCTATCTGTCTGGTGAAGAGAGAATGGAAGAGACTCTCAATAGGGCAAGCACAAAATACCTCGTTCGAGTCCCTGGACAAAGGTAAGACCAACCTTATCTGAAACTTATCTCCCTTCTGAGCCAACTTACCTGGGTATTCTAATCTTTTACAATTCATGAAATCCCCCCTTTCGAAGGCCCAAATGTCATCCTTTATCTATCACAATTACGCCTTTATTCCATTACCGGGGTAGCATTCCACCTCTTCTAAATGCTACTAGTCTTAGACTCTTTTGAGTTCATTCAGGCTATACTAAGATTTCTATAACTTAGAGAAACCATCAGCTCTCTTATTTTCATGGGCTTAATCCCGAGGAGTTATCCATTCTTGTCAATTTTTCACTCACTTTTTCTTATTCTTACTCATTTCTTCCTAAAACCTTGTTGCTCTACCATACTTTACCTTACGACCTACGCCTATCTATTTATACTTATTCACAACCTTCCTTCAACTTTCTTGCACCATAGATTTCCTTATATTATTCTAGAACATTAAGCGAGACATCACGTTGTCACACCATTTTTGTCAAAGATGCTGAAAGAGAAGAAAATCCCTCTACAAATTTCCTGTAATAACCTGCCAAACCGAGAAAGCTACGAACCTCTATCGGTGTCGTGGGTCTAGGTCAAGTCTTTACTTCCTCAATCTTTTGGGTATTAACCAGAATACCTTCACTTGAAATAATATGCCTAAGAGAAGCTAGAGAATTCAACCAGAATTCACATTTAGAGAATTTTGTATACAACTTCCCTTTTTGTAGAACTTTGAGGACAATATGAAAATGGTCTGCGTGCTCAGTCTCTTAAAGAGAGTACACCAATATATCATCAAATAATACAATCACGAATAGATCTAGAAAGGGTCTAGACACTCGATTTATCAAGTCCATGAATACTGCTGGGGCATTAGTCAAACCGAATGACATGACACGAAACTCAAGGTGCCTATATATCGTCCTGAATGTTGTCTTCGGGATATATTTCTCCTTAACCCTTACCTGATGGTACCTGGACCTCACGTCTATCTTCGAGAAACACTTGGCACCTTGCAACTGATCAAAGAAATCATCAATATTCAGGAATAGGTACTTATCTTGACCGTTACCTTATTCAACTGTCTATAATCAATACACATCTGTAAGGAACCATCTTTCTTCTTCACAAATAACATAGGTGCTCCCCACGGTGATGTATTAGTTCTGAAAAAGTCTTTTTCAAGCAAGTACCTTAGTTGTTCCTTCAACTCTCTCAGCTCTGTAGGTGCCATTCTATAGGAAGGAATATATATTAACTGGATACCTGGTAATAGGTCAATTGCAAACTCAACCTCTTGCTCTGGCGGGAGACCCGGAAGTTTATAGGAAAAAAAACATCAAGAAACTTATTAACCACAGGGATAGATTGAACAGTTGGTGACTCTACCTTCATATCCTTTACCCAAACTAAGTGATAAATGTAACCCCTTCTGATCATTTTCATTGCCTTGAGATAGGAAATGAATCTACCTCACGGCGATGTCGTATTGCCTTTGCACTCTGAAAACATGCTCTCTTGGGAATTGAAATCGAACCATCTTTGATCTACACTCGATGTTAGCATAACAAAAAAACAACCAATCCATACCCATTATAACATCAAGTTCTACCCAACTGAACACCACGTACCTTGTCCTTATTTATTATCAAATCTATCTCGGGCCATTACAATCCATATCCATATATATAAGTAACAATATTAAGACTTAACTCGCATAACTAATTTAGAAAACGGTTTATATACATAGGGGTTGACAAGGCCGTAGACATGTCATACCCAAAACTATACACGTGATACTATCTGAAAAAGCTCTAAGAAAACATAACCATAATATATAAGAGGGACAGGGCTCCCTACATCCTCATAAAACAACCTAACACATTCAGAACCCTAACTTGGTAATACTCCAAGAAGAAGTGGAGCTCAACAACAAAAAGCTGACATCTGGAGGAAGTCTACAGTAGAGGGTCCTTGCCTCGTCCTATATGAGAGCTTCGGTCAGACACATTTCGAAGCGGAATCTTCATCTCCTTATCAGTTAATTTCCTCCTCTTGTCCCGGCTATTATCCTCTTCATATGCATGTCCCATAATATACACAGACAAACCTTGATTAATGGACTCCCAAGACTGTGGACTATCTGGAACCTCAGAATAACTGGTGTCTATAAATACCCTAACATAGTTTTGAGCCTGAGGGGAACCCAGTTTTGCGAATCCGTGCACCACTCCCCTTATACCCTAATCAACGAGCCCTGATAATGAAACTAAGGGCCTTTGTAAGGTCGGAACTCCTCTCACCCTATCTACTGCCGGCGAGATCGAAACTGCTCAAACGGATGACTCATATGGATCCTTGGAAAGATCCTCCTCAATAGAACCCATGATCTTCGATGGGTCTGACTCCATAGTGTAACTTATATCTTTTTATAACACTTTCATAGCCTTTTGACCCATGCTAGTGGCTTGCGCCTGTCATCTAGTAGTAATAGGCATCACTAAAACCAAAAATAAGGCAAATATTAGGAGTGGATACTTACGACTCAGTTCTATCGCACAATCTGGATTAGATGGAAAAGTAACCATCCTAAATATCTTGTAGCCTTCTATTTATAAGTGTGGTTCACAACACACCCATAAACAAGGCTTACTAGACACGGTCTATAGACAACCCTAGGACAGAACTACTCTGATACTACTTCGGTCACGTCCCAAACCGAAGGGCCACGATGGGTGCCTAAGTCTTATCTGTCGAACACCCTTAAGCATGAATAACATCTGCTAAATTACGAGCATAACATGCGTGAGGAAAAACCTGCCCAAAAAGACATATATACATATACGTGCGATATACGTAGGGCGAGCCGATAAGGCTACTATAGACAACTACATATCCAAAACTAGAAGCCGAAGGCCACATACTACCCAACTATACATGACTGTCTACAGACCTCTAACAGAATATACACTATACAAGGACGGGACTAGGCCTTGTCATACCCATATATGTAAACAAACCTATCGTACCAAAATCCAAAGCAGCTCCGAATCAAATGGAGTACACCAACTCTCGCTAATCAAGGATCCTATGAAGGTGACCGTCTTCTTGTCTACCTGCAGTTGCGGGCATGAAATGCAAGCCCCAAAAAATAGGGCATCAGTACGAATAATTTACTAAGTATGTAAGGCATGAAAATCATACATAAAAGACAAAGATGAAACATGAAATAAAGAATTCCGCCTGTAAGTCTAAATAACATTGTAAATCTTGAAACATTTATACTATCATGTAGGTGCATGTAAATGTCATGTCATGCATGGGTATAGGTGTACATAACATCATCAAACCTCTGAGGTCATCCCATCATATCATCTCGGCCACTATGGGCAAAATCATCAACATATACCAGTTGATCAGGTGGTGGTGCGTATATAACATCGTAACCTTTTCCCATATCCCATATACATATTTATACATATATATATATATATATATATATATATATATATATATATATATATATATATATGCGTATATAAAGCCATCTGATCATAGGTCAATATACATGTATAAATGAATGCAATGCATAAGAAGTACGTCAATAAAATCTTGCGGAACGTCATAAGACAATTATGCCTCTGATTAATATCATGAAATAGACTTTATCAACTTACATATTTTCTGAGACCCATGAACAAACGATAGAATAATAAGACATATGGGGAATCAAGAATATAAGCATTTGTAGCATTTCTATAGATAGAGCCATTTATGGAAGTTATGCATTTGCACATTTTGTTTGTGTCGTATGGATCATGCCAAAAGAAAATAAAGGATAGTTTTAAGATACCTGAGCTGATTCTCTTGACAATCCCTCTAACGTACGTTTTTTGCGAAAAACATGTAACGACAGATCGAGGTAGGAAAAAATCTATACAATATTCTTGAGAAAGATTGTACCGCGCTCTCTTAGAATTTGCAATTCACGATTTATCCCATTGGCATGGAATCAACGAACAACATCATTCATATTTGGTATAGAAACATTTTCTCTTTGAAGGATTCAATTCGACCATCCCACTCTCTTAATTCTTTAATTCATGATATTTAGATATTAGGAAATAAAACATATCACTAGTGTAGGAAAGCTCTTATAGTGGGTGTGGCCCACTTATTAGATGAGTAAGCCACTTAATCCTCTAAATTTGCCACCTATGTAAGACTTATTAGTTACTTTTAAAGTGATGGGGGATGCTGCCACATTTTTTGGGGGATTAAGTCATTTCAAATCTCTAATTATCCAAATTTTAATTAATCTCCCGCTAAAAACCATCAATTACTCAATCATCACCATAATTAAGAATTATCTCAAATTACTTAAAATACTACTCACTTTGAACACACTTTATGTACCCTACTATCATGGTTATGGGGTACCTTGTATGGCACTAGTCTATAAATATCGAGTATTATAGCTCGGACCGTATTTTATCCCATATGACAAACTTCGACAAAACTCACTTTCTTTGATTCGTTTACCTTTTAACCTTTACGACACTTTCTTATCACTTGTTATAAATAACATAAATACTTATAACCTCAAGATAATCCATCCCCGAGTCTACATCGATTAAATGAAGAATGAACTTTGACGTATAAAAATGCGAGATGTAATAGCCATGATTACAGGTCTCAAATTAGCTAAGAGCTTGGGAGGGAGGTCATCGAGGCCAAGTGTGACTCCCAACTTATGATAAATTAAGTCCACAGAACTTTTGAGGTTTGAGAAGATCAAATACAGAGGTACTTGGACATACTACAAGTGTCTGTACATCGATTTAAAGAATGGACCCTACAACACGTACCTCGAGAATAAAATAGTGAGGCCGATGCCCTTGCAAATTTGGGGTCGTCGATCGAAGATGATGAACTTATCTTAGGGACTGTTGTACAACTTTTGAGGTCAGTAATCGAAGAAGGACACGCCAAAATAAACTTCACAAGTCTAACCTGGATTGGAGGAATTTGTACATCGAATACCTAAAGAATGAGAAATTGTCATCGGATCCTAAAAAATCAAGGACTTTACGCACGAAGGCTACACGGTTCACATTAGCCGAGGATGGAACACTATATAGGAGAACATTTGATGGACCATTAGCAAAATGTTTGGGACCAGGAGATACCGATTACGTTCTACGAGAAATTTACAAGGGCACTTGCAAAAATTATTTTGTTTCAAGTCATTGGTTCACAAAGTCATCAGAGTAGGATACTATTGGGCTGATATGGAAAAGGACACTAAATAATTTGTTCGAAAGTGCGATAAATGTTAAAGGTATGCGACGATGATCCACCAGCCCAGGGAGCAACTCTGCTCAGTCCTATCCCCATGGTCGTTCATGTTATGGGGAATACATATCGTCGGCCCTCTGCCATCGGCCCCAGGTAAAGCTAAATTCAATTTCTTTATGACTGACTATTTCTCTAAGTGGGTTGAAGCATAGGCCTTTGAGAAAGTCAGAGAAAAAGAAGTCGTAGACTTCATCTGGGACTACATTATATGACGATTCGGAATGCCTATCAAGATCGTATGCAACAATGGAAAGCAATTCATCGGCAGCAAAGTGATGAAGTTTTTCAAAGATCACAAAATAAAAAGGATCCTATCAACGCCGTATCACCCTAGTGGGAACGGACAGGCCGAATCAACAAAAAAGACCATCATCCAGTATTGCTCGAGGTCCTTTGGGTGTATCGAACAATGTCGAAATTCAGTACGGGGGCAACACCATTCTCTTTATTCTACCGTGTCGAATCTCTGATCCCGGTCGAAGTTAGGGAACCTAGGTTTAGGTTTCGTTATGCAACGGAAGAGTCAAATCACTAGGCTATGAATTTGAGCCTCGAATTACTAGATGAAAGACGGGAACCCGCCCTCGTTCGAATGGCCGCATAGAAACAACAGATCGAAAGGTATTACAATTGAAGAACCAATCTTCGATACTTTAAAATCGGGGACTTAGTTCCAAGAAAGGTCATACTCGAGATCAAAACGAAGGAGAACTTGGCCCAAATTGGGAGGGGCCATATTAGGTCCTTGATATCGTCGGAAAGGGATCACCTACAAATTTGGCACGATAAACGGTGAACAATTACCAAACAATTGGAACGTATCACTCCTCAAAAGATATTACTGCTAAGGTACGACCTTCCCCATTTTTGTTTACATCTTGTACTAACCAGTTGCAGGTGTTCCATCGAATACATCGAAGGATTCTTCATCACAAAGTCCTTAGTTCTGAAAGAACGCATTGCACTCTTTTTATCTTAGACCGATTTTTGTCCCAAGTGGGTTTTTCCGGTGAGGATTTTAATGAGGTAACCATTGTTCGTGCTAACTTAGAACAATTCAACAGTATCCGAGGCCTCTTTACAATCAACCTCAAATACTGCAGGGGCATCACCCTCGAATGTTAACTTTGTTACAAGAAAGGTACTTCATGTCAACAGGGTCTCGATAGGTAAAATTTTGTAAGGGCCAAACGGTCAAATGAACCATGCCCATGTAGATTGCTCGAGCCCTAAATGCAAATATGTATGCATGTATAATCTATTGAGAGTAAGTATTTTTCCTTGCCAAATATTTTATGCCTTAGAGAAAATTTAACTTTACAAGTTCTTGCTTTTGATCTGTTGTGGAAACAGGCTTAAGGGCCAAGCACAACTGAAGTTCAAACTACTTACCCCATACTCGACGACTTCCATCCGAAAAATCAATGTAATCAAACTACTAAAATCTCGAGATCATAAGACCTTAAAAAGGCAACCCTCATTTTTATAGGCCACGACCACCCCACTCGGGGACTCACACTTCAACCAATTTTGAAGTATAATCGGGAAATAAGCCCAAGAGCCAAATCCCAAATTAAAGGCTACGTCCAAACATGCATTCTTCTTCACAAAACCGGTTAAAAGGTCCACCCTTGGCAAAATTGTAAAGAGTTTCGATAATATCAACCCGCGAAAACCCCAAGGAGTACCAGATTGTAAGGCCCCAAAAACTTTTGCTAAGTAATTTAAGGTTTTGTGGTGTCGATTTAGGCTAAAGTGTTCAGAAGTAGTAAATATTTATACGACACAGGCTTTTTGGGTTAAAGAATGCACTAAGGTGTTGAGGAAAATTTTTGGCAGAAGAATGCAATTCTGCGGTTTGGTTTGCGACTGCAGAATCGATATGTGGGCTGAATAAGTGCCGCGGATGGAGCAGGAATTGAGATGAGTTGAGGACCCTTATGTTGTGCATTTTGCGACCGCAAAACAGGTCTGCGGTGCATTTTGCAACCGCATAATAGGTCTGCGGTCCGCAAACCTGCCGCATACCCAACCTGAAACATCCTAGTTCTGAGCATCTATTGTGCGACCATTTTGCAGGCTGCACATCTATTGTGCGGGCACTTTTGTGAATTCAGATCTGAGTCGAAGGGTCCATTTTTTTATTTTTATAACCCGGCCTCATTTTGATAAATAGCCTTTGGGGATTATTCTTGGACGTTTATTTGATGATTTTAGAGAGATTAATAGAAATTTAGAGAGAGAAAGAGGGAACCTAGCATTCCAATCATTCAATCTTGCTCAACTCTTCAAGAATCAAGGAAGCTAGCCACTAGATTATTATCTATCCGGGTAATTCCTACTTCTAAGCTTTCATGCAATAGGTTAAGAGTCCAAATATATTGTGAGGGTAGAAATAGGCCATGCATGTGGCACTAAATTGTAGTATGTTGAATTTATGAACCATTGTGGGTGGTTTCTGGTTGAAATTTGTTGAAGGAGGAAGGGACTACAATTTTAGGTCCTTGTAGTCTATTTTTCATGATACATGTTTGACAAAATTCCTAGGAGAGTTACACCATGGAAATTCTTCTAATTATTAATCGATTTTCACTATATTTCTATAGATTGTTATTGCTAGAAGTGTTGTTGTGTTGTAGTAACTTAAGGAAAGCTCAAACAAAGTATGTTTGCTAAACTTTCTCTCTCGGAATCGAATTCCATAATGTTTCTGTAAGTTCAAGTATGGTTGGCTCAAAATCTCTAATTTCTATATTCAGGGTTATCCCCGATGAACTTGATTATTCTGAATGAGCCTTATATCGAAAGATAGATGTTCAAAGTATGGTTTGCTTATTAAAACAGTATGGATTTGAGTCGTATTTTTAAATAAAAATTAGTATACTAATTGGGTGAGGAAAACTCGATATGCTCAGTATTCCTAATTGCTGGTATATGTAACAATGTCTTGCGTGAGTATGCCTTGTTGTTAATAATCTATAAAGATGTTTTTAAAAAATGAAATAAGTAAATTGGAGAAATAGAAAGTGGCCAACGTGCGAAGAATATAAGTTATAATTGTGGCTAGTGGTACCAAGGAAATGATAAGATGTAATAAGGTGTTACACCCCATGTTTTCGTACATGGAAGTACTCCATAAGTAAATTGATATAGAATCAGAAATGAGATGTTACGTCACACATTTTTTTATACGTTGATGTTTCGTTGTAAGTTAATCGACGTAAGCTCGGGAATGAGATTATTTTGGAATTATAAGTATTATGTTATTTCAAACAAGTGATGAGTAAATTCATGAAGGTGAGAGGGGAAGCAATTCAAAGAAAATAAATTTTCGTCCAAATTGACATATGGTGATAAAATACGATCTGAGCTACAATACCCGATATTTATGGACTAGTACTATACAAGGTACCATATGACCGTGATAATATGATGTATAAAGTATATTAAAAAATTGAGTAGTATTTTAAGTAATTGGAGATCATTCTTAATTATGTAGGTAATTTGTTAATTATCGGATAACGGGATATTACCTAATTAATTAATAAAATTAAGATAAGATTAACCTCCCTCCCCCCGCCCCAAAAAAAACATGGCATCAAGCCACTTTCCAAACAATGACTCTTAGTCATTTTTGGATTAGGTGGCAACAAAATGGATAATTAAAAGACAACATTTCATGTCTTGAAAGACTACATCTGAACGTTTTCATCTCTAACAAGACATTTCAAACCTTTTCATTTTAGGATACAAGACATTCAATTTTCTAACCTTTTCATCTCTAACAACACACTTCATTTTAGAACAATCTCAATACTACGATCAGATGGGATTTGGAACCTTAGCAACGAAATTTCTTCAAAAATTCCTACAAGTTTTAAACAAAAACTTCTTACAACCAAACAATTCCAACGAAAATTATTAGAACCTTAGCAACGTAAAATTTTGTTGTTCTACAGGAGTACGGTACAACCGTAACCAAGAACATCCTATAAACTTTTTCCTACTCCAGGTATGTTAAGGCTATCACTTCTTTCTTTTTGGCATGATCCAAATATTACAAATAAAACGAGCAAAATACGCAACTGTCATAAATGATTCTATTCGTAGAAATACTAGAGGTGTCTATATTCTTGATTCCCCATGTGGATTATTATTATATCTTCTGTTCATGGGTCTCAGAAAAATACGTATTTTATAAAGTTTATCCAAAAGGCATATGGATTTTTATGGCATTCCGAGAAAATCTTATTAACGTATTTCTTATGCATTTCATGCATTTATACATGTACATTGACCCATGACCAGATGGCGTTATATACGCGTATATATTGATATTATATGAAATATGAAATATGGGAAAAAGTTATGGCGTTATATACGCACCACCACCTGATCAATTGGTATACGTTAATGATCTTGTCCACAATGGCCGAGATGATATGATGGGATGACCTTAGAGGCCTGATCATGTTATGAAACATCTACCTATGCACAACATGACATTCATACGCATATGCATGACATTATAATTATTTCATGATTTACGGAGTTATCAAGACTTATAGGTTGAGTCATTTACTCTATATTATTTCCATGTCTGTTATGTACTTAGTTTTGTGCCTTACATACTAGGTATATTATTTGTACTAACGTTCCTTTTGCGTAGGGATGCTATATTTCATGCCCGTAGGTCTCGATAGACAGTTTGAGAGTCCTCTAAGTAGGCGATCAGCTCAGCGGAAGATGTTGGTGCACTCCATTTGCTCCGGAGTTGCTTATTCGGTCAGTATAATTTAGATGTGTATTATTTGGTATGGTGGGACTTTATCCCGACCTTTATGACCATTATGTATCTTAGAGGCTTGTAGACAGATGTCATGTACGTAAAAGATTGTATGGCCTTGTCGGCGTATGTTCGGTATATGAGTGGTTATTTTGGCCTTATAGGCCCGTACGTCATATGTATAAGTTTGTATTACATGTTGGATTGTCCAATGTTGATTATTTCTCCATGTTTTAGTGTACTTATCTCACAATAGCCTCTCTAGCTCATTTACCTATGATAGTATGATACAAAAAGATACATTGTGTTGGTACTAGATTGAATAAGGTACCGGGTACCTATCGCGGCCCATCGGTTTGGGTCGTGACAAAAGTGGTATCAGAGCAGTTCTGTCCTGGGGAGTGGACAAGTCGTGTCTAGTAGAGTCTTGTTTATTGGTGTATCGTGCACCACACTTATAAGCAGGAGGCTACAGGGCATTTAAGACTGTCACTCTTTCTTCTTACTTTAGATCGTGTGGCAGAGCCCAGTTGTAAGAGCTCAACTGTCTAAACTCTATCTTATTCATAATACGATGGTGCCTACATCCAGAAAGACGATTGGTAAGTTATATAGCCATGGAAGAGTTGAGTCAGAGGAACTCGATTTTGCATCATGCTTATAATGAGTAAATGTGAGCCCTTCAGCAGATCATGCGTGTACTAAAATGTGTAAAGTTCTTGATAAGGAGCTATAAGGCAAGAAACGTTTATACACTCTTACCGTAAAAAGGAATAAGAAAGGAGGTAGGCACAAGTTTTAACAAGTAAAAGAAGCAAGGTGAAGAAAGTTACGAGATACCTAGTTAGTAGAGATGAACATTATCTACTATTCAAGTAGAGAAATATAAGCATTTTGAGTCACCTTTAATTTTAACATAGGTATGTACAATTGGTCACACTCATCTTGGTTATGCCCATGGGAGCTAAAAATATGGTATGAGGGGAGGACGGGATATCAGAATCTAGCTGGGGTTAGAATAACCCAAAATGATGAATGAATAGTTTACATCAGTTGACATCTCCAAGGATATTGCAGATGTGCTAATAGATCTCTTTATGAGACACCCAGATGGTACACTCTAAAATAGTGCAGCTAGATATGAGTACTACAAAGGTAGGCACTGGAAGCCTTAAAGGTATAAATATATTACCTTAGTATGACTCCCGTCCCTAGTAGAGCAAGAATGCTTGGAAATTATAGGAGCTAGTGGATGGAGCAAGAAGGGATAAAAGCAAAAGAATGTTTTGTTCGAGTTTTTAGAATAAAGGGAAGTCGGGAATGTTAGCAGAAAAATAAGAAGAGAGTTAATGAAGCAGTATGAGTAAAGTGTGGTACATGGATGACAACAGTAGATCAAAAAAGATAGTATTACAGAGTCTGTAGTCAAGTAAAAGGAAAAACTAGAGGTGACAGGCCTTGAGACAACAAATGAGTATAGGCCATAAAGTCATATCCTCACTTCGAAAAATACGTTTGTGACTCCAACATAACTACCGAAAGGAAAAGTTGGATCCTAGAATAATAGAAATCGGTAGGGGCTGGTGAACAAGATAAACTAAACATGAATTAGGAACCGAGTGATTTGGTAATAGCCAGCATCATGACAATTTCAAACTGTATTCCGGTAATAATAGAATAGACAACAGAAGAAGATCCATGATGAATTCCGAGAATGGTCATTCAGGGAGACGTTTCCCTAAAGCAAGCAATATGAGCAAAGTTAAGCTTAAGGGACTGTATGTTTTAGTTACACTAAGTGTCACCATCACGAGTAAGGTTATTGATGTTGTAAAACGACGCCAAAAATAAAGAGGTAAAACATCCATAGGTATATCCTTGTGGCTTCAGCTCTTAGTACTCCCCTAAAGGGGGAATATGGAGTGATGTGGCATTAAGTCAGAATTAAGTGGTTCTAGTGACTATGGGATGGTAAAGGAAGAATGCGATAAAAACAAAAAAGGAATGAGATGGCACTTATCCAAATCCTACAGATATGCTACGACTCTAGTGCAAGCATGACATCAAAGAGAGGAAATAAGGGCTGCTGCTGGAGCTGTTATTAATAAATAAGGAGCCAGTACGAGACTTAAGTTAAGACAAAGGAAATAACCCGAGAAATATTACGCGGAATATTGAGATGACAATGGGCCAACGAGTGGTTAGTAATTGATTAGGAAGAGCCAATTTATGGCTAAATAGGAGGTTACAGATGAATCAAGCAGATCGTGTAAGACAAACATAGTAAAATCTAATATAATGAATTCAGCCTTGCAGTTATAACATCATGATCATTGAGAAATATTTAAATAGGAGTTGGGATAATTAAAGGTACCATATGAGTTTTACAGAGATAAAAGAGAGTGCCACTGGGTGATCAGTAAAAATACAAAGTTCAGAAGCAACCCTAAAAGCACAAGGACATGGAGGTAAGCAACTACGGATGATTATAGGCAAGGAAGGACATCAAAAGGTCTGTAATAAGTTCACAGCTTTACGAGAGTCAAGGGTTACCCCTAAGTACTATAACGAAAGACTAGATGACGAAATAAGGACGAAAGCTTCAACCTAAGTACAACGACCTAAAGAGGAAATGGTCATGTAACAACAGTCTCACAACAACATTGTAAGCACTCCAAAGGAGAGTGACACCTACCGTGGCTAATATTTGAGATCATATGAGCTGCACGGAAACTCTGGCATGTGTGGGCACTAATATAAGCTAAGTATGGACGCAACAAGGGGTAGAAACACCAGGAAAAGTAATAACATATGTTAAAAGAAAGCTAAGATGGAACAAAAGAAATTATCCGATCAATGATCCAGAGTTGGTTATGTTATCTACGCACTTAAGGGGAGTTTTATATGCAACATATATAGCCGTAGAAGATCCTGGTATACGTTAGAAGAAAGAATTGAGCCCAGGACTTAGACAAAAGATTAGATTGTTAGAAGATTGTATCATACATATTCCTCAGCGCCCATGAAAAGCTAAACATAATAACTAATACCATGAACCACAGATCGGGAGATAACATAAGCCGACATAAAGGCTGATCAGAAAAAGGAGGAAACTAAAGAGTTACGTCAACAAAGTAAATCAGGAATCCGATTATTGGACCCAGAAGTTATAGGAATCATGATTGAGAACATAGCAGAATCACCGTTAATATTAAATGTGCAAGAGAGATAGCACCAGCCTCATAAAAAGTCAGTATAGAGCTACCACCAGATCGTGTATGCACTAGAAGTGTAAGTATTATAATAGAGCTTCAAGTTGTGGATGTGAATTATACCTATGGAAGGGAGGTCAAGAGAGAGATAGAAGACGTGATGAAAGATTATAGGATCAATAAGGTAAATGTGAACACTGTATGAGATACTCAAATGCAGAAGGTTGTGAATAGTCCATATTGCTGATAAAAAACTAGAAGCACGGGGATTCAGTATCCAGGAATTATAGCAGCGTCGTCAGTGGCATACCTTCCGGCCTATGGTTTCTAAGAACCGAAGGGTCTAATTAGAAAGTAAAAGAAGAGTTAGAGACGATGTGATGTCTCGCTTGATATTCCAAAAAGGCATAAGGAAATCGGTCGCAAGCTAAAGTATGATAGAACGACAAGGCTTTAGAAAGGCAGGAGTAAGGGCAAGTGAGAAGGTGACGAAAATGGATAAGTCCTTGGGATTAAGCCCGTGAAAACAAAGGAGCTGATGGTTCCTCTAAATTATAGAAATCTTAGTATAGCCTGAATGAACTCAAATGAGTCTAAGACTAGTAGCATTTAGAAGAGATGGAATGTTGCCCTAGTAGTAGAATGACGGTGTGATTCTGATAGATAAAGGATGACGTTTGGGCCTTCGAGTGAGTAATGACTTGAAGAGGATTTCATGAACTGTAAGGGACTAAAATACCCATATAAGGTGAGTCACATTAGGATGCTATAAAGTACGGTTATGAAAGTATGGTATCACCCCTAGGTGGATCAATCTAATTACTCCAGATGTTCCCGATGAGACGCGAGCCCTAGCGGTGGTGTTACATAAGAGATCAAGTTATCAGTGGTAGATGATGGATCAATACTAAGGTGAATCAACAATAGATGGATAAAAGTTCAATAGTATGAGAAGAGACTAGACCATTAGTTTTAAGGATAAGCAACGAGAGTAACCTGGAGTTGGTTGCAGACCTGAGTAACGATAAATCGAAGTAAGAGTTATGGTATAGTATGACCTACGTAGATGCAATAAAATACGAATGGATAACTAGGTCTATGAAATAAGATATAGCAATATATATTTGTAAGTTCGACAAAATAACGAGCGAAGAACTTCAGTAATGGCTAAAAATCGGAGGAAAAAGGAAAGAAGAGACACATAAGCATACTTACAAGGTCAGAATCGTACAGGCTACATGGTAGAAGGTAGCAACAGTTACGAGACTGTTCTGACCATAAGTCATGGTGTGAAAAAGAGGCCTGAAGGGGGGGAAACCCTGGCGTTTGGATTTATTTACAGAACATTTGCTTAGGATGGCAAGGAGAGCACTAAAGTATTAGCAAGGACAATAGGCTATGACAATGATAAGTACATCAGTCAACATTCGAGGACAAATTTTCCAAAGAGGGGAATGACGTTACACCCCATGTTTTCGTACATGGATGTACGCCATAACTAAATTGATATAAAATCGGAAATGAGATGTTACATCCCGCATTTTTTTGTACGTTGATATTTCGTCGTAAATTAATCGACGTAAGCTCGGGAATGAGATTATTTTGGAATTATAAGTATTATGCTATTTCAAACAAGTGATGAGTAAATTCGTGAAGGTGAGAGGCAAAGCAAGTTAAAGAAAATGAATTTTTATCCAAATTGACATATTGGGATAAAATACGGTCCGAGCTATAATACCCGATATTTATGGACTAGTACCATATAAGGTACTATATGATCGTGATAGTATGATGTATAAAGTATATTAAAAATGAGTAGTATTTTAAGTAATTTGAGATAATTCTTAATTATATGGGTAATTGATTAATTATCGGATAACAGGACATTACCTAATTAATTAATAAAATTAAGATAAGAATAACCCCCCCCCAGAACGTGGCATCAAGCCACTTTCAAAACAATGATTCTTAGTCATTTTTGGATTAGGTGGCAACAAAATGGATAATTAAAAGACAACATTTCATGTCTTGAAAGACTACATCTGAACGTTTTCATCTCTAACAATACATTTCAAACCTTTTCATTTTAGGATACAAGATATTCAATTTTCTAACCTTTTATCTCTAACAACACACTTCATTTCAAAACAATCTCAATACAACGATCAGATGGGATTTGGAACCTTAGCAACGAAATTTCTTCCAAAATTCCTACAAGTTTTCAACAAAAACTTCTTACAACCAAACGATTCCAACGAAAATTATTAGAACCTTTACCAAGAATATCCTATGGATTTTTCTCTACTACAGGTATGTTAAGGCTATCACTTCTTTCTTTTTGGCACGATCCAAATATTACAAATGAAACGAGCAAAATATGCAACTGTCATAAATGATTCTATTCATAGAAATACTAGAGGTGTCTATATTCTTGATTCTCCATGTGGATTATTATTATATCTTCTGTTCATGGGTCTCAGAAAAATACGTATTTGATAAAGTTTATCCAAAAGGCATGTGGATTTTTATGGCATTCCAAAAAAATCTTATTAACGTATTATACGCGTATATATGTATATTATATTTATATGAAATATGGGTAAAATATATGGCATTATACACGCACCACCACCTGATCAGCTGGTATACGTTGATGATTTTGCCCAAAGTAGTCGAGATGATATGATGAGATGCCCTCAGAGGCCTGATGATGTTATGAAACATGTACCTATGCATGCCATGACATTCATACACATATGCATGACATTATAATTATTTCATGATTTACGGAGTTATCAAGGCTTACAGGTTGAGTCATTTACTCTATATTCTTTCCATGTCTGTTATGTACTTAGTTATATGCCTTACATACTTGGTACATTATTCGTAATAACATCTTTTTTTCCTGGGAATGCTGCGTTTCATGCCCGTAGGTCTCGATAGATAGTCCGAGAGTCCTCCAAATAGGCGATCAGCTCAGCAAAAGATGTTGGTGCACTCCATTTGCTCCAGAGTTGCTTATTCGGTCAGTATGATTTAGATGTGTATTATTTGGTATGGCGGGGCTCTGTCCTGACCTTTAAGACCATTATGTATCTTAGAGGCTTGTAGACAGATGTCATGTACGTAAAAGATTGTATGGCCTTTCGGCCTATGTTCAGTATACAAGTGGTTATTTTGGCTTTATAGGCCCGTATGTCATATGTATAAGTTTGGATTACATGTTGGATTATCCAATGTCGAGTATTTATCCTTGTTTTAGTACACTTATCTCACGACAGCCTCTCTGGCTCATTTACCTATGATAGTATGATACGAAAAGATACATTGTATTGGTACTCTGTTGAATAAGGTACCGGTTCCCCGTCGCGGCCCATCGGTTTGGGTCGTGACATAAGGATTATAAAATGAGCCTCGGCTTAACTGTTCATAAATGACTTCAAAAATAGAATGACCTAAAGGCTTTTGTACTCAATCTATGCCCATTAGTGGTTGTTTTTAACTAAAGGCTTTACCTTATAAATATATTCAATGTGACTCGAGTTCTTACATACACCGGTGTTGAAATTGTACATTTTCGTGATTGAAAAAGAGTAATTCAAGAATAATTGGTGCATTGCTTGTTTATGACTTTGATGTGTGTTTCTATTGCTGGTTGGTATGTCCCCTTCTTTGGAAATGATTCTTTCTGTTTAAAGTTTCCATTACTAATGAACTTGAGGTATATGATTTTTGAAATACTCTATATGTTGGTCGTTGGTGGTGATCCTTGAAATTCAATGAAGTGAAAGTATGGAATATAAAATGCGGCTGTCGTACCATGAATAAAGAAGCTTGTGAAAGTCCCAAAGAGCCAAGGAAATATTATTAATATGGATGGTCGAAAATACTAATAAAGATCTATACAATGTGAAACATTCTGAGATGAATCTCATGCAAAACGAATTTAGGCCATATGCCATTGAAATCGACTTATTTGTTCACCATGCGCATGTTAAAGTAATTTTAATCATGTCGCTTGACTTTACATATGGTCTCGGGCATAATGAGGTGTTATGTGAACCCTATGGATGGTCTATGAAATGCATAGGTGTATTGTATATGTGATCCTATGGACGGTCTATGAAACGCATAGGTGTATTGTATATGTGATCCTATGGACGGTCTATGAAATGCATAGGTGTATAATATAATATCTGAACCCTATAGACGAGCTATGAAACGCATAGATGTATAATATAATATGTGAATCCTATGGACGGGCTGTGAAATGCATATGTGTAAAATATAATATGTGAACCCTATGGACGGGCTATGAAACGCATAGGTATATAATATAATATGTGAAAATTATGGACTGGCTATGAAATGTATAGGTATATAATATAATATATATGAACCCTATGGACAGTCCGTGAAACGCATATCCAGTACGAACAATAGATACCACTTCATTGCCCTTGTTTATACATGTTGAATTTATTTTATATTCTGTCTCTCACGCATAGTTCAAATTGCATACTTGATCCAAAAAGATGTTCAAAATGAAGTAAGTATAATAAGACTTGAAATGTGATTCTATGGGAGATTTCATAGTTTTTGGATGTACTTCATTTGCCTCTTATTTAAGTTACAGTATTTCCATATGTGGACAATTGGATATTGTTGAATATGACTTGTTATTTATATGGTTTTCCACTTCCTATATGATCATTCTATTTTGAAAGAGGAATTTTAGCTATACATACTAGTACTATTCGACGGCACTAACGTCCCTTGGGCGCTGTATCTTTAATTAATACAGGTGGTTCCACAGCAGGCGGCATTCATCAGTGATACCGGCATACTCTTTTTCAGTTGACTTGGTGAGCCCCACTTCATTTCGGGGTTTTGTATCTTTTATTTCTCATGTACTTTGTATTTTGAGGTATAAATAGAGCCTTGTTGCCAGTATTTCTATATTATTCTCCAGTTGTACTTAGAGACTCCGTAGATAAGTTGTGGGTGGTGTTTGATATTGGGAGTTGAATTAGAAACATTCTATATTTGGCAAACATGTTTTTCATCATATCTATAAAATTGTAATATTTTGGAAATTATGGTTAAAGCTGCTAATGGAAATGAAATAGAAGTTGTTAATGAAATATTTTCAGAGTATGATTAATGGAGTACATATCCTCTTTATTCATAGATGAATTTGGGTAGAATGAAATCTAACAGGATTGCTCAGTTGGGTTTACTCGGTTGAGCGCCGGTCGCGCTCCTTGATTTTGGGGCGTGACACGGATTGTTTGAACTCTCGAACAACGCTATTTCATGCTAAGGCATAACAAATTTTAATATGATTAACTTTTTAAGCCGAAAAGGGAAAAAGTCATTCTTTTGAGACCATATCGGCCTAATTCAATAGCCTAAGGGTCGTTCCATTTTTTTGAGTTCGAGAAGGCATTCTCACTCAACTAGAACCTAAGGGTCACCTTACTTCGAGTTCGATCAAGTATTCACTTGATTACAAAGACCACATTAGTCCGACTTCGATCAGATTGCCTAAGCCTTTTACTCATGAACAAAATTTACACAAGGCATCGACGAAACAGAATTTTCACAAGGCAGAAATTGAAGTAAAGACAAGTTAGAAATCAAACGGACCTTTTATATATAAAAATATTTACAAAGACCGATCAAGTTCCTACACAAAAAATCAAAAAAGGAAAATCCTAATGTTCCTCATTATTTTGGGGGCATCTCCCTCTCTATCGGGATCCTCCCCACTCTCGGAATCGCTCTTGCTTCCGGTATCATCGTCATCATCATCGTCATCGTCGGAGGAGGCCAATGCCTTGGCATCGTCTTCAAGCTCTTTGGCATTCCTTATTTCGTCAGTAAGATCAAAACCTCAAGCATGGATCTCCTTGAGAGGTTTCCTCCGAGATTGGCACTTGGTGAGCTCATCAATCCAAAAAGCTCAATTTTGAGCGGCCTCAGTAGATTTTCTTGCTTGGACTTGAGCAACTTCTACATCAGATGGGTAAACGGCCACGATCGCCTCCGCGTCAGCCTTTACTTTTTTTGCTTCAGATTTAACTTTTGCAAGTTCTGCAGCCAATCGAGCCTTGAGCTCCTCTATTTTCTTGGCTCGAGCTGAGCTTTCCTCCTTCATGCCTCGAAGCTGACTTTCGGCTAATGACAGTTGGGCTCGAGCAAACATCTTTCTTCGAGGCAAGGTGGTCCATATTTTGTTTCCACCCCAAGGTCTCCGCCCTTACATGTTAACTTCCTCACGGAGCTGTTTAATCTTTTTGGCCTTCTGCTGAACCTTTGAGATTGAAATGTTAGCCATCGACCTAAAACTAATAACATGAGCTTCTTAGATTTTCATTACATGCTTAATCAGGTCGATATGTTCTTTGTGAGTCGTGGCCAATTCGCATCGGATGTCCTTGATCTCTTCTTCATTTTGCTCGCTAAGAAGTTTGAAGGCCATTTTCTCCTTCGTGGGCCTTCGAATATCGGCCTTGCATCGTCTCTGGTCTGCTCGGGATCTAGAAAATGCCTCTCGATGGAGTGCCAAGGCCTATGCAGAAAGTAGAAAGGAAATTAGACAAGAAGAAATAAATACAAGTGTGATATTAATGAGGGGAGTTGAGACTTACCCGACTCGGGATTCGTTGACCCTCATCAAAAAGACTCGATGCTTCACTCGAGTCGATAGCATCCTCAAATCCTGTAAAGCAACCATGGAAAAGGTCATCCCCTTTATGGGCTCTTTCTACATTGGGAGTCCTTATAGCTTGGGCATCCTGAATTGCCTCCTCGAAAAATGCAGGGAGAGTCGGCGAGTCTCCAATTATTATTTCCCCGAGTGAATCACTTGGGGCGTTCTCTTCATTTCGAAAGGCCTTGGATCTGGTCCCTTCAGGCATACCCACCGATTGGTCATTTTGGCGGGAAGCATTTTTAGTCTCTACTGACTTAGTCTCTACTAACTCGGGGACTTTGCCTGGGCCCTCTTCCAAGACCTCCTCAGTTCGAGGTTGAATTTTTTCAACCCTAAACGACATAGCGGCCTTTGGGGCTTTGGTGTTTTTCTTCACTCGGGCAACCAGTTCGGAGGCCTTCGTCTTCATCATCTTCTTCCTCCTCTCTTAGTCGCCGATTTACCTTAGTAGGTAGAGGGACAGTGTCTTTCTTTGGGTTAAGAGCCTTACCTTTCTTGGGCTTTGGGTCCTCAGAGGTCGAGGCCTTTTTCTCTTTTTGTCCTTCGCTGGTTTCGGGGCTGTAACCTCCCCCTCCCCGGGCGGGGGCTTCATGAAGGCATCTTGTCTGAGGCCTGTATGAAAGGAAATCAAGTGAGTATGAAAAGAAACATTTTAGCGAAAAATCGTCAAATAAATGAAAAGGGGCTTACCGTGATTTTTAGCCTCCCATCGGTCCCTTGCCAAATCGCGTCATGAGCGCTCAGCGTACAAAAAGGTCGAAGCTAGGTCCCGAACCCAGCTCTCGAGGTTAGGAATTGCACCGGGCATCCAAGAGACCGCTACATCATAGAAAGGGATGTCGATGAGAAGAAGCAAGGGAAACAAAACAATAAATGGAAGTTATATGTGGTATTGTACTTAGGGTTCATATTCCATTTCTCAAGAAATGGCATCTTTTCGACTGGGATCAGGTCGGAAGTCTTCACTCGAACGCACCGGCACATCCATCCTCAATCTTTGTCCTCATCTATGCTCGAGAACAACACCTTGGTAGCCCAACGTTGAAGCCTTATTAACCTGCCTCGATAGAGACGGGGATGTACAACCTGATGAGGTGGTCGAGGGTGAAAAGCATCCCTTCGACTTTGCTCGCGAAAAATCAAAGCAAAATAATAATCACCCAAAAAGAGGGATGGATTT
This sequence comes from Nicotiana sylvestris, assembly GCF_000393655.2. Lineage (NCBI taxonomy): Eukaryota > Viridiplantae > Streptophyta > Magnoliopsida > Solanales > Solanaceae > Nicotiana > Nicotiana sylvestris. The sequence continues at coordinate 7,200,225 of NC_091059.1, forward strand.
GACCTAGGATTATTTGTATTGACGGCAAAAATCGATGATGACGGGATCATGGGGCCCAGTGTGAAAGGGTAAGTGTAAACACTAAGAAACCCTTCCACATGGGTAGTAATGTCTTCTTCGTAGGCCGGAATCACCACCTTTTTATCTTCCCAATAACAGTCTTTCTTCTCATGTTCAAGGGCACCCTTAGTTATCGACCATATGTATCTGGACATTGGCTCGCATCGACCAGGGACTCATGAAGGTTTCTCGACTTTGAAGTCGGAAGTGAGGACACACCCCCCAGGAACTCACTCAGGGCGCGGCTCCACCGATATTTTATCGCCGGCCGGCCGCGTTGAAGAAGCGTTTCCCTTTTAAGAAACAGTTTTTGACGTTTTTGCCATTTTTGTATGAGTTTAAAGAAAGAGGAAGATGAGATGACTTGGTGTTTGAAAGGGATTAGCAACAAACCCTGGAGAATTTGAAGAAAGGAAGAGCTTAAGAGATTAGAAGAAAGTGAAAGTAAAGATTGAATCAATGAGAGAAGGGGCATATTTTACGGATTCATGGCGATTGTTCAAAGGCACTGGTGGTCGGCCATAAACTAACGCTCATTAATGACTTTCGGAACTGTACCGACGGGACGTTTCGGTCGCTTCCGTCGCTTACGTCACGAGAATGACGTCATTACAGGTCGAGGTACAAAATCGAAGGCTCAATTAGTTTCTTCTCTTTACACTCCAAAAAAGAGGGCACTATCTGTATACGGTTAAAACCGGGCCTACCCGATTTTACTATTTGATCGAGATCAGGGAGTTGCATCGAAGGTCTGCCTTGTAGTGGATCAGACCAGAGCACGAAGACAAGGTACCGAGTTCGAGAATCGAGGTGTCTGTCGAGTTCAAGGCCAATAGCGATCGAGACCAAATAGGGCAGACTTCGAGCAAAGCGCAATAACAGAAAAGCGATATATCCGTGACCGGTCGAAGATCGTGGTGGAAATCCCGAAACAGATCAAATCAAGGGCGGTTGTTTAGGCTAATCATGGGATTTACTTCCGTAATTAAAATTGTACTATAGATAGGATTCCTCTGATATATAAAGAGGGTTCTAATCATTTTGTAGACACCTTACACTCTCAGATATAAAAGCAATATAATGCCTTTTCTTTAGTTCATACTCTTGTTCATCAGTTTGTTATATTTTAACTATTCTTGCATTAATCAATTCGAGGGTATTCAAGCTCGAGGGCTGAATCTCATTCAAACATTGGTTTGCTTTATCCTAATGTTAAATTCTATTACTAATCTTTATATTTATCAGTTGGTATTAGGTGAAATCACGTGTCCTTAAAATCACATTATAAGTTTAATTGTTATCCAATTTTAAGGGTAAACAAAGCACTTGACCAAATAGTTAAAGAGTAGAAGTTACTTTTAAATACCAGATTAGAAGTATCATGTAAGTGCAATATCAATTACAGGTCATACATCGTTTTCGCTTACGGAAAAGGTCAAAAATGTCCATAACCTATTTGATTTGACTTAAATTCATCTTCCTTCCATCCATTGGACCGTAAACGCGTTCAACGTTTTTTTTTTTTTTTTTGGCTTAAAACTACCTTTGGAACTAACGGAAGTGTAAGAGGGATGAACAAAGATATGACACCATGTAACTTGTCAACAGGGAATTATAAAAGGAATTTTTACCTCGTAGCAAAGGTTAACACCTTATTTGTTTTAAATAAATAACATTTAAAAAATTATATTCTATAGATATCTTTCAAGGTTTATAGCAAAATATTTAATTTTGGTTACCTCCTAGCCCTAAGACACTAAATACGCTAATTAGTTACACTATTTTTTTTTCTCTCTCTACTTTGATACATCCCATTCTCTTCCCTCATCCCATTAAAATTTCAAATCTCTTCCTCTGATCAACTTTCACCAATGGCCGCAAAGAAGAGTCCTCGCAATCCAGAGCTGATTCGTGGAGTGGGAAAACTTTTCCGTTCCAAGATGTACCACAGAAAGGGTCTATGGGCAATCAAGAAGAAAAATGGCCGCCGACATTAAACTTATTTGTGTGCAAAGCCCCCATCCCATTATAACAGATGCACTGATTCTTGAAGATTGCTATGTTCAAGATTCTCACCAACGATCTTTATGCCAATTAAATTGATTTTCTCCTCCCTCCCTTTCTCTGCCCCTTATTTCCTTGATTTGTAGATATATTAATTATCAGTCAAAACTAATTCTTGTGCAGAGCCCCCATCCCATTATAATAGATGCACTGATTCTTGAAGATGGCTATGTTCAAGATTCTCGCCAACAACAACAGCCGCCGACATTAAACTGATTCTTGAACAACAGCCACCAACATATAATCCGGTTGGTTTGTTCTTGAACAAAGACGATGGAGTTTAGGGCTAAACAACTTGATTTTCTGTTAATATATTTCAATGTATTTTCATGTATTTCATTGTATTCATTGTCTTTTTTTTTCATTGTAATTCAATGTGTCTCGTTATATATTCCATGTATTTCATTGTATTCACTATTTTTTTCTCATTGTATTTCAATGTATCCAACTGTATTCTATGTATTTCATTGTATTCACTGTCTCGCTATATGCCATGAATGTATTCATAAGTTTTTTTTAATTAATATAATTTATGTATTCAGGTGTATTATATAATTTCTCTGAAGATTGCTATATTTTTGGGATATTTTTCGGTTGAGAATCTTTTTTATAACTGAAAATACAAAATTTGTGTGTTATAATTGAGTTTGTTGAGTTATATTAAGAGTCTATTATGTTAATTGATTCACTTTCCGTTTTAAAACAGTGTAATCCCCTATTTCACACCGTGTATACAGTCGAATACAATAATCTATCCAGTTGTAGTCCCATGTTTCACTCCATGAATATAGTCGAATACACTCGAATACAACAACTGATTAGGTGGACTTCCCTGATACACGCCTATTTTTGCTACTGTATTCATGAATACAATAGCTTAAATACATCAAATACATCTTATAACCACATAAAAGATATTTATAATCCGTAATATAGCAAATGGTATCTATAGATAACTAATTATTACTAAAAGATAGTGCTTTATTAAAAAATTCCCATTATAAAATGAACCCGCCCCATCCTAATTAAACTTGATCCAACCGTTCAAATTGAAGGTTCGCGAGATTTTTGTGCGACTAAACTAGTACCGTTGGCGTTAAAGAGAATTTGGATAAAAGTTACGAGTTTGGGAAAGATCAAGATTTCAAAAAGAAAAAATGATTGAATTAGTTGTGCTAGGCTTTGAAGAGATTAAGAAGTTGCATTTATTATTTGCAATTTTTTTATATTCTCGAACACGTAGAAATTTAATGGGTGCAAACTCTGCAATTGTAACGTCTATAGGCTTTCTTATAATTTAAATATACTATTTTGGAGTCATCTATTAAGAATAAGGTTACATAGTTAGAGGTAGATCTACAAATGCTGACAAGGTTTGCGGTTCAGTTCACCGATTTTTATTATTTTGCTCAGTGCCGAACAAGCATTGTTATTAGTAGGGGTATTCATAAAAATCCAAAAAATCGAACCAAACTGAAAATCAAACTAAGCCGACCAAAAAAATCGATACATTTTAGGTTTGATTTGGTTTTGAATTTGAACTTAAAAAACCGATCAAATTTGGTTTGGTTTTGGCTTTAATCAAAAAATAACCGAAAAAATTCCGAACCAAACCGACTATAAAGTAGCTATTTAAATTTATTATTACACCTATATATGTGTGTTATTTTGGATAAAGTTTCTAAAATTTTATGATACATATTAGTCGTTTGTAATTTAGTATAGTTCTTTGCTATTATAATATTAATCTAATTCTTTGCTTTTACATTCTAGTTTTATTGGTATTTTTCTTTTGCTAAGTACAAGAATTTATTTCATGTTAAAAATAATCGATTTTTAATTGAGTAATTAAATTAGTCATCACTATTTGATTTAATTATCATCAATATATCTTGGTAAATGATAGATTTCTCAGCGATCAATTAGTTTGATAGTGTTACACTGAAAATGTAGTCGTCGGAATATGTGTTTGGTAGTGTATGTCTCATATTTAAGAAAAAAAACTGATATAACCGGAAAAAAATAAAAAACCGACAAAACCGAATTGATAAAAAATCGACTTAATTGATTTGATTTGGTTCTAATATTTGAAAAATCGACTTACTTGATTTGATTTGTTTTAGGGAAAAATTGATCCAAACCGAACCATGAACACCCATAGTTATTAGGGTGGATGGTTGGATGGGATGGGTTCATTATTATAATTTATAACTCCATGTGGACGAATTACAAGAAGCGACATTATTTTTTAAATCTCTCTCACGATTTTATTAGTAGCAGGAATTATTTTAGGTTTAGAAAAGACGTTGAACGTATTTATGGTTCAATAGGTTAAAAGAGATAAATTTAAGCCAAATCGAATAGGTTAGGGCATTGTTCGCACTTTTCCGTTTTCCTTAACAAAAAAATAAGATCAAACATATGAACACCCCTGCTCATTGTGAATTTAAGAGACTTTTTTTTAAAATAGTAAAATATGAAAATATCATCATTTCATCTTTTTTCGTTCCTAATGATATAAAATGCTACAAGTTCCCATATTTACATTCGTTTAGAATTAGTCTTTAACACATATTGGAACTTAATTGGACAAATATTTTGAAGTTTTCTACACTAACTAATTCTCAAAGTAAGTTATGCATAAAATAATTGACTCTTTGAAAAACACATTTTAGGCATTTCGATATCAAGCGGATACAATAAACACATATATTAATTTTGAAATTCCACATGTCCTTCACATTTTTTTTGAGCTACGGAAACATTAAATTTTAAATAAAGGGAGCAAGTGATTCCCCCTTTTTGAAGGTAGAAAGTGACTTTTTTTGGAGCAAACTTGTAGAGGTTCAAAACACAAATCCCGACCGTTGAAAAGGTTTGGCGTGGCTTTTCCAACGGATACTACAAACGTGCTAATTTTAGTTTTGATTCTTAAAAATAAAATATAGGCATAATATATCAGGATCTCCTTGAACTTACATATTCAGTACACATCTAAATGATTTTTGGTCCTAATTATCCTCTTGAACTTGACAGTTAGAAAGCATTCACTGACGTGCGCAAAACAAAACCCGAAAATTTATGTTCGCTAGCCAAAGATAGTATAAATAAATTATCGTCTCTATAGAGATTGGATTAAATAATGCTCAAATAACTTATGATTTAATAATTGTATAGGATAAAACTGGCTTATATTAAATGATCGAATGATAGGGTGACACGTCGAACCAAAGACACATGAAAGAGAAATCGAGTGAGAACCAAGACCAGGAACAACAGCTGCAGTTAGCACCGGATAACCCCGGGAGAAGCATGATCGATGTAAGTCGGTTGAATGTTTGTCACCTGGTGACATTAAATGAAGAATATTCCAGTCGTTGCAGAGAATTTTGGCATTCATAGCCTGCCGTTACATATTCATCAATGCCCCCTTTATTTAACAGAGGCTTGATTCTAGGATCTTGTTTCCTAGGTAGAACTATAAATTATAACTTCAACAGTCATTGTAAGAACACGAAATCTCTAGCAAAACTCATGCTACACTTTATTCTCAAGCTAAATAATACAACTTTACTTTTTGTTTGATATTGCTCATGCTTCTATCCTCGCAAGCATTGCTCCCGGAGCCAGGCCTTCCATTTCATTTGATTTTAACATTATGTCTGATTTTTATATAATTTATTCATCATTTTGATCAAATCAGTTCGCTTGTCTATAAACCACGAAACAAATTCAACTATACCGTTGGGTAAACAGTTTGGCGCCTACCATGGAGCTGAGTCAGATGCGTAATTGAGTTGATCCGTGCATCTATTACTAACTTGTTTGATTCTTTGTTTCATAGCAAAAATTGAAAATGGCAGCTAACGATGTTAATGTCGCACGCAACGTTGAGGCGCACGAAAATATTCCTTAACATAAGGATTCAATCAGTGACATCCGCAACGAGGGGGACGTGGCAATTTCGATCCATGGCGGACAATATCCCCGACATGTGCGGGAGGTAACTCTCGATGATGTGGAGGACGAACATGTTGCAGAAACAGTAAGGAACTTTAGAGAGCAACAAAAAACCATCATGGGTCACCTCTCGGGGCAGGGCCAAGTTGTGACGGAATTTAAGTAGGCATTTTGAGGTGCTTCTAACAATGCAAATGGAAGAGGCTCAGTTCCTCCCAGTGCTCCTGTAAATCAAACGGCTCAAAGAGTTTATAACAATTCCCCAAGGGGTGAGATCAGTTTCGATGGAGCCGGGGGATCGGCAGCGGATCCGATAACGATAATGTTAATGATCCCTTCAAAACTGAACTCATAAGGTTCTTGAGGGAGATAAACATGAAGGAGTTTCACGCTCGAATAGACCAGATTCTGGATGCACCCCCAATGTTGAAGGGCCCAAATTCGAAGAAGTACACCCAGTTGTCATTTAAGCCGACAACAGCACCAGAATTGATTTTGAAACGATTCAAGATGCCAGACAACCAAAGTACAGTGGGACTTTAAATCCTTAGGAGCACATCATAACTTATACAACAGTAGTGAAAGGAAAGTACTTAGCTCAATATGAGATTGAGTCAGTTCTGCTAAAGAAATTCAGAGAAACCCTCACGAAAGGGGCCTTTACATGGTATTCACTCTTGCCCGAGCACTTAATAGATTCTTTTGAAATGCTAGCAGATTATTTAATAACGCCCATGTCAGGGCCAAGAAGGTCCAAGCCCAGAAGGCGGACATATTCAGAATCTCATAAGGATAGTACGAATTACCGCGGGAGTTCGTAATCAGATTCTAAATAGAAAGGATGTTGTTACCGGTCGTGCCAAACGAATGAGCAGTGGAGGCATGCTGAACCCGAGAAGCTTTGATGCCTCCCGAAAGTTGAAGGAAAGCCTGATCGAATTCCAAGTGACCACATAGGTAAATATCCATAACCGTTATGCATCAAAGATAAGGATAGAAGATGATTAGCTCGGGTTCCCGACATCAACTAAGGACCGAGATTGGGAGAAGAACCGGGATAAGGTTAAGGATAATTTTAACACAGATCGGCGATCTTCCAAAGGTCCCTTTTTGCCCTACGAGATAGCCGAGGGATGCGACAGTAAAGGGTTCGGGTCCTCGGATAGGTTCGCTCCCGAAAGAAGAACTGACTGTGGCCAAAACAACAGATCGTTGCAAGACAAAGAGGTACTGGGGACCTGGGATTCCACTTATCCCAGGTAGTCAGATTAAAATTTCAACATTAGCATCGTGGAGTTGGTATCGTGCATGAGGAATATCAAAGAGGCACGATTCCCGAGGCCGATCAGATTCGATCCCTACCAGAGGGATCCTAACTTATGGTGTGAGTATCATGGGACTCATGGCCATAGAACAAAGGGCTGTCGGTATCTGCGCGAGGAGGTGGCAACACCATTGGAGAATGGCTATCTTAGGGAGTTTTTGAGTGACCGAGCCAAGAACAACTATGGCCACAGCCGGGACAACGCAGAACCCTCGAAGATAGGGGAAGACCCTCCGCAGTTGGCTATCAACATGATTTTTGGAGGGAATGAAATCAATGGTGTAACCTTCTCGGCAGCCAAGAAGACAAAAGTATCAGTGAACCATAACAAGAGACTACGTGAAGTCACCGAAGACGACATCACCTTAACGGAAGGAGACGCCAACGGACTTCTTCTGCCGCATAATGATGCCCTGGTAAATTATCTTAATGTTCTAGATTTCAAGATTAAATGTATTTTTGTTAACCTAGGGAGCTCAGCCAACATCATTCATTTGAGAGTTTTGGAATAAGCTAAATTAACCGGAAGCATAATTCCGGCAACAAAGCTCCTCACTGGGTTCAACTTGTCAAGTGTGACAACCCAAGGAGAGATCCTGTTGATGACGAACATCGAAGGGGTTACAAAAACCACTTTATTTGAAGTAGTGGACGGTCACCTGGGACTACAACATAATTATCAGTAGACCATGTTTGCATGAAAAAAAGGTCGTACCGTCAATATATCATCAACTGTTGAAATTCCCGACCCCAAAGGGAATCAAGAAAATAAGAGGCGATCAACCAGCATCAAGAGAAATGAACACAATGTCAATTTCCAGCAGTAAAGCGAAAATAACAAAAGAAAAAAGGGAAAAATCTAAACTTCATCACCACAAGAACTCGGGGGGAGAGAGGCATCTACACCCCTCCCTGCTCCCCTCCCCCCGAGGAAGTAGGTGGATCTGCCATCGGTACTAGATCTTGGCCTTCATTAGTATTCTCTTCAAGTTCCTCCTCGGTCATCGAATACTCAAAACCGGTACTAGAAAAGTCAATTGTGTCAAGCTGAGCCTGGAGGCACTCTCGAGCAGTTAACTCCAGCACTTGGGCCTTGGCGATTTCATCATTAATATCAATGATGCCTGTTTTGGCCTCATCCAAGGTTTTCCCCGTCATATGGTACATAGAGTATGTCTTTTCAAAGACGAGGGAATCCACTTGGTGTTGGAGCTTTGCCTTAAGTCTATCAACCTCGGCTAAGAGAACATCCCGCTCTTGTGGTACCAAGGCTAAGATCAACATCACGGAATGTTAATATTTGAATAGGGTTTTGCTCCATGATCTTCTTGTACCTCTCTTCCATCTGGGCTCGCTTCTCCTCGGCAGCAGCAGTCTCTTTGGCTTTGGAGTTCAAGGCTGCCTCAAAATTATTTACTCGCTCAATAGAGGCAGACTCGTGCTCAAAAGAAGCAAAAGCGGTGTCTTGAGACTCAGCCCACCTAGCCTTAGCATCTTGAAGTTGTGCATGCCGTTGAGTGGTATCTTGATTGTGGGCCATGGCCTCCTGCTCACTCTGCTGCAATCGGACCTCAACCTCGGCCGCTTCAGCAGCCTTTGCCTCTAGTACTGGGAGGCACGCAACGAGTTGATTCCTCTCTATTAACAGCTGATCCCGCTCGAAATTAAGTCCTTCTTCATCAAGTATCAATCTTTGAAGGCCTTCGAAAGCAAGGAAGTTGGCTTACAAAACGTATATCAGAGTTAGAAAATCCATTATGATAGATAAACAAAAAACAAACAGTAAGTGAATAAGTACTATACCGCAACTGCATTGTGCATGACATTGTTCAACATACACTCCCCGGATAAGGAATGTATCTTATTCTTATCTTTCTCTGAAGTCAGCGGCTGCAAGGAATTGGCAAACTCCACCGGCCTAGATAGCATATGGAACTCCTTCGAAACCAAGAGAGTGACGATCATCCTTCCTCGGGGATCTGGAGAAGGGGTGAATAGTTGTGTCCCTCATTCCCGTGATTGGGAGACTAGGGAGGAGAAACAGCTTCTTCTCGGATATCGGTGGTTGGTGGAGGTGATATAACAGCTGCTGGTGATGAAGGCACAACTCGTGTGGAGGGGATGAAGCTAATTATGTTGTAGGTTGAGAAGCAGCTACATCAAGGGCAGTTCTGATTACTGGTTGCTCACCAACCAAAGGTAGAAGAGGGCCAGTCTCCAATCTCACAAGTCTAAAAGCAACAACTGGGACCGGAAAGCGAGAATCGGCATTCTATACCATTTCTATTTCACCCCAAAGCACTCGGACCTCGCCTTCGATTGGGGTTCTAAGCTCTCCAGATTGAGCATTATGTTAATCTGATGAAGATCATTGTCTCTGTTGAAAGGAAGCCTCTCCATCACTAGCTTCCCCGTCATTATCGATGACCATAGTGACTTTGGTCGGCTCCAGCATCGCCTTCTTTATATTCTTTTTTTATCCTCAGTCAAGGAAGAATGCCACCTTTTTTGTTGCTTGTTCTCTATTTGGGGACTCCGAGAGGAATCAACTACAATAGAGGCAGATCCGAGGGCACCGCTGCGAGTGAGACTTCCTACAACAACCTTGTAGCCTCCATAGGATCGGCCAAAACCTCAACTTTGGTACAGGTAACTAAACTCTCCGGGAGTGTTGAATTAAACAAAAATGGTTTAGTTAGCAAAGTTTCCTATGAGCATATAGAGGAGAAAAGTAGAAAGAAAAAGTTTACCATGGTTTTATGCCTTCCACCCGTATTTGGGAGCCATCTCCTTCCACCGACGGGTTTCTAGCGTAAAAATATCCAGAATCATCTGAACCCATTGGTCCAGGCCTTAAATCTTTGGTGACATCTATCGAGTAGCTAAAATAACAATGGCTTGTCAACAATGAAAACATTTTTTTCTACATGAACGACTCCATGATTACGAACTTACGTGAACGACTCCATGATTCGGGAAAAGATAGAGTTGTGGCCGGGATATTATCCCTCATATCAATGATGTCAAAACCGCTCCATTCACCCATGGTCATTTTCATCGTCCATGCTAGAAAGCAGAGAATGGTGGCCATGTTTACTGAAATTTATTACTCCCCCATGAAAGATTTAGGGGGAGTAGAGGTTCATCAGATAAGTCAAGGTTAGGGTTTTCCCCATCTCCGTGCACAACTGGTGCAGATAAGCCCCTGTTTGCCATACCGAGGGGCCCACTTGTGCCAAGAAGACCTGTTACCACTGTCAAATCTCCAAGATCATAGGGACAAGACCCACGCTCAAAGTAAATGGACCTAGGGTGAAAGGATACATATAGATATACGTAAAGCCTTCCCTGGAGAAAGTGACTCGCTCTATCAAATCAGGAGCGATGATGTTGAGATCTAGGCAGTTACTGTCAAGCCGCAAAATCCAAGGAGCATGACCGGCGCTCAACCGAGTAACCCCGAATGAGCAAGCCTGTTAGGTTTCATACTGCCCAATTTCGTCTTTGAATAAAGAGGAAATGTACACCATTAATCAAATTCTATAAACATATCATTAACAATTCCATTTCATTTCCATTATCAACTTCATTCACAATTTTGAAGATATTACAAGTTTTATACATCATTGCGAAACATCAATATTTCTACTTTAATTCCAATACCCGACACTACCCACAACCTGTCTATGGAGCCTCTAAATACAACTGAAGAGTAATATGGAAATGCCGGCAACAAGGCTCCGGCTATACCTCAAATACAATGTACATGATAAACAGAAGAAATAGGACCTCGAAACGAACTGGGCTCATCAAGTCAGCTGAAAGGATGATGCAGCACTAGCTGCGACCAACACTGTCTGCTATAGAAACACCTACATCCATTTAAAGACATAGAGCCCCCGGCAAGAGGGACGTTAGTGCCATTGAATAGTAGTAGTATGTATAACTAAACACCATCCAGTTAGAAAGAACAACCATACAAGAGTACAAAGAAATCATAAGAAACACAAAGCTTTAAATAAGCACCACGTCGACAATATAAGAAGTTCACATAGTTTTAACATGATTTCTGACATTTGTAGATTGGGCATTCCATATCGTTGCATCATCATCCACATTACTACCGCTTCCTTGAGCGGAGTCCGATCATGGCCCGATCGGCTAAGCCGTCTTACAAAACGTTACCCTTGTTTCATTCTCACTTTCCAATTTCAATTATCAACATATTACCACTATGTGTGTATAACATGGCATCCGATCACGGCCCGATCAACTAGGCTGCCTTACCAAGGCGTTTCCCTTTTCCATCAATCATCTCAATTCAATCTTTGTTTCACATATGTCATTTTATAGGCACTTGGGGCCACAACTATCACATCATATATTTGGTACTAGGCTACATTTCATATCATTTCCAATTTCAATGTTAGATTTGTAATTTAGGATAATATGTGCACACAAGAGCAAATAAAATTGTGATCATAGATGAGACTTCACATAGAGGACACAACATATGTAGCTTCAATCTCAATTTAAGGTCTAAGCATTTCAGTACATGATTCATATTCCTTGCACCCTTTTCAGTTATCAAGAATAACACATTTATCATATTGAGACACATCTTTCACGCATATAAGGTCGCAACCCCAAATTCATGTAAAACAACAATCAACACAACAATTCAACTTTGATCTTACCGTATTTACACAAACATCGATGGAGCCCAATTTCTAAAAACGGGGTTTTAGATATACATACCTGAAATTTGCCCCTTAATGATACTACAATGATCCAATACACTTAAGCAACTTCAATCTACAATACAACATTCAATAGGGCCAAAATTAGTAATAAATTCCATAACTTATGTCATTTAGGCATATTATCAAACCCTTGTAGGTATAGATCTTTACACCTCATAACTATAGTATTGGTTCATCCAATTCTCATTATTAACCAACAATTTATTCCACCATCATTCCTAACCAATTTATAACTTCCAACAACATATGTATGACCATCTATTCACACCCAACCAACAAATCTTATCAAGTAATCACCTTTCAATCTCTACAATAATTACGTATTTATACAGGAAACTTATGGCTTTCAATCACCACACCAAGAGTTCAAATACTTAATTCATACTCATATTCCCATAATATAACCATATATGTAAGTCTAAAGGTGTAGGATGTACCTTTTGGAAGAAATTTTGCAAACCCTTATTTAGGTTCTTGAAGGAATTTCTTGAAGATCTATGTGTTTTATGAGTAGATTTCATCAATACTAGTGTAGGAATAATGGAATTTTACACCAAGTTAATGGAGATTACTTACCTTGAAAATGGGAGGTGTTGGAGGTCTGAGTAAAGCAAGACCCTAAGAGTCGTCCAAAAGAAAATGGGGAAAATGAATCCTGAAATTATGTTTATAAGCCCACATTTCGGATCCTGCCTTGGATGCTTCACATCCCCACTTAACTCCTCTCAGGAGCTCGGATGTTGACCCGGATGCTATGGCAACACTTCACTGCCAACTCCTCTTTTTGGATGCTGCCTCGGATGCTTCGCATCCGCGCAGTCCTCCGCCAGCCTTTGGTAATTTGGTCATAACTTCTTGTAGGAAAGTCCAAATGATGAAAGATTTGAAGATTTAGAAACTACACTCAAAGACCTTTCATTTGATAGTCTTTGCATCATCTAAAACCTTATATATCTATAGATATTCGCGTCCAAATTGTGGTCTTGTGTGTACTCATTTGGAATTTTAGTCTATCATGTAATTTTCCAACTTGGCTTAGACTTATACGCTTATTAACATATCCAATTGATATGTATAATATCATGAATCCTCATTTGCACACAAAATAAAATAATTAGCCTACTTTGGCACCACAAAATCTTAAATTACTTAGCAAAATTTTTCGGGGCTTTACAGTTACAATCCTACTTCACAGCAGGAATACTGGAAGGATGAATAGAATAAGGATATCAGCTAATGGCCCAAGTCTGGGAAGACGCAAAGGGAAACTTCTCTTGGAAGTCGTTGACTGTGCTCAAGTGTTCGGGTATGATGGTTTTCACCATAGGAGGATCAGCATCAACATCGACCTCTTTATCTTTGCTTCTGTTAGGGCCTCCACCAAAGAGAATACTAGATTTTTAAAGGATTCAGTAAAAGAAGCCATGATAATGAAGAGTTTAGGGGTTAAAAGCAAAGGAAGTTGGATAAAGACGAAAGCAGAAGAAGGTTAAAGAGCAAAGAAGATAAAAAACTTATGAGGGCTTTGGAGTGAAAGAGATAAAATAATGAGTATAAGTAATGCTATAGATGGCAGAAATCATGGCCACGATTAATTCGAGAACCGACAAAAATATTGCAGTATCGTGGGGCAACACTTGTTCGGGGTATCAAGCTTCAGAGACTGTTCAGAAAGCTTCAAAAAGATTTCCCGCCAAGAAAGGAATCTTCACCAACTTCCCAATAACACAAAGATGTGTCATCGAAAGCAAGGGAACTATCTGTATAGGGTAAAATTCGCTTATATAAAATGATCAAATGATAGGGCTATAGAAACTAAAATTTTAACAGATCAAGATAAATCTTAACTTCAAGACGACTCTTGAAATATTAGGAGTCTATTAGGGTTACTTGGTGGCTACTCCACTCAAACTCTAATTCATGCCTATAAATAAGGCTATATATATCCTTCAAAGATGATCTCAGCAATTCCATATATCTCGGAATATGCACAAAGAGATCAAATATATGATCTCGAAATTCCATAAAAAATTTCATAGAATATTCACAAAAACATCAAATATTATATTTCTCAAAGCTGTCGAAGTGATCAACAGATGCTCTTCCTTTTCATGGAGATCAAATACATCCCAAGGAAGTTCATATCATTCTACATTCGTGAAATACTCTACGTAAGCCCTCGAATCACGGAGATAATCAGGAGAGTAGAATCAAGGTAGAAACATAATTATACTCATAATTGATTAGTAAAAATATTTTTATCTTATGTTGTGATTGCAATTTATTTTTCATAACTTGAAAATTTATTGTCTACAAGGGCAACAAGTAAAATCGAAGATATATGAAAGAGAAATCGAGTGAGAACCAAGACCGAAAATAGCAATTGCAGTTGACACGGGATAAACCGCGGGGGAAGCACAGTCGACGTAAATGGGTTGAATGTTTGTCACCAGGTGGCATTTAATGAAGAATATTCTATAGTATTAAATAGGCAGCCATTGCAGAGAATTTTGGTATTCATAGCCTGCTATTACATATTTATCAATGGCCCCCTTTATTGTCATTTACGAGGGGCTTGATCTTAGGATCTTGTCTCATAGGTAGAACTATAAATAGCAGATTCAACACCCATTATAAGGACATGAATCTCTAGCAAAACTTATGCTACACTTTATTCTCAAGCTAGATAATACAACTTTACTTTATGTTTGATATTGCTCTTATTTCTATCCTCGGAAGCATTGTTCCTGGAGCCAGGCCTGTCTTTTTCTTAATTTTAATGCTAAGTCTTATTTTTAATCTAATTTATTTATCATTTTGAATCAAATCAGTTTATTTGTCTATAAACAACGTAACAAATTTAACTATACCGCTTTTATGGGTAAACACTGTAATTCAGGATGAACAACACTTTTATTTGAAGTGATTAACAACTACTATTAACTACTAAATTAAGACTAGTAATTAGAGATGATCACAAAAAGTGAGAATTGAACTAAAATGAGGTGTAAGCAATATGAGAAATAAGGATCATGACAAGATAGGTGTAAGATAACTATTTGTGATCTAACTCTGTTTAAATTCAATTTTAATGTTCTAATGATTCTCATGAATTCACTTGATGGTTAGCTTAAACGTAAGGTCATGATTCCTCTCTCATTAAAATCTGAACTCTATGAGGTAAACTAATATGAAGCACTATGAATATATGCAAGAATACATTAATGGACTAATCTTTAGGAAACATCTCTCGAATATTCTCCTAACTTGGTTTAATCAATAATTCAAAAAGCTCTCATGATTACTTAGAAGAATCACTAAATTAAATCAAATAAAATAATGCAAAAATGATCACCAAAACATTCATCATTCGATTAAATAAATCGATTAACAAATTTGCAATCAATTCAAACCACCATAAATATATTTAAACAATTAAACTAGTGTTAAATCCACAAACAATGCTCAAAACACCATATCCATCAAAACTCTAGGGAAGAACTACTCCATAGATATGAAAAAATTCAGCATAAAGAAGTTTAAGAACATAAAAATATCAAAGACAACTTTACGATACAAATTTTTATTTTGCACCTATTGTCTGTAAGAGAATTGATGAAATCTTGTGTATTCAAGCCGTAATAGCTCTCCAAAACTCTCTTACGGTGATTCCTTGTTAAAAATTATGTTTACAGTGTATTTGTACCAGGTATGGACGGACATGGATCAAAATACCCTTTCTAAATTGAAGTGAGAGAAAAACTGGGCAAAAATTGCACAAGCACGCCGCCCTAGGCGACGCGCTGTGTGTCGCATTAGTAGGGATTTTCATAAATTTGGAAGTTTTCACTCTTCTTTCTTATGCATTGCTTTAGAGATTTTAAATCCAGAGCTCAATCCTTCGTGCTTCTTGCCTAACGCTCACTTATCTCCTTTTTTCTCTAATTCGTTGTGTTTGTCTTGTAATATTAGCTTCTGTCCCTAGCCTGATGAATTTTCCCATTAGCACCTCATTAGTCATGTTGAATTGAATGAGCTCCTAAGCACTATTACATCTCTTTGTTATTTTGTTTCCCCTTTCATTTTTTCTATGCGTACTCGGTTTTCGACCTCCGAATTGATCTCAGCGTAAGTCGTGACTTCTAGTCAGACTTCAAAATTCTATCATAATCATTTTACCTCCAAAAATACACTTTAGCTCAGAATCATAACCTACACAACATAAATCACGTGATGAGTATAAAATACTTGTAATTAAGCTCAATTACAATTAAAGTTTAGCAAATAGATGGCGAAATGTATCCAGAAATATGAGTTTCTAGCATACCATCCCCTCCTTTTTCGTAGATTATTAGCCCCGGGACACCTATACCAAATGCTCAGTGTGCAATTTGTATGAAATCTATTTTTCAACTTCAAACTAGTAAGTGAGATTCCATAAATCCGCAACCAGAAAAATAAATTGTTTATTTTTTATTTTTTCTGGAAGGTATCTTCTTATATTAAAATTTGTATTGGACAAGAAAGAAATTCCCCTTGTGTATGAGTGCCTCAAAAAAGTATAGTAATTGATTCCATTACATGCATCGAGGGCAATTGAAAAAGCCAGCATTTCTTGAAATACTGACTATAATGCTACCAATAATTGTACTAATCCAACCGCATATATCTTTTTCCTACCAAAAGAAAATAAAAAAGAAATAAGGATTTCCCCTTCTCTGTGACAATGAAATTCTGTCCCCTTGAACGGAGGCACAGCAGACGCGTGAGAGTGGTGAGAAATCAAAAAATCGTCTTTGAAATAGGATATTTTTCAAACGTTAATTCCCACAAAGTCATATACAATTGTTTGTTTGTTCTAACTGAGTATTTTCCTTTTCTTGCTTCTTCTTAATATAACATGTCAAAATTGTAATTTTACTAATTATTTTTAGCTAGAAAAAAAAAATTGCCATAATAATGATATATACCAAGTATGTATTTCATTTAGTTTTACTCTTTAAATGCAAGATATTTACTCTTGGTTGATGAGGACCTCTGTGATCTAGTGGTGGACGTTAGGAGGGCGAACGACCGACTGAGTCTATTAAGCTAGTTGTTGGAGGATTTATTTTGAACATAATCAGTGTGTATACACCCCAAGCAGACTTGGATGAGGAAGTCAAAAGACATTTCTGGGAGGATTTGGATGAGATAGTGTGTGGTATCCCACATACTGAGAAGCTTTTCAATGGCCACATTGGAGCGACGTATGAGGGGTATGATGATGTGAATGGTGGATTTGGTTTTGGAGATAGGAAAAGGGAGAAACTTCTCTATTGGAATTTCCTAGAGCGTTTGATTTGGTGATTGCAAACTCGATTTTTCCGGAGAAGGTGGAACACTTTATCACCTTCCGGAGTTCGGTCGCCGTGACTCAAATTGATTATCTTCTCTACAGAAAGTCTAATAGAGGTCTTTGCATGGATTGCAAAGTCATTTCGAGTGACAACCTCACGACCCTTCATAGGCTCCTGGTCATGGACCTTGAAATCATGAGGAAGAGGAAGAAGCCAACCTAGGATCAAGTGGGGAGTCTTGATGGAAGCCAAAGCGCAAGAGTTGGGGGTTAAATTGATAATTAGGAGGCTTGGAGGAGTAGAGGGGACGCAGGCGCTATATGGACCATGACTATGCAGTGCATTAGGAAAGCCGCTAGAAAGGTATTAGGGATCTTCAAGGGTTACTCTGGTGGACACAGAAGAGACTGGTGATGGAATAGAGAGGTGCAAGGAAAAGTGGAGACCAAGAAAGTGGCGTATCTGAAGCTAGTTCAAAGTGTAGACGAGGAAAAGAGAAGGGTGAATAAGGAGAAATATATGTTAGCTAAGAAGTAGGCGAAGTTAGCAGCTACTACGGTCGATCGTTTATATGAAGAACGCAAGGGATGAGGTGGGGATAAGTGGTTGTTTAGGTTAGCCAAGGTGAGAGAAAGGAAGGCTCAACTTGGATCAAATAAAGTTCATCAAGGACGAAGAAAGTAGAGTTTTGTTAGATGAGGGGCTTATCCGTCGGAGATGGCAGACCTACTTCCATAGTCTCTTGAACGAGAAGGGGGACAGGAACATTGTACTCGGTGATTTGGAACTCTTTGGGAGTCGTTGCGACTTTGCATATTGTAGGCAGATTAGATTTGAGGAGGTTGAGCGGGCTATGCATAACATGAGTAGGGGCAAAGCTACCTGGCCAAATGAAATCCCAGTGGATTGTCGAAAGAGTGAGGGCAAGGTGGGCTTGGAGTGGCTCACTAGGTTATTTAATGTCATTTTTAGAACGAAGAAGATGTCCAAGGAGTGGAGGTAGAGTAAAATGGTTCCTTTATACAAGAACAAGGGTGGTATCCAAAATTGCAATAACTATCGGTGTATTAAAGCTGCTTAGCCATACTATGAAAATCTGAAAGAGGGAGATGGAGCTAAGGGTGAGGAGGAGTGTGTCTATTTCCTAGAACCAATTCGGGTTTATGTCGGGGCACTTGACTATAGAGGTCATTCACCTTGTTAGGAGTTTGATGGAGCAGTATAGGGAGAGGAAGAGGAACTTGCATATGGTGTTCATCGAGTAAGAAAAGGCATATGATAAAGTCCCAAGGGAGGTTTTGTGGAGATGTTTGGAGGCTAGAAGTGTACCTGTTGCCTACATTAGGGTAATTAAGGACTTTTATGATGGAGCAAAGACCCGGGTGAGGATGGTGGGAGGGGACTTAGACTATTTTCCGGTCATGATGGGGTTACACCAGGGGTCAGCACTCAGCCCTTTATTGTTTGCCCTGGCGATGGACGTTCTGATGCGCCACATCCAAGGGGAGGTGCCATGGTGCATGGTATTTCCAGATGATATTGTATTGATTGACGAGACGTGAGGCAGTGTGAACGCGAGATTATAGGTATGGAGGCATACCCTGGAGTCCAAAGGTTTCAAGCTGAGTAGGACCAAGATAGATTTCTTGGAGTGTAAGTTCAATGGTGAGACTTAGGGAGAGGTAGGGGAGGTGAGGCTAGACTCGTAAGTCATCCCTAGGAGAGGAAGTTTTAAGTACCTTGGGTCTATTATTCAAGGGGATGGGGAGATTGATGAAGATGTCACATATCGCATTGGGACGGGATGGATGAAATGGAGACTCATTTCTGGAGTTTTATGTGACAAGAAGGTGACACACAAAACATAAAGGTTAGTTTTATCGAATGATGGACATGACGACTAAGTGTATAGGGCTGAGTGTGGGCTTGTGAATATCGCCCATGTCCATAAGATGAAGGTAGCAGAGATGAGGATGATGAAATGGATGTGCGGGCACACCAGGTAAGATAGGATTAAGAATGAGGTTATTCGCGACTAGGTAGGTGTTGCCCCTTTTGAGGGAAAGATGCCGGAAGCAAGGCTTTGGTGGTTTGGACATGTGATGAGGATGAGCACAGATGCTCTAGTGAGGAGGTGTGAGAGGTTGAAATTGGAGGACCTAAAGAGAGGTAGGCCAAAAAAGAAGTGGGGAGAGGTGATTAGGCAAGACATGGCGTATAACGACCCGGCCGGTTATTTTGAGAGTATGAGCCCTGATCCCCTATTTATTGATTCCTCTGTTTCATTATATGCTTACATGACTTTCTGGGGTGCTTAGTATCTGGTTCAGGAGAGTTTCGAAGTGAAATGGGACACATAGTCCCTAAGGGTAAAGTTTGAGTTGTAAGAGTTGATCGTAGTTTGAACTGTGTGAAGACGATTTCGGAAAGGAGTTTTGTCAATTCTAATAGCTCCATAGGGTGATTTTGGTCATAGGAGCGTGTCCGAATGTTGATTTGGAGGTCCATAGGTCATTTCGGCGTTAATTGGCAAAAGTTTTGATGATTTTATTAAAGTTTGACCGGGATTGGACTTTTTGATATCGGGGTTGGATTCCGATTCCAGAAGTTGGAGTAGGTCTGTAATGTCATATATGACTTGTGTGTTAAATTTGAGGTCAATCAGACTTGATTTGATAGGTTTCGGTATCGGATATAGAAGTTTGAAGTTCTAAAGTTCATTAAGCTTGAATTGGAGTGCGATTCGTGTTGTTAGCATTGTTTGATGTGATTTGAAGGCTCGAATAAGTTCGTATGATGTTTTAGGACTTTTTGATAGGTTTGGTTGAGGTCCCGGTGGCTTCGGGTGGATTTTGAATGGTTAACAGTTTGGAATTTGACTTGGATGATGGCTGAAGCTTCAGAAGATCTGGTGTCTGGTTTCCTTCTATGCGTTCGCGATGGTTTTCCCACATTCGCATAGAGGAGATTTGTGTTGCTGAGACTTTTACCTACGCTTTCGTGATGAGGGTCCCACATTCGCGAAGCTGAGGAGTCTGAGGTCTATGCATTTGCGAGAGGAACTTTGCATTCGCATAGAGGATCGATCAGTTGGGGCTTCAGGTTTTTAGCCTACGCATTCGCGAGAAAAGCTCCACGCCCGCAAAGGCCTGGGGGGAGTGTTCACCGCGTTCACGAGTTGGCCCTCGCGTTCGGGTAGAATGTTTTTGGGCAGAACCATTTTTTGTGCTTTGCGAACACGAGGTAGCTTCCGCGTTCGCGAAGAAGAAAATACCTGGACAGACTTTAAATGTTCAAAAACGAGAGTTTGATCCCATTTTTTATTTTGGGACTGAGAGAGCTCGGTTTGAGGCAAATATTTGAAGGATTTGTAGAGGAAACATTTGGGTAAGGATTCTACACTCATTTTTGATTAATATCCACTAATCTATTATTAAATTTCTTCATTTAATTAAGGATTTGGGATGTAAAATTTGGGGAAAATGGTGAAGGTTCTTAGATCGAATTTTTGGGAATTGAAAGGCGATTTAAAGTTAGATTTGAGTAATTTTGTTATGGATGAACTCGATATCAAATGGGTGTTCATATTTTATGACTTTTACTCGATTTCGAGATGTGGGCCCTGGTCGACTTTTGGGGTCGATTTTCTAATTTCTTGTTAAAGTCTTGATTTGATTAATTAGATTAGTTTCTTATAGTTATATTTATAGTATGAAATTGCTTTTGGATAGATTTGAGCTATTCAGAGTAAAAAAGTCGAGGAAAAGGCATTCTTTTTGTGTAATTGAGCTTGGTTCGAGGTAAGTGACTTGTCTAACCTCGTGTGGGGGAAATTTCCCTTAAATTTTGGTACTGTTGTGATATTTGAAATACATTAAGGCCGTGTATGCGATGTGAAGAGTGCGTACACGGATCATATGTTGAAAATTTCGGTTCTGGCTGAGTAGTTCTCTTTTAATTCCTTAACTGAGTTACCTTAGCCGGTGTAGTCACCATGTTTAGCCTAATGTCGCATGCCTACTTATTTAAACTCTTACTTGCTATTTGTGCAACATGCTTGATTTAATTACCTATTTATTTCATTTGTATTCAATCTTTAATTGTAGGATTTCTTGTTGTAAATTCATTTATACTTAAGTTATGAGTTGCATATTTTCTTTTGGGACTACGAGGCGGTACCTCGGGAGATATCCTATTGCATATTTACTTTTGGGACTACGAGGTGGTACCTCGGGAGATCCTTTATTGTGTTTTTACTTTTGGGACTACAAGGCGGTACATGGGAAGCGACCCTGTTATTTACTCATAGTTGTTGTGTTGTTTCCTTTTGAAATTTCTCATTGTTAAATTATCAGTCTTTCTTTATGTTATATTATATCTTCTACCTTGTTTCCTTTTTATTCCAGTGGGGCCCTAACCTGACCTCGTTACTACTCTACCGAGGTTAGGTTTGGCACTTACTGGGTACCGCTGTGGTATACTCATGCTACTATTCTGCACATCTTTTTGTGTAGATCCAAATGCCTCCTACCAGCCCCGCTGCCAGTGAGCAGTGATTATGTGGAGACATCAAGGTATATCTGTCAGTGTCCGCAGACCTCGGAGTCCCCCTCTAACTTTTTTAATGTTGATCTCCTTTATCTTCATTAGACTTTGATGTATATAGACATTTAGTATTTCTCTTAGAAGCTTGTGACTTATTTCTACCGGGAATTGTAATCATTTTGAATTGCAGTTTTATTTATTCCTGATATTGAGATTGAGTTTCAACTTAATATTTAGTTAATTTGAATAACTGTTAGGCTTACCTAGTCTTAGAGACTAGGTGTCGTCACGACATCCTACAAAGGAAAAATGGGGTCCTAACAAGTTGGTATCATAGATCTAGGTTTATAGGTGTTATGAGTCACAAGCAGGTTTAGTAGAGTCTCGCAGATCGGTACAGAGACATCTGTACTTATCTTCGGTAGGCTATGGAATTGTTAGGAAAAAGTTTCACTTCTTTGATTCCTTGTCGTGAGAGATTTTTACTTCGGATTCTAAATTTATGCCTTTCTGTTATCTCACAGATGGTGAAGACACGTACAGTTGGATCAGATGACCAGACACCCGCACCCCCTACTAGGGCCGCGAGAGGCCGGGGATGGGGTAGAGGCCGAGGACGTCCACGTGGTGCAGTAGAGCACCCGCACGAGCTACTACAGAGGAGCCACCAGTAGCTCCAGTTGGAGCGGGGGCACCTAAGACGCCTGTTATGCACCATCTCTTCAGGAAACCCACGTCTAGTTTCTGAGCATGTTCAGAACTTTAGCTCAAGAAGGGTTGATACCACTTGCTCCTGCCATATCTCAGGACAGGGGAGGAGCACAGACTCCCACTACCCGTACTCCAGATCAGCGGGTCCAGGTTGTCCAGGTTCCAAAGGTTATACCAATGAAGCTGGTAGCTCTAGTTCAGCCCGAGGTTAGGGCAACAGTTTCTGAGGCTGAGCAGCTCAGGCTTGAGAGGTATAAGAAGTACCACCCTCCTACTTTCAGTGGCTTGGCGTCAGAGGATGCCCAGGGTTTTCTTGAGAAGTGCCATTGTATCCTCCGTACTATGGGTGTTACAAAATCTAGTGGTGTCCCTTTCCCTACGTTCCAGCTTAGAGGAACAACCTATCAGTGGTAGCGAGCATATGAGTTGGATAGTCCAACAAAGGCAGTTTCACTCACTTAGACTCAGTTCTCGGATATGTTCTTGAGGGAGTATGTTCCCCAGAGTCTTAAAGATACATGGCGCATAGAGTTTGAGCAGTTGCGCCAGGGTTCTATGACCGTGCCAAAGTATGTGGTCTGACTCAGTGATTTGGCTAGGAATGCACCAGCCTTGGTTGCTACTGTTTCAGAGCGCGTTCGTCAATTTATTGAGGGGCTCAACCCCAGTATTAGATTTAGCATGGCTTGAGAGTTGGAGATGGACATTGTTTACCAGCAGGTAGCAGGGATTGCTAGGAGATTAGAGGGTATGCTGATTCGGGAGAGAGAGGAGAGAGAGGCTAAGAGGTCTTGAGAGTCTGGCACATATAGTGGTACTCATTCCCCAGCTGCAGCTCGTCATGGTAGGGGCTATGTCATTCAGCACTTCCAGCTGCCAGCGGTGCTCTGGCTACTCCTTTGCCCCAGGCTCCCTATTATGCACCACTAGTGTCTAGCTCACCTCTTGCATAGGGTGCTTATAGCGATCAGTCAACTGATCAGGACCGAGCCAGTCACAGCAACAACCCCTTCCGAGAGCTTGTTTAGAGTGTGGTGACACTCGTCATGTGGTGAGGGATTGCCCCAGAATCGGGAGGGGTGCACCTCCAAAGGCTACTTAGACTCTACGTATTCCACCGGGTTTTCAGGCTTCTCAGTCCATGGTTGCAGCGTCAGTTGCCACCCCACTTGAATAGCCAACTAGAGGTGGAGGTCGAGGAGGTAGAGGTCGCCCTAGAGGGGGAGGCCTGGCCAGATATTATGCCATTCCTTCTAGGACGGAGGCAGTTGCATTCGACTCTATCATCACAGGTATTGCTCCGGTCTGTCATAGAGAAGCATCAGTCTTATTTAATCTAGGCTCCACTTATTCCTATGTGTCATCTTATTTTTCTTTATATTTGGCGTATCCCAGGATTCTTTGAGTTCTCCTGTCTATGTGTCAACACCTGTGGGAGATTCTATTATTGTTGATTATGTGTATCGATTTTGTTTGATTGTTATTAGTGGTTTTGAGACAAGAGCTGATTTATTATTTCTCAATATGGTAGACTTTGATATTATTTTGCGCATGGACTGGTTGTCGCCCTATTATGCTATTCTTTATTGTCACGCCAAGACCGTGACGGTGGCTATGCCAGGATTACCACAGTTAGAGTGGAGAGATACCTTAGATTATGCTCCTACTAGAGTTATTTCATTTCTAAATGCTCTACAGATGGTTGAGAAGGGATGTGATGCGTATCTATCTTATGTGAGAGATGTCCGTTTTGATACTCCTACGGTTGAGTCAGTTCCAGTAGTGAGGGACTTTCCAGATGTATTTCCAGCCGATCTTCCGGGCATGCCGCCTGACAGGTTTATCGACTTTGGCATTAATCTGATACTGGGCACTCAACCCATCTCTATTCCTCCATATTGTATGGCTCTTCCTAAGTTGAAGCAGTAGTTATAGGAGTTTATTGATAAGGCATTCATTCAGCCTAGTGACCGCCTTGGGGTTCTCCAGTTTTGTTTGTGAAGAAGAAGGATGGTTCCATGCGCATGTGTATTGATTACCGCCAATTGAATAGAGTTACAGTGAAGAACATGTATATGTTGCCTCGTATTGATGACCTATTTGATCAGTTACAAGGTGCTAGAGTGTTTTCCAAGATTGACTTCATTCAAGCTATCATAAGTTGAAGATTCGGGAGCCAAATATCCCGAAAACTACTTTTAAGACTCGGTATGGTCACTACGAATTCCTTGTGATGCCATTTGGGCTGACCAACGCCCCAGCAACATTCATGCACTTGATGCACAGTGTATTACGTCCCTATCTTGACTCATTTGCATTGTGCTTAATGACGACATTAAGGTGTACTCACAGCGTCGGGAGGATCATGAGTAGCACCTGAGGACTGTGCTCCAAACCTTGAGGGAGAAGAATTTATATGCAAAATTTTCAAAGTGTGAGTTCTGGCTAGATTCAGTGGCATTTTTTAGGTCATGTAGTGTCGAGTGAGGAGATTAAGATAGGTCCGAAGAAGATTGAAGTAGTGCAGAGTTGTCCAAGACCATCCTCATCTACGGAGATCCAGAGGTTTCTTAGTTTAGCGGGGTATTACCGACGATTTGTAGAGGGTTTCTCATCTATTGCAGTACCTATGACCAGATTGACCCAGAAGGGTGCTCTGTTCAGATGGACTGAGGAGTGTCAAGAGAGCTTTCAAAAGCTCAAGATAGCTGTGATTATGGCCCCAGTGCTAGTATTGCCTACTGGTTCGGGGTCCTATAAAGTGTAATGTGATGTGTCGAGCATTGGTCTCGGAATGGTGTTGATGCAGGATAGTAGGGTGATTGCCTAAGCATCCAGACAGCTGAAGGTATAAAAGAAGAACTATCCTGTCCATGACCTTGAGTTAGTAGCTATTATTCATGCCTTAAAGATCTTGCGGCACTATTTGTACGGTGTTCCTTGC
Organism: Nicotiana sylvestris; assembly: GCF_000393655.2. Lineage (NCBI taxonomy): Eukaryota > Viridiplantae > Streptophyta > Magnoliopsida > Solanales > Solanaceae > Nicotiana > Nicotiana sylvestris. Next base: position 7,225,935 of record NC_091059.1, read on the forward strand.
GAGGTCTTCACCGATCACCGGAATCTACAACATCTATTTAAATAGAAGGATCTTAACTTGCGGCAGCATAGATGGTTAGAGTTGCTTAAGGATTATGACATCACCTTTCTTTATCATCCCGGGAAGGCCAATATGGTGACCGATTCCTTGAGTCGCAAGGCGGAGAGTTTGGCAGCTTGACATATCTACCAGTAGCAGAGAGGCCTTTAGCCTTGGAGGTTCAGGCCTTGGCCAACTAGTTTGTCAGATTGGATGTTTTCGAGCCGAACCAAGTATTGGCTTGTGTGGTTTCTCAGTCTTCTCTTTATGATCATATTAGGGAGAGTCAGTATGATGACCCCCATCTGCTTGTCCTCAAGCACAAGGTTCAGCACGGTGAGTCCAAGGAGGTCACTATTGGAGTAGATGGTGTATTACGGATGCAGGGTAGGCTATGTGTGCCAAATGTAGATGGCTTGCATGAGTTGATTCTCCAGGAGGCTCACAGTTCCCGATACTCCATTCATTCGGGTGCTGCGAAGATGTATCAGGACTTGAAGCAGCACTATTGGTAGAGGCGAATGAAGAAGGACATAGTGAAATATGTAGCTCATTATTTAATTTGTCAGCAGGTGAAGCATGAGCATCAACAGCCAGGTAGATTGCTTCAAAAGCTAGATATTCCAAAGTGGAAATGGCAGCGGATCATTATGGATTTCGTTGTTGGGCTCCCGCGAACTCAAAAGAAGTTTGATGCATTTGAGTGATTATGGATAGATTGACCAAGTCAACTCATTTCATTCTTGTGGCTACTACTTATTCTTCTCAGCAGCTGGCTCATGTTTACATTTGTGAGATTATCACACTTCATGGAGTACTGGTATTTATCATCTCTGACTGGGTACGTAGTTTACATCATGATTCTGGAGAGCCATACAGCAAGAGTTGGGCACTTGGGTAGAGTTGAATACAGCATTTCACCTCATACGGACGGATAGTCCGAGCGCACTATTCAGATATTGGAGGATATACTCCGTGCATGTGTGATGGATTTTGGGGGTGCTTGGGATTAGTTTTTGCCACTTGCGGAGTTTGCCTACAACAACAGTTATCAGTTGAACATTCAGATGGCACCATATGAGGCTTTGTATGGTAGACGATGTCGGTCTCTAGTGGGTTGGTTTGAGCCGGGTGAGGCTAGGCTATTGTGTACAGATTTGGTTCAGGATGTGTTAGAGAAGGTTAAATTGATTTAGGATCGACTTTGTACAGCCTAGTTCAGACAAAAGTGTTATGTAGATCAGAAGGTTCACAAAATTGCATTCATGGTTGGAGAGCGGGTCTTGCTCCAGGTTTTGCCCATGAAGGGTTTTATGAGGTTCGGGAATAAAGGAAAGTTGAGACCTAGGTATATCGGACCTTTTAAGATTCTTGAATGAGTTGGAGAGGTGGCTTACAGACTTGCCCTACCACCTAGTCTCTGTGCAGTTCATCCAGTGTTCCATGTTTCCATGCTTCGGAAGTATCACGATGATCCTTCTCATGTGTTAGACTCTAACTCATTCCAGTTGGACAAGGATCTATCTTATGTTGAGGAGCCGGTGGCTATCTTGGATAAGCAGGTTTGGAAGCGGAGTTCGAAGAACATCACTTCACTGAAGCATTAGGAGGGGTCATCCGGTCGAGGAGGAGACTTGGGAGACCGAGCATGATATGCACAACCGTTACCCTCATCTTTTCACTGCTTCAGGTATGCCTGTATACTTGTTCGAGGACGGACGATTGTTTTAAGAGGGGGAGGATGTGACGACCCGGCCGATCATTTTGAGATTATGAGCCCAGATCCCCTATTTATTTCTTTCCCTATTTCATTTTATGCATGCATGACTTGCTGGGGTTCTTGGTGTCGGGTTCGAGATAGGTTCGGAGTGAAATGGGACACATAGTCCCTAAGGGTGAAGTTTGAGTTGTAAGAGCTAATCGTAGTTTGACTTGTGTGAAGATGACTCTAGAAAATGGAGTTTCGTCGGTTCCACTAGCTCTGTAGGGTGATTTTGGTCATAGGAGCATGTCCGGATGTTAATTTGGAGGTCCGTTCATTTCGGCGTTAGTTGGCGAAAGTTGGAAAATTGGATGATTTTTGGAAAGTTTGACTGGGGTGGACTTTTTGATATCGGGGTCGGATTCTGATTCCGTATGTTGAAGTAGGTTTGTAATATCATTTATGATTTGTGTGCAAAATTTGAGGTCAATCAGACTAGATTTGATCGGTTTTGGCATCAGATGTAAAAGTTTTAAAGTTTATTAAGCTTGAATTGGAGTGTGATTCGTATTTTTAGCATTGTTTGATGTGATTTGAAGGCTCAACTAAGTTCGTATGATGTTTTAGGACTTTTTGGTAGGTTTAATTGAGGTCCCGGGGGCTTCTGGATGATTTCAGATGGTTAACGAATTGGAATTTTGACTTGGATAATGGTTGAAGCTTCAGAAGACCTGGTGTCTAGTTTCCTTGTATGCATTCGTGATGGTTCTCTCGCGTCTGTCACGACCCTAACCCGGACTCGGTCATGATGGCGCCTCTCATGAAGACAAGGCCATCCAACTATTCCCAATTCAATGTTAAACAGTTAAAACAGTATTACAACAATCTAAGACATGATTAATAATACAAAGTAATAGATAATATCGATAAAAATGCAGAAATACAACCCAACACAGCCCTAACCGGGGTATCACTAGTCATGAGCATCTATAAGTCATAATACAATTCTGCTAAAACCATAAACTAGTACAATGGTCTGAAAAGGAACAGAAGCAATAAAGGAGTAGAGACACGGGGGCTGCAGACGTCAATAACTACCTCGTAATCTCCGAACGCCACCTGAAGCTAGAGGAATTAGCACTCGGGAGCGGAACCAGCAATGCCTGAATCTGCACACATGGTGCAGGGAGTAAAGTGAGTACTCCAACTCAGTGAGTAACAAATGTAAATAACGACTGAAAGTAAGAAAACATGTAAGGCACACAACATTCTATAAAGAAGCAGTAAAATCATTTAAAAACAGTAAGCCAGTGAAAAGTCAAGTAAAATCCTCTTTCAACAAGTAAACAAGTAATTGACATGTAGTAAAGGTAAGATAACAAATAGAATTTTGCCCCTCGTGCACAGTATCCACAAATCCGCCCCTCGGACAACATCTCAGAACAATACCAGCCCCTCAGGCTCAATCTCACATCACAATGGGTACTCGCGCTCACTGGGGGGTGTGCAGACTCCTGGAGGGGCCCCTTACGGCCCAAGCGTAATAATAAGCCATCTCATGGCATCGAAACTAGGCCCTCGGCCTCATATCAATCAAGCCACCTCGTGGCATACATATTTAAGGCCCTCGGCCTCAAATCAGTACCAGTGTTTCCAAACAACATAGGCCCTTGGCCTAACTCAGTCAAAAATACTCACAAGTCCCTCGGGTAATAGTAAAACAGTGTTTCTCAGCCAAAACATCATTTAAAATATTATTTTAAGTCTTAAAACTGAGTAAACATGGCTGAGTATGAAAAGGTAAAAAAATAACATGACTGAGTTCAAGTAATAAGTCAAAACAGTGGGAAAATAGAAATAAAAATCTCCGAAGGGTTCAAATAGTTGGCACAAAGCCCCAATATGGCATTCAGCCCAAATCATAATGATAGAAAATCCGTTTCAGTCAAATACACGGTAAAATCATCGACTGGGACAGACCAAGTCACAATCCCCAATAGTGCACGACCCCACGCCATTTCATCAAGCGTGTGTCTCACCTCAATATAGCTCTATGATGTGAAATCCGGGGTTTCAAACCTGCAGAACATCATTTACAATTATTACTCACCACGAACCGGCTAAATCTCTAACTCGCGACGCCTTTTCCCCTCGAATCGGCTCCACGCATGTCGAATCTATCCAAAATCAGAATGAGGACGTCAAAATATGCTAAGGAAACAAAGCCCAAGCGAAAACAATCAATAAAGGGCACAAATCCCAAAATTACCAAAACCCAACCGTCGGGGCAACATCTCGAAAATCAGAAATTTTTACACCAATAGATTCCTTATCTTCCCACGAGTTCATACATATAAAAAGTTCTTAAATCCGACCCCAAATGGTCCTCCAAATCCCCAATGAAAAGTCCAAATTTCCGAGCCCTAGCTCTTCAATTTTTATCTTAATTTCCATGATTTTCTAGGTGGAATTCACATAATAATCGAGTTTTAAGTCCGAGAATCTTACCTCCCAACAATTTCCCTTGAATCCCTCTTCAATCTCCTTCAAAAATCTATAAAAATGACCAACTATAGAGGAAATAAACCCAATCCTCGCGGACAAGACAAGTTTAAAAACATTCTGCCCAGGCATTATTTCCTTCTTCGCGAACGCGGTCAAACCCTCGTGTTCTCAAAGCACAATTTTACTTTGACAAATTTTCCTCCTATGCGATTGCGACCAAGCCCGCGCGAACGCGATGCTTCACCCAGGCGAACCTTCGCGAACGCGCTCCATCTCCCGCGAATGCGATGAAAAACTTGACCTCCGACCCAGCTGACACTATTCCTCTATGCAATCGCGATGCCCTTCTCGCGAATGCGATGTTCCAATTCCTTAGCCCTTCGCGAACGTGAAGCTCCCATCGCGACCGTGAAGGGTAATATCCCTGCAATAGCTGAACAGAATTTCTGCAATTTCCTTAACTCCAAAATGATCTGATTGACCACCTGAAACTCACCCGAGGCCCCCAGGACCTCAACCAAAGCCACCAACATATCCTAAAACCTTATTAAAACTTGATCCAATCTTCAAAACACCTCAAACAACATCAAATCAACCAAAACACATCGGATTCAAGCCTAAGTTTCTAAAATATTCTGAATTACACTTTTGATCAAAAACCCAACCAAATCATGTCTGAATGACCTTAAATTTTGCACGCACATCCCAAATGAACAACGGAACTATTGCAACTCTCGGAATTCCATTCCGACCCTTATATCAAAATCTCGCCTACCAACCGGAAATCGCCAAAATATCAACTTCACCAATTCAAGCCTAAATCCACTACGGACCTCCAAAAATCACTCTGATCATGCTCCTAAGTCCTGAATCACCTCCTGAAGCTAACCGAACCATCGGAACTCACATCCGAGCCTTCTAACACATAAGTCGACATCCGGTTGACTTTTTCAACTGAAGCTTCCTCAAAAGAGACTAAGTGTCTCAAACCTTACCAAAATCATTTTGGATTCAATCCGACCAACCTGATACCACATAACACGGTTAAACAAATCATAAAGAAGCAGAAATGGGGAAAATAGAGCGGTAACTCATGAGACGACTGCCAGGGTCGTCACATCCTCCCCAACTTAAACAAACGTTCGTCCACGAACGAATCAAGAAACATACCTGAAGCCTCAAACAGGTGAGGATATCTGCTCCGCATCTCTCGCTCGGTCTCCCAGGTAGCCTCATCCACGGGCCGACCTCTCCACTGCACTTTTACTAAAGCTATATCCTTTGACCTCAACTTTCGAACCTGCCGACCCAAAATAGCTACTGGCTCCACATCATAAGTCAAATCAGCATCCAACTGAACCGTGTTGAAACCTAAAACATGAGACGGATCCTCAATATACTTCCGAAGCATAGAAACATGAAATACCGGATACACACTCGACAAGCTTGGTGGCAAAGCAAGCTCATAAGCCACCTCCCCAATCCTCCGAAGCACCTCAAAAGGTCCAATGAACCGTGGAGTCAATTTTCCTTTCTTCCCAAATATCATAACACCCTTCATGGGCGAAACCTTCAACAGGACCTTCTCGCTAACCATGTAGGACACATCTCGAACCTTCTTGTCTGCATAACTCTTTTGCCTCGACTGCACTGTACGAAGCCTCTCCTGAATCACCTTCACCTTTTCTAAAGCATCCTGCACCAAGTCGGTCCCCAATAGCCTAGCCTCACCGGGCTTGAACCAACCAACTGGAGATCTACACCGCCTCCCTTACAAAGCCTCATATGGAGCCATCTGAATACTCGACTGGTAGCTGTTATTATAAGCAAACTCTGCAAGCGGCAGAAACTAATCCCATGATCCTCCGAAATCAATGACATAAACATGCAACATGTCCTCTAATATCTGAATAGTGCACTCGGATTGCTCGTCCGTCTGAGGGTGAAAAGTTGTGTTCAACTCAACCTGAATACCCAAATCTCGCTGCACAGACCTCCAAAACTACGAAGTAAATTGAGTGCCCCTATCTGAAATGATGGAAACTGGGAAACCATGCAACCAAACAATCTCCAAGATATAGATCTCTGCCAACCGCTTCGAAGAATAGGTAGTACACACATGAATGAAGTGCGCAAACTTGGTCAGTGGATCCACAATCATCCAAATAGCATCAAACTTTCTCAAAGTCCGTGGAAGTCCAACAACAAAGTCCATAGCGACCTTCTCCCACTTCCACTCAGGAATATCCATCTGCTGAAGCAAGCCACCCGGTCTCCGATGCTCATATTTCACCTGCTGACAATTGAGACACCGAGATACAAATCTCATAATGTCTTTCTTCATTTTTTGCCACCAATAGTGTTGTCTCAGATCCTAATACATCTTCGCGGCACCCGGATGAATGGAATACCGTGAGATATGGCCTCCTCAAGGATCAACTCCCGAAGCCCATCCACATTGGGCACACAGATCCGGCCCTGCATCCTCAACACCCCATCATCACCAATGGTCACATATCTAGCATCATCATGTTGAACTCTATCCTTAAGGACAAGCAAATACAGATCATCATACTGGCGCTTTCTGATGCGATCATATAAGGAAGATCGAGAAATCACACAAGCCAATACCCGACTGGGCTTCGAGACATCTAATCTCACAAACCGATTGGCTAAAGCCTGAACATCAACTGCAAGAGGTCTCTCCCCAACTAGAATATATGCCAAACTCCCCACACTCACCGCCTTTCGGCTCAAGGCATCGGTGACCACATTGGCCTTTACGGGATGGTACAATATAGTGATATCATAATCCTTAAGCAATTCCAACCACCTCCGCTTCCTCAAATTGAGATCCTTCTATTTGAACAAGTGCTGGAGACTACGATGATCAGTAAACACCTCACAAAGCATACCATACAAGTAATGTCTCCAAATTTTTAACGCGTGAACTATGGCAGCCAACTCTAAATCATGAACGGGGTAGTTCTTCTCATGGGGCTTCAACTGACGAGAAGCATAAGCAATAACTCTACCCTCCTGCATCAATACACAACCAATCCCAACTTTCGAAGAATCACAATACACGCTATATAAACCTAAGACTGATGGCAAAACCAACACTGGAGCTGTGATCAAAGCTGTCTTGAGATTCTGAAGGTCTCCTCACACTCGTCCGACCATACAAATGAAGCACCCTTCTAAGTCAACTTGGTCAAGGGTGATGCAATAGATGAGAATCCCTAAACAAACCGGCGATAATAGCTTGCCAAACCAAGAAAGCTGTGAATCTCTGTAGCTAAGGACGGTCTGGGCCAACTCTGAACCACCTCTATCTTCTTCGGATCGACCTGAATACCTTCACTGGACACCACGTGTCCTAATAAAGCCATTGAACTAAGCCAAAACTCACACTTGGAGAATTTTGCATAAAGCATCTCATCCCTCAATCTCTGCAACACAACTCTCAGCTACTCCGCGTGCCTCTCCTGACTACGCGAGTACACCAGAATATCATCAATGAAATCACAAACGAATCAAGATAAGGCCAGAACACGTTGTTCATAAAATGCATGAACATTGCTGGGGCATTGGTCAGCCCAAAACACATCACCAAAAATTCATAATGACCATATCGAGTCTTGAAAGCCGTCTTAAGAATATCTGAGTCCTTGATCTTCAACTGGTGATAACCTGAATGGAGATCAATCTTAGAGAACACTCTCGCTCCCTGAAGCTGGTCAAATAAATCATCAATGCGAGGCAAGGGATACTTGTTCTTAACTGTTACTTTGTTCAATTGCCTATAATTAATGCACATTCTCATAGTACCATCATTCTTCTTCACAAATAGAACCGGCACACCCCAAGGTGACACACTAGGCCGAATGAACCCTTTATCAAGGAGTTCCTGAAGCTGCTCTTTTAATTCCTTCAACTCCGCTGGTGCCATATGATACGGTGGAATAGAAATGGGTTGAGTTACCGGCACCGGGTCAATACCAAAATCAATATCCCTGTCCGGTGGCATAACCGGCAGGTCTGCAGGAAACACGTTGGGAAAACCCCTTACAACTTGAACAAAATCAATACTGGGAGTCTCAGCTCCGACATCCCTCACAAACGCTAGATATGAAAGACAACCCTTCCCAACCATACGTTGGGCCTTCAAGAAAGAGATAACTCTACTAGGGACATAATCAGTCACACCTCGCCACTCGATCCTTGGCACACCCGGCATAGCCAATGGACTGTCTTAGCATGACAGTCCAGAATAGCACGACATGGATATAACCAATCCATGCCGAAAATGACATCAAAATCCACCATACTCAATAGTAATAGATCCACTCGGGTCTCCAGACCCCCAATAGTCACCACACACCACCGGTACACACGGTCTACAACAACAGTATCGCTCACTAGGGTAGATACATGAACAGGTAAAGCAAAAAACTCACAGGGCATATCCAAAGTATGATGACACATAAGAAAAGGTGGAACTAGGATCAAATAGTACAGAGGCATCTCTATGGCACACTGAAATAATACCTGTAATAACAACATCTGACGAAATAGCATCGGGTCTAGCTGGAAATGCATAGAAATGGGCCTGACCGCCACCTGATCGACCTCCCCCTCTGGGGAGACCCCTAGCTGACTGACCTCTATCCCTAGCTGGCTGGGCGGGTGGTAGTGAAAAAATAGCGCTGAAGCCGACGATTGACCATCTGCTGAGATGAACTAGCAAAACGACGAGGACACTGCCTCCACATATGACTAATCTCGCCACACTCATAACAAATCCCAGGTGCTGGAGAAGAGGACTGAAGGGAACCCCTCACACTAGAGTGTCTAGCAAATTCACTCGGCATAGAAGAGCCCTGAGCTAATGGAGCACGGGATGGACTCTGAGCTGGAAGGGCACTAAGTGATGACTGCCCCTGCTGGGAACTGTGATGACCACGGCCCGAAGATTCCCCATGATACCCAGGGCGAGCTGGCTGAGCAGACCTGAATGAACGGCCTCTGTCGTGCTAAAACTGACCCCTAAAAGGAGCACCACTATAGCTTCCAGATCTGCGAGGCCTCTTGGCCTTCCTCTCATCTCGTTCCTAGCGACAAACAGACTCAATCTCATGGGAAATATCCACAACTTCCTCGAAAGTAGCACCAGTCACCCTCACCCTGATCATGAGAATACGGAGCTGATAAGTAAGACCATCAACAAACCTCCTAATCCTCGCTCTATCTGTCGGGACCAACCAAATGGCATGATGGGCTAACTCGGAGAACCTCAACTCATACTACAACACGGTTATATCCCCCTGATGCAACCACTCAAACTGCCTACGCAGCTCCTCTTTACGAGACTACGGCACATACTTCTCCAAAAAGAAAACGGAGAACTGCTGCCAGGTAAGGGGTGTTGCACTAACAGGCCTACGCTTCACAAAATCCTCCCACCAAGTGAAAGTGGCTCCTGAAAACTGATAAGTAGTGAAAGTGACCCTGCTGGTCTCCAGAATACCCGTTGTACGAAGCATCCTCTATCACTTGTCCAAAAAGCCCTGAGCATCCTCGCCCTCTACACCACTGAAGGTTGTTGGCTGAAGCCTACCAAATCTCTCCAACCTACGATGCTCATCCTCTAGCATGGCAGGAACTACATAGTCCTGAGAAGCTACTTTCGACTGGTCTGGATGTGCCCCCAGCATCTAATGCCCCTACCTGCTCAGGTGTGCGAGTGGTGGGAGTCTGATTACCACCCCCAGCCTGAGAAGTAGCTACGGTTGTAGTGGCTAAAACCGCCTAAGCTAGGCTAGTGCATGCTGATAAGATCTGAGCCAAGGCCTCCTGAAGACCTGGATTCACAATAGGCAGAGTTGGTGCCTGAGCTGGTGCTGCAGGAGCGTCCATAACTACGACCTGATCCCGAACTGGGGCAGCTAGTGGATCTGTAGGTGCTGTTCTTCCCCTACCACGACCACGGCCACGTCCTCTGCCTCTGGTAGCCACAGCTGGTGGTTTTGGGGGTCGTCCACCCCGACCAGTAGCGCATGTCCTCACCATCTGTGAGAGAATAAAATGATAGAAGTTTAGTACGCGGATCAACAAGTTCACACGACAAGAATATGAAGTTTTTCCTAAAGGTTCTGCAGCCTCTCGAGGATAGATACAGACGTCTCTGTACCGATCCGTGAGACTCTACTATACCTAATCATGACTCGTGAGACCTATATAACCTAGGCTCTAACACCAACTGTCACGACCCTAACCCGGACCCGGTCGTGATGGCACCTCTCGTGAAGATAAGGCCAGCCAACTATTCCCAATTCGATGTTAAATAGTTAAAATAGCAAGAAAACAATCTAAGACATGATTAATAGTACAAAGTAATAGATAATATCGATAAAAATGCGGAAATACAACCCAACACAACCCTAACCGGGGTGCCACTAGTCATGAGCATCTATAAGACATAATACAATTCTGCTAAAACCATAAACTAGTACAAAGGTCTGAAAAGGAACAGAAGCAATAAAGGAGTAGAGACACAGGGGATGCGGACGTCAACATCTACCTCGTAATCTCCAAACGTCGTCAAAGCTGGAGGAATCAGCACTTGGGAGCGGAACCAGCAACGCCTGAATCTGCACACAGGATGCAGGGAGTAAAGTGAGTACTCCAACTCAGTAAGTTACAAATGTAAATAACGACTGAAAGTAAAAAAATACGTAAGGCACACGACATTCTATAATGAAGCAGTAAAATCATTTAAAAATAGTACGCCAGTGAAAAGTAAAGTGAAATCCTCTTTTAACAAGTAAACAAGTAATTGACAGGTAGTAAAGGTAAAGTAATATGACATCTCTTGGCATCAAAACTAGGCCCTCGTCCTCATATCAATCAAGCCACCTCGTGGCGTACATATCTCAGGCCCTCGGCCTCAAATCAGTACTAGTGTTTCCTCACAACATAGGCCCTCGGCCTTACTCAGTCAAAAATCCTCACAAGCCCCTCGGGCAATAGTAAAACAGTGTTTCTCAGCCCAAACATCATTTAAAATATCATTTAAGTCTTAAAACTGAGTAAACATGGCTGAGTATGAAACAGTAGAAAAATAACATGACTGAGTTCAAGTAATAAGTCAAAACAGTGGGGAAATAGTAATAAAAATTCCCGAAGGGTTCAAATAGTTGGCATAAAGCCCCAATATGGCATTCAGCCCAAATCATGATGATAGCAAATAAGTTTCAATCAAATACACGGTAAAATCACTAACTGGGACAGACCAAGTCATAATCCCCAATAGTGCACGACCCCACGCCCATCATCAAGTTGTGTCTCACCTTAATATAGCTCTACAATGTGCAATTCGGGGTTTCAAACCCTCAGAACATCGTTTACAATTATTACCCACCTCGAACCGGCTAAATCTCTAGCTCGCGATACCTTTGCCCCTCGAATCGGTCTCCACGCGCGTCGAATCTATCCAAAATCAGAACGAGGACGTCAAAATATGCTAAGGAAACAAAGACCAAGCGAAAACAATCAATAAAGGGCACAAATCCCGAAATTACCAAAACCCGACCCCCGGGCCCATGTCTCGAAAATCAAAAAAATTACACGAATAGATTCCTTATCTTCCCACGAGTTCATACATATCAAAAGTTCTCAAATCCGACCCCAAATGGTCCTCCAAACCCCCAATGAAAAGTCCAAATTTCCAAGCCCTAGCTCTTCAATTTTTAGCTTAATTTCCATGATTTTCTAGGTGGAATTCACATAATAATCGAGTTTTAAGTCCGAGAATCTTACCTCCCAACAATTCCCTTGAATCCCTCTTCAATCTCCTTCAAATATCTCTAAAAATGACCAACTATGGAGGAAATAAACCCAATCCTCGCAGACAAGACAAGTTTAAAAACATTCTGCCCAGGTATTATTTCCTTCTTCGCGAACGCGGTCAAACCCTCGTGTTCGCAAAGCACAATTTTACTTTGACCAATTTTCCTCCTATGCGATAGCGACCAAGACCTCGCGAACACGATGCTTCACCCAGGCGAACTTTCGCGAACACGCACCATCTCCCGCGAACGCATCGCGACCAAGCCCTCGCGAACGCAATGCTTCACCCAGGCGAACCTTTGCGAACGCGCTCCATCTCCCGCGAACGCGATGAACAACTTGACCTCCAACCCAGCTGACCCCATTCCTCTACGCGATCGTGAAGCCCTTCTCGCGAATGCCATGCTCCAATTCCTTATCCCTTCGCAAACACGCAAATCTCCCATCGCGAACGCGGAGGATAAAATCCCTGCAACAGCTGAACAGATATTTTGCAATTTCCTTAACTCCAAAATGATTCGATTGACCACCCGAAACTCACCCGAGACCCCCGAGACCTCAACCAAAGCCACCAACATATCCTAAAACCTTATTCAAACTTGCTCCAATCTTCAAAACACCTCAAACAACATCAAATCAACCAAAACACATCGGATTCAAGCCTAAGTTTCTAAAATCTTCCGAATTACGCTTTTGATCAAAAACCCAACCAAACCACATCTGAATGACCTAAAATTTTGCAGGCACATCCAAAATGACACAACAAAACTATTGCAACTCTCGAAATTCCATTCCGACCCGTATATCAAAATCTCTCCTACCAACCGAAAATCGCCAGAATATTAACTTCGCCAATTCAAGCCTAAATCTACTACGGACCTCCAAAACTCACTCTAATCATGCTCCTAAGTCATAAATCACCTCCTGAAGCTAATCGAACCATCAGAACTCACATCTGAGCCCTCAAAAACATAAGTCATTATTCGGTTGACTTTTCCAATTCCAGATTCCTCAAAAGAGACTAAGTGTCTCAAACCTTACCAAAATCATTTCGGATTCAATCCGACCAACCCGATACCACATAACACGGGTAAACAAAGCATAAAGAAGCAGAAATGGGGAAAATGGAGCGGTAATTCATGAGATGACTGGTCGGGTCATCCCATTCGCGTAGAGGTGTTTTGTGTTGCTGAGATTTTTCCTACGCGTTAGTGATGAGGATCCCACATTCATGAAGCTGATGAGTCTGAGGTCTACGCATTCGCGAGAGGGACTTCGCATTCGCATAGAGGATCGATCAGTTGGGGCCTCAGGCTTTTAGCTTACGCGTTCACGAGAGAAGCTCCACATTCACGAAGGCTTGGGGCAGTGTTCACCGCATCGCGAGTGGGCCCTCGCGTTCGCGTAGAAGGTTTTTGGGCAGAAGCATTTTTGGGCTTCATGAACGCGAGGTAGCTTCCACGTTCGCGAAGAAGGAAATACCTGGGCAGACTTTAAATGTTCAAAAACGAGGGTTTGATCTCATTTTTCATTTTGGGACTTAGAGAACTCGGTTTGAGGAGAAAATAAGAGAATTTTAGAGGAAATATTTGGGTAAGGATTCTACACTCACTTTTTATTAATATCCACTAATCTATCATTGAATTTCTTCATTTAATTAAAGATTTGGGATGTGAAATTTGGAAAAATGGTGAAGGTTCTTAAACCGAATTTTTGGGAATTGAAAGACGATTTGAGGTCGGATCTGAGTAATTTTGGTATGGGTGAACTCGATATCGAATGTGTATTCGTATTTTATGACTTTTACCCGATTCCGAGACGTGGGCTCAGGTCGACTTTTTGGGGCGATTTTCTAATTTCTTGTTAAAGTTTTGATTTCATTAATGATTAGTTTCTTATAGTTATATTTATAGTATGAAATTGCTTTTGGCTAGGAATCAGAAAGTAGAGGAAAAGGCATTCTTATTGACTGATTGGGCTTGGTTCGAGGTAAATAGCTTGTCTAACCTCATGTGGGGGAAATTCTCCTTAGATTTTGATATTGTTGTGATATTTGAAATATGTGAAAGCCGTGTACCCGAGGTGACGAGTGCGTATATGAGTCATATGTTAAAAAATCTGGTTCTTACTGAGTAGTTCTCTTTTAGTGCCTTAACTGTGTTGCCCTAGCCTGTGTAGTCATCATATTTAGCCTAATTTTGCATGCGTACTTGTTTAAACTCTTACTTACTATTTGTGCAACATGCTTGATTGAATAACCTGTTTCTTTGATTTGTATTCGGTCTTTAATTGTAGGATTTCTTGTTTTAAATTCATTGCTCCTTAAGTTATGAGTTGCATATTTACTTTTGGGACTACGAGACAGTAACTCGGGATATCCCCTATTGCATATTTACTTTTGGGAATACGAGGCGGTACATCGTATCGCCCTTGTTATTTACTCTGAGTTGTTGTGTTGTTTCCTTCTGAAATTTCTCATTGTTAAATTCTCAGTCTTTCATTATGTTATAATATATCTTCTGCCTTCTTTCCTTTTTGTTCCAGTGGGGCCCTGACCTGACCTCGTCACTACTCTACTGAGGTTAGGTTTTGCACTTACTAATACCATTGTAATGTACCCATGCTATTCTTCTGCACATTTTTTGTGCAGATCCAGGTACCTCCTACCAGCCCCGCTATCAGTGAGAAGTGATTACGTGTAGATATTAAGGTATATTTGTTAGCATCCGTAGACCTCGGAGTCCCCCTCTACCTTTTTTTGTTGATCTCCCTTATCTTCATTAGACTCTGATGTATAAAGACATTTAGTATTTCTCTTAGAAGTTTGTGACTTATTTCTATTGGTTTTGGGAATTATAAACATTTTGAATTGCAGTTTTATTTATTCCAGATATTGAGATTTGAGTTTCAGCTTAATATTCAGTTAATTGGTATAATTGTTAGGCTTACCTAGTTTTAGAGACTAGGTGCCATTACGACATCCTACGAAAGAAAAATGGGGTCGTGACATGGTGCAGCTTCAGCTGACCGAGGACATGACCCGTGATAGGAATGTGTGGAGGTCGAAGATTAGGGTAGTAGGGTATGTGGTCTAGATTGTCCATACCGGTATTATTAGTACACACTCTTGCATTCTGTTGGTAATATGTTTCTTTGATTACCTGTCGTTTTCTTTCATTTTGATCATCTTATTATCGTGTTGTCTTTATGCTTCTTTTACATGGCTTTTTGGTATTATCCCTACTTGTCTATCTTTTAATTAATATGGTGCTTATATTTTTCTGAGTCGAGAGTCTATTGGAAACAACCTCTCTACTAGATATGTTATTGTTGTTGTTGTTATATATTTTATTTTTATAACCAAAAATAAAGAGGGCTTGAGCTCCATTACTTTTAGCCAAATAAATTTTTTAGCTAAGATAATGGAGCTCAAAGATGCAACAATGAATGTTTATCCCAATTGTATACCTTTTTCCCAGTAATATTCGTAAAAATAGTTTGGTAGGACTTTATTATTTTTAATCAAAATATTTTGTAGCTAAAATAATATTTCAATTGTGTATTTTTATATTTTATTTTTGTACGTGATGACAATTTGTTGTAATTGTGTAATTTTTTCGAGCCACATATATGAAATTTTTTTGAGTGGAACTCCACAGTATTTAGGAAATAAAAAAAGCCTAAATAATAAAAATTTAAACATATTTTTTAAAAATTTGGCCCTAAAACTAATTTAAAAAAATTTATGAATATAAGAAGATAATATTTAAATTTTATTAATATAAAATACCACATGAACAAAAAACTATCTATGGGATAGCAAGTGCATTACATCTTGGGCTGAGGTCATCCAAGGGGAAGAAATTTACCCTACTACCAAGTTGAAGGAGGTAATTAAAATAAAAATAGTTCAGGTAAACTCTAAATAAAAAATATCAAGTTCAAGGATCTCATATTATATATATATATATATATATATATATATATATATATATTCCTACTTATTAAAAGAGGGAACACAGGTACCTCTCCGTCAACGTGTGTGTTCCCTTGAATTTTCTAATTTGTCTGGGGTATTCTTGTAATTTCATTACTTTACAGCTCAACCTTATAGTTGCTGACTCTTTGTGTCGTCACCGAACACGTGGACTCCCAATTCCTCAAAGCTAAAAACTCATTCACCAGAACTTGTTACAAGTATCCACTTCCAAATTGAGCATCCATTGCCCCAAAATCCACCAACCCTCACTTGTTAATTCAACGAATTTAGAGAAGTTAGCCTTTTCGATTCACATCTACCACAAATAGCAGGTTTATTCCAACCACTCCAGTATTTCATTTTATTTATGCTTTCTTTTCTACTTTTTCTTCTTCTGCATAAAGATCAGATCTTTGGGGTTTTGGTTTGATTAGTAATCTTTTCTTCAATTTAGTCTTAAGATCCATTTCAGAACGCTGAAAACAAATTGAGGTTGGGTTTTGATTTGTTCTTTATTTTTGTTAATTTGTTTTGGATTTCTTATGTGAATTCTAAGTTGTCTTCATTTTTTTTTCCTGATATTCTACTTTCTTCAAATCTTTAAAAGATTGAACCCCAACGGGTTATTACATTTCTATTATTTACCAGTAGATAGGGATGGCAAATAAGGCGTGGCGGGGCGGGGCAGGGCAAAGCTTTAATGGAACAGGGCAGTGGAGCATCTAAATAGGGCGGGGCAGGGCAAAACTTCATTTTAAAAAAATTTAAATAGGGCAGGCCAGGTAGTAAGGCAACTTTTTCTGTTATCTCTAAAGTCTGGTTGTGTGCTCCAACTAGAATTTCAAGGCCAATATTTTGTTTCAGTAGTTCTTCAAAAGTTCCAGCTTGTGCAATTCTTCCATTTTGCATCACCCGCTGATATTAAGGAGTTAGATTCTGGAATTAAAAATTTGCAACTCAAAGTCTTGAATTTTGGTTAAAATTCTGTAAATCTTAAGAAGCATGAAGCACGTTATTTTGGAGATTGATAATTATTATTATGTCCTAGAAAACATGTTCTTCCAAATTCGCTCTATGCTACCATTATGATTTTTGTTAAAATATCCCGAGATGCTTACTTTATTTCTTAGTAGCATTCGTTATTTGGATTAGTAGGGACTTCAGAAAGAGTGAATGCATATCTCAAAACAACCAAGGGAAAGAAAAGGCAACATGGGGTAGGGCAGGGCGGGTCAATATTTTAACGGGCCAAAGTTTGACTTGCCCCGCCCTACCCTGCCCTGCCCTATTTACATTCCTACCAGTAGAATGAACAATAAATTTGTTACTGAGGGTCTGCTGACGCCTTTTTTGGTTTGAATGTTTTAAATACAGTTATCCTGCGGTACCAAGCTTGTGAAAAAAATGTATCCCGGCCAAAGAAACAAACGGCCATATGCAGAACATACAAACTCTGACAAAAATGTCAGAAGACGTGATATGTATAAGCAAATATCGCCTGATAAAAAAGAGGCAATGTTACTACAACGCCGCACCAAAAAACTTGAGCGGCAAAAATGGAATAATTCCATAAAATCAACAGTTGATCCAGATGAAAGAGTAATGTATCAATATCACCCTATGATTCGAAAACATAGTGCTCTTATCATAAGAGAGGCTTCTTCTGCCGAAGGTTAGACTGACTTATTGCATTTTATTTACGTTATGTTAGTGTAGCAGCAAACAAATAAATATTCATATTTTACTAAGTAATTATTTTATAAGCAGAGCAGGATATAACGTGTTTACTTAAATATATTAAATGTATGTAAATTTTGCTTCATATTTGTCGCAGTTGGAAGCAACTATGATGTTAATACTTCCTCAAGTTCTTTTGATAAAAGAAAAAATGTCACTCATGCGTTTTCTGTATTTGAAAGAGGTAAAGCTAGAACATCTATGAACAGCTTTGTTAGTACGCCACGGCTTAGGTGTACATCTAAATTGTGACAATTTGTGCCCCAGAATCAACATCGCGTACATCTAAGGGACAACATAATGTCTTCGCTACTGCCACAAGCAAGGTTAGTATTTCTTTTACGCTAGAGTATCACTATACATTAGTAGAATATTTTCCACCTTTTTACTTTTAACAACACTTATAATATACAGGTTGTACCTTGACCAAGTAATCTATAAGAAAAATAATGACAAAGATGCAGATTATGCACGATTAAAACCTCTTCCAAACTATAAATTTTGCAATGCAAAAAGGTTTCAATATGAACCTCCTGAATTTTGTTGTGGCAGCGGGTCAGTTAAGTTAGTTTCATATGAGTTGCCTAATGAATTATCAGATTTGTATAAAGGCAACACTAAAGAAGCTAAGCATTTTCGAACCTACATTAGAACATACAACAATATGTTTGCCTTTACGTCACTTGGTGTAACCAACGATAAAGATTTGGCGAGGAGATATCATAGTATATATACGTTTCAAGTTCAGGGATAAATGCATCATTTTATACCTGATTTACTTCTTTCAGATAAAAAGGAACAGTTCAGGGACAAATGTATCATTTTATACCTGATTTACTTCTTTCTGATAAAAAAGGAAAGAATATGCAGTTATACTTTTACGATAACGAAAATGAACTGGCTAATAGAATGGCTTGTTCAAGAAATATCAACGAATCAATTGTAAAGAAACTTATTCATGTGCTCTCAATTAATCCATATTCCATTTTTTAAAATCCTTGACAAACGTTCCGAAACTATCTGATTGTTATATCGCGCTTAAATGTGAACCAAAGTCAGACCAACATGTATATAATCTACCAACTACAACAGAGGTGGATGGAATATGGGTACATGATAATGTTGTCGATACTGTTTCTATGCCTCATATTCGTATATACACACATAGTGACAAGATTCAGTCAGTAAAGTATTATTATGGATGTTATGGCCCATTACAATACCTGTTGTTATTTTCATACGGTCAAAACGGATGGCATTGTAGTATTAAAAAATCGCACGAAGAGATCAACGTTATTGTAAACATGAAGAATTACCGAGTGTAAAGAATATGTGTTCCATTGATGAATTTCTTGATATGGAAGCTCAAACTATGGAAAAAGAAAAACGGAAAAGAGAGACAGTTTCTTGTTGTGAGTATTATTGTTACAAATTTCAGATAAGAGAGGATGAAAAAAATGAAGTCCTACATTGTGCAAGATTATTTCAACAATTCATAGTAGATGTGTTAATAAATCTAGAAACACAAAGATTAGATTTTTATTTTTTTAATCAAGATTTATTTCGAATAGATGTGCTACAAGGACTTATTAATTTTTTAAGACTTGGGGAAACAGAAGCTTCCAAGATTAGGAAGAAAACATTCCTCCCTGTTACTTTTGTAGGAGGGCCAAGAGATATGCGTCGACGGTATATGGATGCTATTGCATCAGTGCAACGTTTTGGAAAACCTGCTATTTTTTTAACTATGAAATGTAATCCGTCTTGGCCAGAAATAAAAAAGCACTTGTTATCAACGGATAAAACTCAAAATAGACATGATTTAGTATCACGAGTATTCAGAGCAAAAGTAGAAGAATTAAAAGCAGATATCTTGAAAAGAAAAATCTTTGAAAATGTTGCTGCTTTTATGTATGCTATAGAATTTTAAAAATGTGGTCTTCCACATGCTCATTTCTTATCATACTTAGTGATAAATACAAATTATTAACACCTGAATCTTATGATAAGTTTGTTTGCGCTAAGTTGCCTGATCGCAATACCAAATAGCACCTTTATTCACGCGTGCTTCAGCATATGATAGGTAACACCTTGTCACGATCCAAAAAAATCGATCCGGTCGTGATGGCGCCTATCGTGAAACTAGGCCAGCCGACACAACTCTCGAATCAACCATTTTAAGATAAAAGTTGTTTCTATACTTTATATAAACCAATAATCTCATATTAAAACTCAAAAGAAAAGTGCGGAATAATTATACAAACCCGACATCGGGGTGTCACTAATCATGAGCATATACCAAGGTCTGAATACAACAAGAATCTAAAAATGTACTAAATACAATAATAAAAATGAGGAAGGAAAGCAGTACTGTGAACGTCGTGCAGCAGCTTTGCTATCTCCGACGACTCTGCCTATGAGCAATCAACACCCGCTACCGGGTTCCGAAATACCTGAATCTAAACACGAGGTGCAGGGAGTAATGTAAGTACTCCAACCCAGTAAGTAATAAGAGTAAATAAAGACTGAGCAGTAGGAAATGGTGAATCCACATTTATGATAAACTCAAATAGCACAACAGGCTTTCAAATCAAAATACGAGTCAATCGTCTCATTTAAAATCCAGCTTTTGGGTAAAAATCATTTAAAAATGTTTTCCAACAGTTTCAGTAGGGGTTCAATACCATTTATAATAAAAGAGATGAAAATCATAATTGGCCCCTCGGGTAAAACCTAGTTCGTAAATAGCCCCTCGGGTATAACAAGATTCATAAACACCTCATAACATAAAAATCTTAGTGGAAATAACAAAGCCAAATCAGTGATTAAATACTGAATATCTCATAAAAACTACAGCTTAAATGAAATTTGTTTACAAATATTTGTTCAATATTTTCAACAGAGGCTCAGTATAAAGAGGAGTGAAAACAGCAATTACATAAAAATAAGCCCCTCGGGGCAAAGCATCACTCATATATGTATACAGCCCCTCGGCTAGCCTCTCAGTCACTCGAGACTCAACTCTCATCAGTCCGCGCTCACACTCAGCACTCACACTCAATAATTACCATATTAACCGATGTGGCGCGTAGCCCGATCCATATATCACTGCGGCGTGCAGCTCGATCCATATATATAGTCGACTACGCTCATTGCGGGTGTGCAGACTCTGAAGGGGCTCCTACAGCCCAAGCGCTATATTGATGCGGCGTGTAGCCCAATCCAACATATCGTTGCAGTGTGCAGCCTGATCCATATACATATCGCTGCGGCGTGCAACCCGATCCATATATATATTGCTGTGTCGTGCAGCCCGATCCATAGATATATAATCCTCACAACCATGCCCTCGGCCTCTCTCAGTCATTAACCTCACAATCAGACCCTCGGTCTATATCAGTCATCAACCTCACAATTAGACCCTCGGTCTATCTCAGTCATCAACCTTACGATCACTCGGACCATCAGTAAAATAGGGAACTCAGCCCAAACAGTTTTCACATTTTAAGAAGTAAAGTGATAAAACCATATTTAAACAATAAACAAGTAAAACACGACTGAGGATATGCTTTCAAAACAAATAGGCTGAGGAAAATTAGTAAAAATATCCCTAAGAGTCTCAACAGGTCGGCGCAAGTCCCCAAACATGGCATACAGCCTAAAATATAATATCAATCGTTAAAATATGGAATATCATAAGTTTCAAATTAAATACGCGACTTAACAGTCGTACGGGACAAACCAAGTCACAATCTCCAACGGTGCACGACTCTACGCTCGTCATCTAGCGTGTGTGTCACCTAAAAGTAGCACAACGATGTAAAATCCGGGGTTTCAAACCCTCAGGACAGCATTACAATCATTACTTACCTCGATCCGGTCCAAACTCTAGCCTGCAATGCCTTTGCCCTCACGAATCGACTTCTGAATGCTCCAAATCTAGCCGCAATCAGTACATAATCATTAAAATAAGCTTAGGGAACGAAGTCCACTCAAAAATATTCAATTTACATCAAAAATCCCGAAATTGCTCAAACCCGGCCCCAGAGCCCACATCTCGGATTCTGATAAATTTTACATCAATAGGTTCCTTATCCTCTCATGAGTCTATACCTACCAAGAACATTAAAATCGGACCTCAATTGCCCCTTCAAATCCCCAATTTACACTCTCCAAATTCAAGCCCTAATTCCTTAATTTTTGGCTTAATTTCCATGATTAATTAGGTAGAATTCACACAAGAATCGAGTATTGAGTTCAAAAATCTTACCTCCAGGTGTTATCTCTTGAATCACTCTTCAAATCCTCTCAAAAAACTCCAAATCCGCCCAAAAATGGTGAAAGTTAGGCCCAAAATCGCTGACAATGGCTATTTAAACATTCTGCCCACGCATAAAAAACGTTCTTCGCGAACGCGGTCAAAGCCTCGCGTTCACGAAGCACAATCCAGCTTTGACCAAAAATCCTTCTTCGCGATCGCTTCTTGCCACTCGCAAACGCGATGCTTCCACAGGCTAATCCTTCGCGATCGTGAACCTCTCTCGCGGACGCGATGAATAAACACCCTGAAGCTCAGCTGCCCGATTCCTCTTATGCGAATGCGGTCCACTTTACGCGAATGCGATGACGAATCACACAGCCTCTTCGCAAATGCGGAGCCTGCCTCGCAAATGCGAAGGCTAAAATTCCAGCCTTCACCAGCTAACCCTTCGCGAACGCGAGGGCCTAATCGCGAACACGAAGGCCATTTTCTCTGCAACACTGATCAACAATTTCTGCAACTTTTCAAAACATGAAATGGCCCGATGGACCACCCCAAACTCACCCCGAGGCCCTCGGGACCTCAACCAAATATGCCAACATATCCCATAACATCATTCAATCTTGTTCCAACCTTCGGAATCCTCAAAACGACATTAAAACACCAAATTTGCATCAAATTCAAGCCTAAGAATTTCAAAATCTTCCGAATTACGCATTTGATCAAAAACCCAACCAATCCACGTCCGAATGACCTGAAATTTTGTACACATATCACAAATGACACAAAAGAGCTGATGCAACTTCCGGAATTCCATTCCGAGCTCTATATCAAAATCTTACCTATCAACCGGAAAACGCCAAAATCTTAATTTTTGCCAATTCAAGCCTAAACCTTCCACGGACTTCCAAAATGCATTCCGATCACGCTGCTAAGTCCCAAATCACCTAATGGAGATAACCAAATCATAAAAATTCCGATCCGAGATCATATACCAACAAGTCAAATCTTGGTCAAACTTTTCAAATTTCAAGCTTCAAACTAAGAACTGTTCTTCCAAATTCATTCTGATTACCCTGAAAACCAAAACCAACGATTTACATAAGTCATAATTCATCACACGGGGCGAGTCATACCCAAGAACTAGCGAGCAAAGTACAAAAGCTCAAAACGATCGGTCGTGTCGTTACATCCTCCCCTACTTAAACATACGTTCGTCTTAGAACGTGCCCAAAGTTGTTCCAAAAGCCAACCAATTGCTGAATAACGTTACCATGCACATACCCCGGGGTGATCCCACGTCACCCTATCTCTTATAGGTCTGATAACACAATGTGACTGAAATTTCATAGTCCAACCTAGCTCATTAACCTTAGAACCACATTTCCACTTCTGAAATCATCCATAAGACCAAAATCTCACATCTATACTCTGACTAAGTCCGAACAAGCTGTAATAACCCATACCCGCAACATCGGTGCAATAATATGATATACCACATAACTCAAACGCTTGCAGCGATAACTTCTAATCACAGCAGTTATACACAATAACCGAATATCGATAGGAAACCTCTTGTCAACTAAAGTCTCATTCCAACACTTTCATATACTGTCAATGATAAATGAAACATGTAGTAAGCCATAACCATTTTTCTCAGACCAATCATTCATAAAGCCACTTCTTCTTTGGCAAAGACCATAGCAAATTTATGCGCCGAACCTCGATGTTATCCTTCCAACATGCTGAAATCAATTCTGTTTGCAGTCATTAAAGATCCTCACAATCTCATCTAATCCAACACAACTACTCTGGTGACATTGACACATCAATACCGACTAAAGCCATGACTTGTGCAATCTGTGCACCAATAAGCCACAATCCGAACTTACTCAAATCATGAAAATGACTCAAATGAAAGAGATGTATCACAAGCTCACTAGTACCACCACAACACAAGGCTGAGAACCCGCCACACATTGTAGAAACAGAACACACGAATCTAACCCGCAGGATCGTACTTCCACATAGCTTCGCTCCAATAATCGACCTCATCCAAACACTGGTCCACATGAGACACCTTAAGTTACTATGCTCAAATTCGACAATCGTGCGCAATATGATGTCTAAAACTAAAGCAATCATCATAACCACCGCGAGGAAATTACATAACACCATATGACTCGAAAGGACATAACCGATACGCCATCCACCGAGCTATACCTAGTGTTCTTCCCGCTCGAATTCCACTGAGAGGCCCTAATAACACTGCACCACATGTGCCTATAATCATCAAATCCTAATGGCTCGCAATACGAAAAAGTAACTCATAGATCCCCCTGATTACAAATAGCTCAATAACAACCGAATCAACACATCCCTCACCAATAGCAACTCGAAGCAACAAAGCCGTCTCGATGCTGAACACACATCCATATAGGTCTACGAATGAACCACACATCAACTCTAGTTACCCACAATGGATAAATCATCCTCCGAAGGTTCACAATGATTGAATCATAGTACATACTACCATCTGATTAACTTACCTACATCCTTCCCATCCACAACCGTGAGCTAACCTATATATGAGAACTTCCAGTTTCCAAGTCCATAAAGCACACGAATTACCATATCTGATCCCAATCCCGCCGCTCGCATATATAACACACATCTAGTACTCAATCATTCCACGAGAGATACTCTAAAATTCTTCTGTGCCACCAAGTAAACTCAAATATCAGCAGTCGATCTAACAAGAAAGTGATACAATGTTACCGAAGTACCATCAACTTAATCGCATTGCCTTTTTCTACAACATATACCCTCGTCAAATCACCTCAATTAGCATTACCATTTCCTTAATCATCTGAAGATCATTTCTCTAATTATCTGAAACTGTTCGTGCTGCCTAAGAATCGTGACATTCCTTTCAGAGCTGATCTGTGACCTTGCACATGTAAATCTAACTCTTGCACAACATACCGCATATACCATACCGTCCTAAGGTAAACATGAGAACTTCATATCCATTCTGAGCCACAAATAACTATGTACTCAACTAGCCAAGAACTTTTCTATTGGACCTTAGCTAAGAGAAAATCACTATACAACCCATGCTCTTCATGCCCGTGGAAAATACACACCTCTAACCGTGGTAGAATCATCAAGAACTTTCCAAATTCCATTCGCACAACACTAAACCGTCAGAACTGAATCATTCTAACTCAACCATGCTATGCAGGTCACTAAAACCCAAGAGAATTGCCGCAAAACACTTGTAGAAACTCATTACCTCGTAATCACCCCAAAGGACTAATCATATCTTTACAATGCCGATCAGGCCTACTACCAAGCTATCCTATTGATCCTAGTTCCTTCTACATTACCTTCAAATTGATATTTTCCCTTGCTGTAACACCACAATTCCTCAACCCAGACTCACCACATGAGACCCAAGCGTAAAACCACACCGTCTAAGACTCATAAGCCGTTGAATACTCTCTTGAATATTTCCAAAAGCACCACATTCAAATTACTTTACTCTAAGAGACTTCCTGTGAATCTAAATCTGTTACCTTTACCTTTCTGATACTGATACATAGAATCCCATAATTGATATAGAAATGCCACAAATCTTGACATCTTCTAATAAAAACTTAGTTTCTAGCCACACATACAACTTGAAAATACCCAATTGTTACATGTAAAATTTTTAACACATTAGAGCCATTCTCGAGAGTCATCCACTCTACTCAAACCACAATTAGTCCGATCAAAAGAACCAAACAACTTGTGCCTCATTAGCACTTCAGACACTGCAGAATGGAACCTCATCCCAATACAACCAAGTAACTTCCTGCTCTATGCACCAAGCATCCTTTACCAACAACAACTCAATACATTCTGTGATTCTCACACACCTATGAAGCATACTACAACCTTTGTCAAAAAATTTCCTTTACTCAAACCATTCTCGGTCTCAATCTCCGTAGGCCATAACTAATTCACCAGTATGCCTCAAACTGGAACCAACATAGCACATAACCGCGTAATCAACTAATCAATAACAGACTCCCCCACTTGGCTCGAAGCCATAGATCAAACACACTCAATAACTGATAACGCATATACTCTATAGCTTCCATAATACCATAGTGAGATTAATTCAACCCTTCATACACTCGTGAAACACAGACCACCTGGTACTTTAAATCTTATGAAAATCTCGCATTCACTTTCGTAACAGTTGAACCCCACTCTCTTAAGCGACCTAAAATTTAAACTGCAACACATATATTACACTTGTAAATGAGGTCTCCTAACAGACAACATAAGGATCATACAACCTTAGAACACTCCGCAGGAGATAACCCACCTGCTTTACCTCCAAATAACATTTTTGCATACCTTCCACCGTCATAAACATTACGCAATCACTTAGTCTTCCTGAGTCTGAACTCATACTGCAACATGAAATTTACTTCACTCACAACTAGGAATAAGGAAAAGATTCTTCACACGCCCATAACTCAGGGCTATACCTCAAATCAAGATGAAAATCAAGTACCTAATATTTCTTGCTGCCCCTACGCAGACCCTTCTCGCCTCATTCGATTCATATGAACACATCTCACGGTCATAACATACTCATCACGTAGCTATCCAGTTATTATTCCCCTTAATAGGGACACAACAGAACATATACATCCTGAAGCACGCGCTCACGAAATCAACAGCTTAGGGCTCGAGCTATAGGCAAAATTCCGGCCTCAAGTCTTCTAGACTAGCCCAACATCAACACACAGAGATCACATCTCGCCCCTTGATCAGGGAATCACAAGCCATTAATGCACATCGGATACCGAGTGCTCATGTGCGCATACAAACGCGTGGAAGGAATTCAAAGAGTTACTTTTCAAGCTGAATCAAGGACGCACGATAACATTTCAAGAATGTGAAATTTTCCCTAAAGGTTCTGCAGCCTCTCGAGGATAAATAGAGACGTCTCCGTAACGATCCGCGAGACTCTACTAAACCTGCTCATAACTCATGAGACCTATCTAACCTAGGATCCAATACCAACTTGCCACGACCCAAAAAAATTGATCCGGTCGTGATGGCACCTATCGTGAAACTAGGCCAGCCGACACAACTCTCGAATCAACCATTTTTCAATAAAAGTTGTTTTTATACTATTTATAAACCAATAATCTCATATTAAAACGCAATAGAAAAGTGCAGAATAATTACACAAACCCGACATTGGGGTGTCCCTAGTCATGAGCATCTACCAAGGTCTGAATACAACAAGAGTTAAAAATGCACTAAATACAGTAATGAAAAATGAGGAAGGAAAACAATGGTGCGAACGTCGTGCAGCAGCCTTGCTAACTCCGACGACTCCGCCTCCGAGCAATCAACACCCGTTACCTGGTTCCGAAATACTTGAATCTACACACAAGGTGCAGGGAGTAATGTGAGTACTCCAACCCAGTAAGTAATAAGAGTAAATAAAGACTAAGCAGTAGGAAACGGTGAATCCATATTTATGATAAACTCAAATAGCACAACAGGCCTTTCAAATCAGAATACGAGTCTATTGTCTCATTTAAAATCCATCTTTTGGGTAAAAATCATTTAAAAATGCTTTCCAACAGTTTCAGTAGGGGTTCAATACCATTTATAATAAAAGAGATGAAAACCATAATCGGCCCCTCGGGCAAAACCTAGTTCGTAAACAGCCCATCGGGCAAAACAGGAATCATAAACACCTCATAACATAAAAATCTTAGTGAAAATAACAAAGTCAAATCAGTGATTAAATACTGAATATCTCTTAAAAACTCCAGCTTAAATGAAAGTAGTTTACAAGTATTTGTTCAATATTTTCAACAGAGGCTCAGCATAAAGAGGAGTGAAAATAGCAATTACATAAAAAAAAAGCCCCTCGGGCAAAGCATCACTCATATATGTATACAGCCCCTCGGCAAGCCTATCAGTCACTCGAGACTCAACTCTCATCAGTCAGCACTCACACTCAGCACCCACACTCAATAAGTACCATATAGTAACCGCTGCAATGCGCAGATTACATTAATAGGTTCCTTATCCTCTCACGAGTCTAAACAGAGAACATCAAAATCAGACCTCAATTGCCCCTTCAAATCCCCAATTTACACTCTCCAAATACAAGCCCTAATTCCTTAATTTTTGGCTTAATTTCCATGATTAATTAGGTAGAATTCACACAAGAATTGAGTATTGAGTTCAAAAATCTTACCTCCAAGTGTTATCTCTTGAATCCCTCTTCAAATCCTCTCTAAAAGCTCCAAAATCGCCCAAAATAGTGAAAGCTAGCCACAAAATAGCGGACAATTTTAAACATTCTACCCGGGCATCAAAAACCTTCTTCGCGAACGCGGTCAAACCCTCGTATTTGCGAAGCACAATCAAGCTTTGACCAAAAATCCTTCTTCGCAATCGCGTCTTGCCACTCGCGAACGCGATGCTTCCACAGGCTAACCCTTCGCGATCGCGTAACCTCTCTCGCGAATGCGATGAATAAACACCCTGAAGCTCAGCTGCCCGATTCCTCTTACGCGAACGCAGTCCACTTCACGCGAACGCGATGACTAATCACACAGCCCCTTTGCGAACGCGGAGCCTACCTCGCAAACATGAAGGCTAAATTTCCAGCCTTCACCAGCTAACCCTTCGCGAACGCGAGGGCCTACTCGCGAACGCGAAGGCCATTTTCTCTGCAGCACTGATCAGCAATTTCTGGAACTTTTCAAAACATGAAATGGCCCGATAGACCACCTGAAACTCACTCGAGGCCCTCGGGACCTCAACCAAACATGACAACATATCCCATAACATCATTCAAACTTGTTCCAACCTTCAGAATGCTCAAAACAACATTAAAACACCAAATTTGCATCGAATTCAAGCCTAAGAATTCCAAAATCTTCCGAATTACGCTTTTGATCAAAACCCCAACCAATCCATGTCCGAATGACTTGAAATTTTGCACACGCGTCACAAATGACACAACGGAGTTGTTGCAACTTCTGAAATTTCATTCCAACCCCTATATCAAAATCGCACCTATCAACCGGAAAATGCCAAAATCTCATTTTTTGCCAATTCAAGCCTAAACCTTCCACGGACTTCTAAAATGCATTCCGATCACGCTCCTAAGTCCCAAATCACCTAATGGAGATAACCAAATCATAAAAATTCCGATCCGAGATCATATACCAACAAGTCAAATCTTGGTCAAACTTTTCAAATTTCAAACTTCAAACTGAGAATTGTTCTTCCAAATTCATTCTGATTACCCTAAAAACCAAAACCAACTATTTACATAAGTCATAATTCATCACACGGGGCAAGTCATGCCCCGAAACTACGAGCAAAGTGCAAAAGCTCAAAACGCCCGGTCGGGTCGTTGCACACCTCCTAAAGCGGCATGGCGTTTATTTGGTTTTCCTATTAGTGAAATGACTCCGAGTGTTTGTCATCTTCAATTATATTTAGAAGGGCAACAATTTGTTTCTTTTAAAAGTAGTGAAACTGTTAATAGAATTCTAAATAATCCGATGATTAGAAAAACAATGTTGATTGAATTTTTTGCTATGAATGCAAATGATGAACATGCATAGCTATGCAATTATTGTATAAGGAATTTTCGGAACATTTTGTATAGTCTCCAGGATATATAACGTGGACACGTCGCCAAAAACGTAACATAATCGGACGTGTTGTAACATGTCACCTAACAGAAGGAGAGAGGTATTATCTTAGGTTATTA
This sequence comes from Nicotiana sylvestris, assembly GCF_000393655.2. Taxonomy (NCBI): domain Eukaryota; kingdom Viridiplantae; phylum Streptophyta; class Magnoliopsida; order Solanales; family Solanaceae; genus Nicotiana; species Nicotiana sylvestris. The sequence goes on from NC_091059.1 coordinate 7,255,825, forward strand.
TTGATGAACGTGAGAGGACCTAAATCATATGAAGATCTTCGCACCGTTAACGAGGTACCCTGTAGTACATTTAGAGAATCGGCAGAAAAAAAGAGGATTATTATAATGTAACAACAGTTTGATTGAATGTATGTCGGAGGCTGTAAGCTATCAAATGCCATATAGCTTGAGACGTTTATTTGAGACATTGTTAGTATATTGCAATCCTGCTAATCCAAAAATATTATAGGAAATGTTTGAAGATTCAATGTTCGAAGACTTTAAATATTTCTCTAATTTTGAAGAAAAAGTTGTTCGGCACAAGGTTTTAAGCCATATCAATGATATTTTGTACTCTATGGGACATGACATAAATGAGTATAAGCTTATGCTAGAGAAGATTAGACCTTCTGAAATTGCAAAGGATGCAAAGGATGTTCATTTTGAAAGAAATATATTTGTTAGTGAACAAGACTTGCTCTTACCGAAGAGATTGAATGTTCAAAAATTACACGCATATAATACAATAATTAATAGAGTATTCTCTGGAAAACAAGGAGCTTTCTTCATTGACGGTCCTGAAGGAACTGGTAAAACTTTTTTATACTGTGCACTATTGGCAACTATCCGGTCTCAAGAATTTATAGCTTTAGCAACTGCAACTTCTAGTGTGGCAGCTTCTATCCTTCCAGGAGGACGGACTGCTCACTCACGGTTCAAAATTCCTATTGTTATAGATGATAATTTTTGTTGCAACATTAGTAAACAAAATTCAGTTGCACGTTTAATTAGAGATGCAAAATCAATTGTATGGGATGAGGCATCAATGGCAAAAAAGAATATGTTGAAGCTCTTGATGCACTTCTGAGAGATATTATGGACACCGATACAATGTTCGGTGGTAAAGTTGTTATATTTGGAGGTGACTTTAAGCAAACTCTACCAGTTATTCAAAATGGAAAAAAAGAAGATTTTATTCACGAAAGCTTATTGTATTCTAAAATTTGGAATAAACTTGAAACATTGTACCTATATGAAAATATGTGCGCAAGAACAGATCCTTCTTTTTGTGAATATTTACTCCGAATTGGAAATGGAACAGAAAGAACTAACTGTGAAGACAAAATAGAGATTCCTGATTCCTTTGTTATTCTTTTTACGACCGAAGAAGAATCCTTAGATGCATTGTTTAGTGTAACGTATCCTGAATTGCATTCATTTTCACCTGATTCATCTATGATAACTTCTCGTATTATTTTAACAACGAAGAATGACTTTGTAAACGAACTAAATAATATGTTAATCACTAAATTTCCAGAAATGTCTAAAACATTTGTTGCAGTAGATGAAACTATTGAACCGAATGATCAAAGTCAGTTTGAAGATTTTCTACATAGTTTAGATCCTCCCGGTTTACCGCCTTATAAGTTAACTTTAAAGGAAAATTGTCCAGTTCTATTATTACGAAATCTGAATCCTTGTGAAGGTTTATGCAACGGCACACGATTGACATGTTGTCACTTTAGAACACATGTCATAAGTGCTAAAATTGAAAGTGGTGATTTCAAAAATACACATGTTTTTATTCCGAGAATACCATGTTAACATCACAAGATGAAAAAATACCTGTTCAATTTAAGCAAACACAATTTCCCATACGATTGTGCTTTTCTATGACCATAAACAAAGCTCAAGTTTAAACATTAGATTTTGTTGGAATTTACTTATGTGAACCTGTTTTTTCTCATGGTCAACTTTACGTTATTTTATCAAGAGCCAAAAGTGCAAACTGTGTTAAGATACTTATTCGACCATCTACAGCAGACAATAATGATGATCATTCAACATATAATGTCGTCAACGACGAAATTATTCAGAAAACTTTCTCATAGGAAACCTAATGATCTTTAGCTCAACAATGAAAAAACCAAGTTTTTAACTTCGCCTGTGTTTCAGTTACACTACTGCACCACAGCCGGTCCCAAGCCCGGAAAAGGGAGGAGAGTTTACGGTTTATCTATGCTTTGCATTTCTAAAATGCGGGATGATTAGTTAAGCTACATACATTGGATCTTCCAAAACCAATAAGGTATATCTATTTCAAGGTTCTTCCGAGTTACTTTATTACAATTCTTTTCTACATTCTATGCGCCTTTAGTTGCAGTTATTTCTGTTATGATTCTATATTTGTAACACTCCTCAAATTTATAAAAGTTTCAAGATACGCTAATTATAGAACTAAATTATTATTATTACTATAATTTTTATCTTGCCTATAGTGAAATATATATATGCACTTAAATAATTGGATATACAATTAGGAAAATATTAGTAATTATTAAAAGTGAATATCATTAATTAATAGTTAAAAAAAATAAAAAATGAAAAATAAAGGATAAAAGGGCCTAAAGCCCATAAAATGGGCTGGTGGGAAACAAAAGACTTAAAGCCTTGAGCAAAACAGAACCAAGTTCTGTTTAGTCACGCTAAAGGCAAAAAGGCTTAAAGCCTTTGGAAACGAACGAGAGGTCAAGGGCTGGAAAAGAAGGCAACGTGTAGACATTCAAAACAACGACAAAAAAATAGACTTACAAGGAGCAAGAACAAAGCAGCGTATAGGTCATTGAGAGTTATTCCGCAGGACCTTCTTTAGGCCACGACTGAGGTAATTCTTTTTACGGAATTGTAAGCTATAACATCATTATATACTAGAATCTAACACCCTAATAGGGTAAATTCATAGGAAAGTTTTACAAAACCTCAAGAACACCCATCAAATAGGAGTTAAGTTTTTGGTGTTAAAAGATAAATTCTTCATTTTTATTGGATTGTTATGACGGGTTAAGGTTGTTAGAGGCAGTAAAGGATTGTTAGAACAAGACCTCACTCCAAAACATAGAAATTTAGAAGTTGAACCTAAAGTTCTTAGAGTTGACAAAATATTAATGCTTTTGGGAAGTTGGATACTTATTGTGACTTATTATTGTAGTATTTGATCTTTGAGTTGATTACAAGAATTGGAACTTATATTGTTGCTTGAAAGGAGAAATTGAGGTGAGTTGATATAACCCTTTACTAAAGCGGTTTAACTCACAAAAGCATGCATACAAGGTGTTTGATGAATTGCATAAAAGAGTTAATATATACTTAATTGGAGTAGTAAGTACCTATTAGCTTAGAATTATTTTCTAGCTAAAGTTTAGATGATTAATTGGATATATGTGCATAAATTTCAGATTTTTATGTTATTCTTATATGCCATTTTCATGTTGAACATTCATGAAGGATCAAGAATCTTTATAAATACTTTTGAATGTTTATTTCATTCTTATGCCATGCCTTACATTTAAGGATACCAGTATGACTATGTATAAAAGATTTAGACTTGAAAAGTCCCAAGAAGAAGTTTTAGAAAGAAAAGATTTTTGGGAGTATCCTTTATTTTGAGAAGGGGTCATCGTTCAGGTCTAAGGTCCGACCAGGGCGTTGACTTCCTGAAACTACTTGTGCCAAAGTAGGGAGCACACGAGTCGAGGGTCTCGTTGCTGAGAATTTACTTAGCCATGCTAAGGTATGAGACATGAGCTCTGAGAACCATGAAGCGAGTGGCACATCGTGGATTGGGCCTATTCGATCAGGTTGGGATCGAACCTGTGCCGATCACATGGTGACTAAGACATAATTAAGTCAGGATAGTTGGAACTCCCAAAGTATAAAGTGAAGTATTTTTTTATAAGAAAGAAAAAGAAAATAATTTCTTTTTGAATATTCATAAACTACTATTATGCAATTATTTAGAATTACTCTTATAAGCTTTATGTTTTACAGGCATTTAGAATCTTTGCTCGTAATGTATAAGTTATTAAAGTTTTGCCCCCTATTGTTGAGACTCATTAAGTACAATAGATGGTACTGACGTTCTCTTTTAGGAACCTACGTTGGTCTGTGGTACAACGTAGGAACCGGTTTTACAGGCGAGCAGGCTACTGGTTAGGACTTCCTTCTCTTCCAATGCTATTGGTGAGATCCGCTTTTGTTCGTGGAGTATTCCTTAGAGTCATCTTTATTTAGTTATTTCTTTGTTACTTAGAGAACATGCCAGGAAATCTCATGTCTTGAGCAGTGAATCAATTTATCAATAGAGGCTTCATAGACATAGTCGTAGGGTTAAGATTCAGATGTTGTTGGTAATAACTTAGCAGTATTTCATCGGTTACTATGAATAAATTTCTGGAGTTGATTTATTTAAATGTTTAAATTAATCAAAAGTATTTGGTTAGAGTATTGCCTTATTGCATATAAAGTTTAGAGTTATAATAGATTTGATAAGCAGAGATGGTTTGCTCGGTCATGTTTAGTGATTGAGTGCCGGTTCCCGCTTGTTCAGAAAATTGGTCGTGACAAACTTGGTATCAGAGCCTCAGGTTTATGGAGTCCTAGGGGTCTATGAAGTCGTGTTCGTAGAGTCTTATTTATGGGTATGAAGCGCGTCATACTTATAAACAGGAGGCTACAAGCATTTAGGAAAAGTCTCTTCTTCTTTTTTTCATACTTTAGATCATGCAGTAGAGTCTACCTCTAAGAAATTATCTAATTTATTCATTTCTCCAAGACTCGCAGAAATGGCTCGTACTCGCAACTCTAATACCGACACTCAGGATGCTGCTCAAGAAACTATCACTACTATTGTGGCTCAAGTTAGAACTAAGAAGGCTTCGACTAATAAAAGGAGGGGAAAATCCACAAAGTGAGTCCAAGTACTCGGGGTTGAATAAGAAGAAGGGGTGGAGCATGATGATCCAGTACCTCAGGATCCAATACCGCCCCTAACAGCAGCTACGGCTCAGACAACTATATCTCCAGATGTTGGTTGGATGTTTAATGCAGTCAACAGTGCTATGGAGATGTTTAAAGCCTTCATGGTCAACCAGAATGAGAGAAGAGATGAGTTTCCACCTAAATCAAATAGACAGAACAATTCTGAGTCCTCAAGAATGAATGAATTTTTGAAGTTGAGTCCTCCAGTGTTACATGGTTCTATAGTTGATGAAGATCCAATGTTGTGGATGGAGGGTGTCAAGAAAGCCCTCCGAGCGATGAAGGCATTGGACGATGAAGCTGTGGAGTTGACTGCTTACCAGCTTAGAGATGTGGCTGGCGGTTGGTTTGAGATGTGGGAAAAGGAAAGAGATGAAGATGATGGTCTGCCTACTTGGGAAGAATTTGAATATGCCTTATGGCTAACTTTATCCCGGAAGAGGATAGGGAATCTAAGGCTACAGAGTTCGAACAGCTCAAGCAAGGGAACAAAAGTGTGCAAGAGTACTACATGGAATTCATAAGGTTATCTAAGCATGCTCCTCATATGGTTAAGACAGAAAAAGCAAAAATTCGCAGGTTTGTTGGCGGTTTGGCTTACCACATTAAGGATATGACATCAGCTGCAGTGGTAGGAATGACACCTTTCTCCTTTGTTGTGGGATTCACCAAGCACTTAGAAAAAGACAAACAACAAAGAAGAGAAGAAAAAGAGCATAACAAGAAAGCCCGGACAGTGCACAGATTTAATGGTACATCCAATAGAGATGGAAGGGATTCTTATAATAAGGATTCATTAGCACCAGCTCAGTCCAGTCATCAGTCAGGTGGTGGGTCTTCCTTCAGACGTACTCAGAGTTATGGAAATCAGCCTCGCCAGAATCAGAATTTTAGGACATCATCCTCACATAGCCAGAGTCATGCTGAGAAACATTCACACCAACAAGGTCTTTGTGGAACATGTAAGTGTCAACATTTAGGTCAGTGCAAGCTCGGGTTTCATGGTTGGTACCTTGGGGGAGACATTGGTCGTATAAAGTCCAACTGCCCAAAGATGCGATGAAATTTTAGTGGTGGATCAACTCGTACTTCTAGTTCCTCATCTACTATAGTTGCACCACCTCAGGCTCGTAGTTCTCATAATCAGACCGGGCATGGAGCAGGCAGGGGTGCAGACCGAGCTACTCAATGAGGGGGACAACCTCGTTTGTTTGCTACATTTGATCGTCAGAGTGCAGAGGCATTTGCAGAAGTTATTACAGATATACTTTTAGTCTGCTCACATAATGCTTATGCCATAATGGATCCAAGCTCAACGTTTTTATATGTGACTCCATACTTTCCAATTAACCTCGGATTAGAACCTGAACAACTTAGTGAGTCATTCCTAGTATCTACTTCATTTGGCAAGTCAATGAAAGTCACCAGAGTCTATAGAGGTTGTATAGTTTCAGTCCAAGGTCGCAACACCAAAGCCGATCTCATAGAGTTAGAAATGGTGGATTTTGATGTGATCATGGGTATGGATTGGTTGTCTTCCTTCTATGCCATGTTAGATTATCATGCCAAGATAGCCAGGTTCCAATTTCCAAATGAAGAAGTCTTAGAGTGGAAGGGTAGTTCAGCATCGCTTGTAGGTAAGTTTATTTCTTACCTTAAGGCATAACGAATAACCGGTAAGGGGTGTCTCGCCTCTTTGGATCACATCATCAATCTAGAATCAGAACCACCAGCTTATCAGTCAGTGCCAGTTTTTAGAGAATTTCCAGAAGTTTTCCCAAATGACCTTCCCGGACTTCTTCCCGAAAGAATCAGACTTTGGTATTGATCTCATGCCAGGCACTCAGCCCATATCTATACCTCCTTATAGGATGGCTCCAGTGGAACTTAATGAGTTGAGAGAACAGTTGAAAGACCTTCTTGACAAGGGCTTCATCAGACCGAGTGTTTCACCGTGGGGTGCCCCGGTCATGTTTGTCAAGAAGAAAGATGGGTCTCTTAGAATGTGTGTCAACTATCCGCAGTTGAATAAAGTTATCATTAAGAACAAGTACCCACTGCCAAGAATTTATGATTTACTTGATCAACTTCAGGGTGCAAAGTACTTTTCAAAAATAAACATAAGGTCGGGGTACCATCAGTTGAGAATCAGAGAAGAGGATATATCTAAAACAGCCTTTAGAACTCGCTACGGGCACTATGAATTTCTAGTGATGTCCTTCGGGTTGACAAATGCTCCAGCTGCATTCATGGACCTCATGAACAGAGTTTTCAAGCCATTCCTAGATACCTTTATTATTGTGTTTATAGATAATATTTTTGTGTACTCTAAGAGTAAGGAAGATCATGTAGAACACCTCAAAATAGCCTTGCAGACCTTGAAGGAGAATGAGTTTTATGCCAAGTTTTCAAAATGTGAGTTCTGGTTGCAGTCAGTGGCATTCTTAGGCCACGTGGTATCTAGTGAAGGAATAAAAGTAGACCCTCAGAAGACAGAAGTAGTCAAGAACTGGCCTAGGCCAACAACGCCAATAGAAATCAGGAGTATTCTTGGGGTTAGCTGGCTACTACAGAAGGTTTGTAGAGGGGTTTTCTTCACTTGCAGCTCCATTAACTAAGTTAACTCAGAGAGCAGTTAAGTTCCAATGGTCAGACGCTTGTGAGCAGAGTTTTCAAGAGTTAAAGAAGAGGTTGACCACTGCACCTGTGTTAACCTTGCTGATATGTTCGGGTGGGTTCACAGTGTAGTGTGATGCCTCTAGAGTGGGCCTTGGTTGTGTTCTTATGCAAAATAGAAAAGTTATTGCTTATGCTTCCAGGCAGTTAAAGAATCATGAAAAGAACTACCCCACACACGACTTGGAGCTTAAAGCAGTGGTGTTTGCATTAAAAATATGGTGACACTACCTTTATGGCGAGCATTCTGAAGTGTTTACAGATCACAAAAGCCTCCAGTACATTTTCAAGCAAAAAGAACTAAATTTGAGACAGAGAAGGTGGCTCGAGCTATTGAAAGATTATGACATCAATATCCTTTATCACCCGGGCAAAGCTAATGTGGTAGCCGATTCACTTAGTAGGAAGTCAATGGGTGTCCTGGCCTATCTTTCAGTACAAAGGCGATCTTTGGGTCGAGAAATTCAAAAACTAGCAAATGATGGAATTAGATTGGATGAGACCGAAGAAGGAGATATAACTGCTTATGCCTTAGCGCAATCCTCCCTTGTTGCGCATGTTAAGGCTAAGCAAGACGAAGATCTATACTTAGTGAAATTAAAAGAAGGAGTCAAAAGCAAAGAAATCTCTGCTCTAGGAAGTAACGGAGTTTTGAAGTTGAATGATTGGTTATGTGTGCCTGATGTAGATGGCCTTAGGAAGGCCATAATTGAGGAAGCTCACAGTTTGAGGTACTCTATCCATCCAGGTGCTACCAAAATGTATCTAGATTTGAAAGAGTTGTATTGGTGGAAAGGCATGAAGAAACAAGTAGCAAATCATGTGGCTAAATGTTTGAATTGCCAGCAAGTCAAAGCCGAGCATCAAAGGTCTGGTGGCCTAGCTCAAGATATAGATATACCACAATGGAAGTAGGAGATGACTAATATGGATTTCGTAGTAGGTATACCTCGCACGTACCATAAACATGATTCAATTTGGGTTATTGTAGACCGACTGACAAAGTCCGCGCATTTCCTACCAGTAAAGACGACAGATTCCACAGAGCAGTATGCGCAGTTATACATCAAAGAAATAGTCCGATTGCATGGTACTCCAGTTTTAATCATATCTGACAGAGGCCCTCAGTTCACAACGCATTTTTGGCAGGCATTTCAGAAAAAATTAGGTACCAAGGTCAATTTAAGCACCACTTTTCATTTACAGACCGATGGCCAGGCAGAAAGGACCATTCAGACTCTCGAAGATATGTTGCATGTGTGTGTTATAGATTTTGAAGGTAATTGGGATGATCACTTGCCACTTATAGAATTTGCTTACAATAATAATTATCGTGCCAGCATTGGTATGGCTCCTTATAAAGCGTTGTATGGGCGGAGATGTAGGTCTCCAGTAGGTTGGTTTGAACCAGCAGAGGTGCCGTTGATTGGTACAGAGTTTGTTTGTGAGGCCTTGGAGAAAGTTTAGCTAATTAGAGAAAGATTTAAAGCGGCTCAGAGTCGTCAAAAGTCTTATTCTAACAAGAGTCATCGTGCGTTAGAGTTCATGGTTGGTGATAAGGTGTTTTTGAAAGTTTCACCAATGAAAGGAGTTATGAGGTTTGGTAAGAAAGGGAAACTTAGCCCTAGATTTATCGGACCTTATGAAATTCTAGAAAAGAAAGGAAACGTGGCTTATAAGCTAGCGCTACCCGTTGAGTTGTCCTCTGTTCATCCTGTCTTTCATGTCTCTATGCTTAGAAAGTACATTCATGATGAGTCGCATATAATACCTACCGATACCATAGAAATTAAAGAAGGCTTGACTTATGAAGAGGTACCTATAGAAATTCTCTATAGACAAGTAAGAAAGTTGAGAACAAAAGATATAGCATCGGTAAAAGTTTTGTGGAGTAATCATGATTCAAAAGAAGCTACGTGGGAGGTCGAGGAAGATATGAGGAAGAAGTATCCTTATTTATTTGAGTAACAAGGTATGTGAACCTAGGTTTGGCTTGACATTTATCTTTCATTTATTAAATACAAGTTAGCAAGTGTTTATGATCTTCCTAGATTATATTTAGTTTTTGTAGTGATTTAGTTTATGCCAGAGTATATTTAATTCATTAAAGTGATTTACTTTTGCTAAAGTATTGTGCTTTAGATTCTTGTTAGTTATTGTGGTACCTCCTTGCCGGAGTGTGAGTAATTAATTTATGAGCTGTGTATGGTACCTATGAATGGACTGTTATGGTATATTTGGTTGTTGTTGATGTATTGTAGTATTTGTGACCGGAATATTTTTTGGATAGTCCAATTTACAAGGGAAACTCTGCCTAAATTTTTGAAAATTTAGGGAGTTAGCCAAAATTTTGAGTCCCTTGGAAAAGTGAGTAGTGCTAAGAAAACTTAAGAGGTTCAAGGACCTAAGGAATGATTGTTAGCTTAAGAATAAGGCCCTAGCAACATTCGAGGACGAATGTTTTTAAGGAGGGAAGATTGTAACACTCCTCAAATTTATAAAAGTTTCAAGATACGCTAATTATAGAACTAAATTATTATTATTACTATTATTTTTATCTTGCCTATAGTGAAATATATATATATATATATATATATATATATACACACACACACTTAAATAATTGGATATACAATTAGGAAAATATTAATAATTTTAATATTAGTAATTATTAAAAGTGAATATCATTAATTAATAGTTAAAAAAATGAAAAATAAAAAATAAAGGATAAAAGGGCCTAAAGCCCATAAAATGGGCTGGTGGGAAACAAAAGGCTTAAAGTCTTAAGCAAAACAGAACCAAGTTCTCTTTAGTCACGCTAGAGGCAAAAAGGCTCAAAGCCTTTGGAAAAGAACGAGAGGTCAAGGGCTGGAAAAGAAGGCAACGTGTAGACATTCAAAACAACGACAAAAAAATAGACTTACAAGGAGCAAGAACAAAGCAGCGTATTGGTCATTGAGAGCTATTCCGCAGGACCTTCTTTAGGCCACGACTGAGGTAATTCTTTTTACGGAATTGTAAGCTATAACATCATTATATACTAGAATCTATCACCCTAATAGGGTAAATTCATAGGAAAGATTTACAAAACCTCAAGAACACCCATCAAATACAAGTTAAGTTTTTGGTGTTAAAAGATAAATTTTTCATTTTTATTGGATTGCTATGACGGGTTAAGGTTGTTAGAGGCAGTAAAGGATTGTTCGAACAAGACCTCACCCCAAAACTTAGAAATATAGAAGTTGAACCTAAAATTCTTAGAGTTGACAAAAGATTAATGCTTTTGGGAAGTTGGATACTTATTGTGACTTATTATTGTAGTATTTGATCTTTGAGTTGATTACAAGAATTGGAACTTACATTGTTGCTTGAAAGGAGAAATTGAGGTGAGTTGATATAACCCTTTACTAAAGCGGTTTAACTCACAAAAGCATGCATACAAAGTATTTGATGAAATGCATAAAAGAGTTAATATATACTTAATTGGAGTAGTAAGTACCTATTAGCTTAGAATTATTTTCTAGCTAAAGTTTAGATGATTAATTGGATATATGTGCATAAATTTCAGATTTTTATGTTATTCTTATATGCCATTTTCATGTTGAACATTCATGAAGGATCAAGAATCTTTATAAATACTTTTGAATGTTTATTTCATTCTTATGCCATGCCTTACATATAAGGATACCAGTATGACTATGTATAAAAGATTTAGACTTGAAAAGTCCCAAAAAGAAGTTTTAGAAAGAAAAGATTTTTGGGAGTATCCTTTATTTTGAGAAGGGGTCATCGTTCAGGCCTAAGGTCCGACCAGGGCGTTGACTTCCTGAAACTACTTGTGCCAAAGTAGGGAGCACACGAGCCGAGGGTCTCGTTGCTGAGAGTTTACTTAGTCATGCTAAGGTATGAGACATGAGCGCTGAGAACCATGAAGCGAGTGGCACATCGTGGATTGGGCCTATTCGATCAGGTTGGGATCGAACCCGTGCCAATCACACGGTGACTGAGACAGAATTAAGTCAGGATAGTTGGAACTCCCAAAGTATAAAGTGAAGTATTTTTTATAAGAAAGAAAAAGAAAAGAATTTCTTTTAGAATATTCATAAACTGCTATTATGCAATTATTTAGAATTATTCTTATAAGCTTTATGTTTTACATGCTTTTAGAACCTTTGCTCGTAATGTATTAGTTATTAAAGTTTCGCCCCTATTGTTGAGACTCAATGAGTACAATGGATGGAACTGACGTTCTCTTTTGGAAACCTACGTTGGTCTGCGGTACAACGTAGGAACCGATTTTGCAGGCAAGCAGGCTACTGGTTAGGACTTCTTTCTCTTCCAGTGCTATTGGTGAGCTTCGCCTTTGTTCGTGGAGTATTCCTTATAGTCATCTTTATTTAGTTATTTCTTTGTTACTTAGAGAACTGGCCAGGAAATCTCATGTCCTGAGCAGTGCGTCAGTTTATCAGTAGAGGCTTCAGAGACATAATCGTTGGGTTAAAGTGTAGTCTGCCTTAACCTTGTTGGTCACATAAGGTTTCACTGCTTTTACTGAACCATTCTGTCTTACAGTAGTTCCTTCATAAATTTTCACTGCTTTTACTGTACCTTTCTGTTTTCCACTCTATTTTGTAACCAACTAATTCTGATTTGTATCAACCTCTGTGTTAAAAGATAGAATTGGAACTCAGCCGGGGCTCACTCCGGTGTGGAGCACTCATAAAAAGCCTCTGGGCTTATGTGTGGGACATAGTGTCATGAGACTTACACCTTGGCCATCGGAGCTTATGCCCCGGACACGTTCAATGCCCAGCGTACTAGGTTCGCCTAATAAACTTTTATGTAGCCATATGTAACTAACCTTGTAAATCCTCAAATTTTCTTAATAAATCATTGACTATTCAAAATAACTTTTTCCTTGATCATAAATCATTAAGTTGAGAGTATTTTATGTCATAAGCAAAATAAATATTATTGTACATTATTCACTAAGAATGCTATGATAGTTAATTTTAAATAAATTTTTCATTTAAAAAGTATTTATTTATTAACTTTTGTTATGTCTTTACTGTATAATAGTCCATAATTATTTTTAAATATTTTTTTCTACTTGTACGAGATACAATACTTATTAATTTAATAGAATTATATTTAAATTGTGAATTATGTTTTTATATAAATTCTCTTTCAAATAGAAAGTATATTAAATAAAAGGAGAATTTTAAGGAAATTCAAATTATAATATCGAAATTCTTTCAAGATTCATTACTCCTTAAGAAATACATATAATATTTTGTATCGAATACATCTCATACTTTTCGTATTATTCATAGTTGAATTATAATTTATAAATATTTTAAATAGATTATTTATATAATTTTGTGATTTTAATGTAATATTGATAAATATTTTTTATCTTTTACTATCTTAAAATCCTTGAAATTATTAAAATTTAAAGATATGCGGGACTTACACCTCATGTCTCAGGGCTTATGTGTCGCTTCGTCGGAGGTAAAACGACTTGCATCACGCCCCCGCCTTTTAAAATATTGGTATCAACAATTACCTATCTATATTAAATATGATGTAATGCCACCAAGAGATTATTTAATTGTTGAGAATGATTTCTTAATACACTAACAACGGTGACACATAAGTCATTTCAAGATTAATTTTAGCTTACACCTGCAATTCAAGACCAACACCTGTAAATATTGTTGACACTTGTGCACAACATGGCGTAATTTTCTATAACACTGACTACTCAAACCAACCACAACAATGATCTCTCTAAATAATCTTCTGCTTCCCTACTTCCTTCACTGTGTTTAACTTTTTAGCTACACTGCAAGTTTTAAGCAAAAAACGAAGGTAATCCATTCATGTTATACTTTTTAATGTTGTTAAAGCTAAGTTTAATTCAAGTTACAATTTAAAATTTCTACATATTTTAATAGAATGTAACAGATGGCATCCATGTTTATTCATGTTCTTTCCTTGTACAAGGTTGAACTTCATTTCACCCTCAATTTTACAACTTGAAATTATAGGATATAACCAAGAGCATGCGGAAATCGCAATTACCAGCAGAGTATATGCGAGTAGTAACATAAAAAGGGAAAAACTAACTCCTTTTCAGGTTCCCAGAAGGAACCCGGAAGAAATGAAGAAACATTTGTTGCACCATCAAATTCATACCTGATAAATTGCAACACAAACAATGAATTACATTTATGCGCAAACATGAGATTACCCAATATAACTTTGCGAGAGAATAAACCATCCGAACTAAATGGACAAGTTATGATCTCAACGGAGCACATAATTATCCCCAGCATTATGTCTAACATTCAATTGTTTTCTTCATATAATTCCTTACGCTCAACTACTTTGTTCTACAATTTCATTCCTCACAGGTTGCAAGATACTCAAGCGATATACCAACCAGGAAATCACGCCATTTACTAGAGATTGGACTTGTAAAATACAAGTTATTGACAAAATTCGCCCCAAAATTAGCAGAGATAACCGGGTGCACTTCCAAACAACCATCGTCCAAAGTTCACAAACATCTCAACTACATAGTAATAAGCTTCTATCATATCTGTAAGCATTTTCTCCATGTTACATGTTAACAAATTGCAGGAAGACCAAATCTGCATCATAACATACGGTGCTGAAGTGCCACATTATGAACTTTTCCACACGTACCTCATCTTAGCAGCTAAAGTTAGGGAACCGTTACGTTTTGCAATTCCCATGCACAAATTCGAATGGGTCGTCGATACCTTCAGTATTGTCGAAGAAGTTACAGAGAGCAGTGAAGAAGAATCAATGTTACCATTGCCTACGAAATTAAACATGGTGTGCTTTGCCGATATCGACAAACAGATTCCAGGAGATGAATTCGGCAAACAAACATGACTTTATACTATTTTATTTTTGCTGTAAAAAAACATGCTTCTTCATTATCAAATTTAAATAGCTGCATTCTACTTTTATACCCACATGTTTTTCCAAAGCAGACTTGGTGGCAGTTGTGGCTAATTGCGGTACCATGAAATATCAGGGCAGCGAAAACAAAAGATTTCAAGAGGTTATTCTCATAGACGACAAGTAATGTTTACTTTAACTACCTCTAACAAAAAAAATATGTATTTAACACTGCATCCTTAATACCATAGGAAAAACCTTTTCTGTTTACTATATAGCGGAAATTGGCTGACAACGATGGAACTGAACTACTACAGCAGCTACATAGATATCCAATGAATAGTTGTTTAAAGTTACATAGATATCCAACGAATAGCTGTTTCTAACTTTAAATAAGGTATTCTCAAGTTACTTTACATCACACATGTACATTAATGTTTAGATTTATTCATCAACAAGTACTCTATATGATATGTAGAGGTTCGCCTGACAACAAGGTTCAATTCGTCAATCTTAATCGACCCTTTGTACCAGCAGGCAACAAATTTAATGAATTGGTATGAAATGTATTTTATTTGCCCGCCAATACGTTCCATTTTTAATACCATATGATTCCAAAAACAAACCCATAATATCTACTATTACATCGCAGGGCACAGGAGAACAAGCATATGCTAATTGAATACACTCTTAAAAGTACATCAGAATCGCCTTCGACACTAAATGTTGCACCTTTTGAAGATCAAATAGTTCCTATTTCAACCATTCCTTCATAGTCCACCGTGAGTATATTAAAATATATAACTGGAGCTTACCATCGATTGTTCTTTTGCTTCTACATCATATTAAAAGTAGCCTTTTGACAATTACTGTTTGCTACCCGAAATCAACAAAGAAATTACGTAAACAAAGAGAAATATTTTTACCAACAAAACAAAGGAGTGCCCCAAGACAAATAAAGGTGAAGAAAATTGGCCGAATATTCGTATACCTATAGAGATTTAACTCCAATAAGTTATAAAACAAATGCAGTAACACATATATTAACATGAATAGAGAAACTAAACCTCTATCGACGTTTTATAACATAATTTTTAGTTAAATGAACTTCCCATAACTTCACATAGCTGATACGCTTAAAATATTTTTTCAGTATATTGTACTACTACTATAAAAATAATACATAGCTGGGATATCAGGAAGAAATAATGAACCATACAATGAGTACAACCAGTTAGATAACATCCTTAACAACAACATTACTAGTAATGTAACTCTTAGCAGTAAGACGAATAATATGGTCGCAAGAAATAAGAGGAGATAAAGACGTTAGATTGAACAAAATGATACACCGGTAACTGAATAATACCAATATTGGGATCGCCCTTGCGAGTTATTCTATGTTGTGATTACTAAGTAGTATCTTTCTATTATTTTCTCAACAGTTACAAAGTTTTTATGTTGAAGGAGAAATATCATTGCCAAGTGAGTTCCAAATTTTCTTCGTACTTCTATGCTCTAAGTGTCAACATCTAGCACAAATCAAGCCCAAAAAGAAAGTTCTTTGTATCAACTGCAAGCTAGAGAGAATGTTGATTCCAAAGTAATAATAGCTCTTACCATTGACATACTTTCAATAATGACATCTGATAGCTAAAACCTTGTCATCGCACAAACACAATATTGTAGATGTGAGTTGAAGTTGAAATCACAGACGGGAGCGGAACAATAACAGCAGTAGTGTCGGACAAACTAGCTGAAACAATGTTTTCATTAACACCAGACGAAGTATATGAAACTACCATTGTCCAGGTGCATACACTGCCAACTCTAGAATTATTTTGCGTGACTCCAAATTATTTTAAAGTATTCACTTAACTCATTCTGTAGAAAACTTATTCCCACAAAAACAATTGTTACCTGTTGAGCATATTAGAGAGCACTTGCTAAACAAGCTGTTCAAAATTCATTTACAAAAAATACTACTTAGAACACCAGATAGACCACCTGGTAGCTTTGTTATCATATTTTACACGCAAAAACAGACTGTGTTCGGCTCCGCACAGTATTCAACATCAACTACTATTGGTGAGGGAAGTAAAAGAAAGGTACAATCCATCACTTCTGCAGAAGCAGATCGCAGTCCATCGGCACAAGATGGAAACCGAAGCAATAAACCACACATAGAATCAGAAAGTCGTTAGCAAAAATAGTCAAGGTTAGAAATTGATACTTCATAGACCCATTTTTTTAAGACCTTTTAACTAAGCTACTTTATATGTGAACACAAAATCAAAAAAGCAACTGCAAACATGTGACGACCCGGCCGGTCATCTTAAGAATTAATGCCCTGATCCCCTATTAAATACTTTTTCCGTATTTATTTCTACTATTTTGATTTACCGGGATGTTCGGTTCTGAGTTTTGGAGAGTTTTGGGACACATAATTCCTAAATGAGAGCTTAAGTATTGAAAATTTACCGGTAGATAGAACAGTGTGAAGATGACCTCAGAATAGAATTTCGATGGTTCTGTTAGCTCCGTTGGGTGATTTCGGGCCTAGAGGCATGCTCGGATTGTGTTTTGGAGGTACGTAGCTAATTTAGGCTTGAAATGCCGAAAGGTCGAATTTTGAAGTTTCCGGTTCGATAGTGAGATTTTGATCCGAGGATCGGAATGGAATTCTAAAAGTTGGAATAGCTCTGTAGTGTTAAATGTGACGTGAGTGCAAAATTTCAGGTCATTCGGACGAGGGTTGGTAGACCTTTTGATGGAAAGCGTATTTTTAGAGTTTTGGAGTTCTTAGGCTTGAATTTGTGGTTGATTCGTCATTTCGATGTTGTTTTGGGTGTTTTAAGGATTGATATAAGTTTGGAAAGGGGTATTGGACTTGTTGGTGCCTTTGGTTGAGGTCGCAGGGGTCTCGGGATGATCTCGGATGGTTGACGGAAAGATTTTGAGTTTGGAGTTGCAGCTGAAGCTGCTGATCTTCTGTCATAACCACACCTGCGGTTGGGTCACGCAGGTGCATAGCCGTAAAAGCGTCATTTGTCATCGCAGAAGCGGAATTGGGCAGGAGCAGCAAGGTCCACAGATGCGGGAAATTTACCGCAGAAGCAGTCCCGCATCTGTGGGGAATCGTAGGTGCGGAAATAGACTGGGTTAGTTATTGTCGCAAATGTGACCGTTGGTCCACAAAAGCGAGACCGCAGGTGCGTATTAACTAGACATAAACATATAAATTCTTGCCTTCACAAATTTAAGCTATTTTTCACCTCTTTTCAAACGGGAAGAAGGCTTGGGTGAGCAGTTTCAAGAGAGATTTTCAGAGGAGTTCATTGGGGTAAGGTTTTTGGTCCCTAAACTCATTATTGGAATGATTTTTATCATTATAAGCATGGAAAATCAAGGAAAATCAGTGGTAATTTGGGGGGTTAGTGCTTGATTAATTAGAGACCTTTGAGTGATGATTTGAAGGACCATTTGAGATCCGATTTTGGTACTTTTGGTACGATTGAACTCGTAAGAGTGTGAGGATTTTGGAAAAAGTAAATTTTACTTGATTCCGAGACGTGGGCCCGAGGGCATTTTGGTTATTTTACCTAATTTTGCGTATTAGCTTAGAATTTAATTGTAGAATCACTTACTTGAAGTATTATTTACATTATGCAATTGAATTGAATAGATTTGGGCCATTTGGAGTCGATTACTCGTGGTAAGAACGTGGTTTTGTATTGATTTTGAGCCGGTTCGAGGTAAGTGGCTCGCCTAACCTTGTATGGGGGAGCTTCCCCTTAGGATTTGGTATTACTATTAATTTAAATGCCTTGTACGTGAGGTGACGAGTGTGTACTTGTGCTAATTGTTGAAAATTCGGTTTTCATTAAGTAATTACTAGTATGTTTCTTTTCCTGTTTATATTACCTGCACTTAAAGCTTGTTGTTAGCTTAGAAGAGCATGTCTAAGTGTTTTAATTGCCTTATTTGCTCAACTGCTTACCTTAATTATGTGCAGCATGCTAGGTTAGGATTACTTATTTGCCTTAATATGAAATTGACATTTTCTGAATATTTTCCTGATGCTTCTATGTAACTACATTTGGGACTACGGATGTGGGATTCCGGTAGCTCCCCCTGTCTGTTTATTTGGGACTACGGATGTGGTATTCTGGTAGATCCTCCTGTATAGTTATATAGAACTACGGGACTGCACCTAGTAGATTCCTCCAGTACTGGGTATTTATATTTGGCACTACGGAATGAGATTCTGATAGATCCCCACGCACTATGAGTTGGACTACGGGATGGGATCCCGGGAGATCCATGGGATATATATATTTGGGACTACAAGATGGTATCTTGGTAGATCCCCGACTGTTGTTTTGGTGCTGAGCCGTATTTCTTTCTATGTTTACCTTGCCTCTGTAATAGTTGTTGTTGCCATTTATATCTTGTGTTACTTTTACGGATGTACTTATTTATATTGTTCTGTTCTACACTGTCGAACTTTATATTTTATTTAACCTAAGTAGGGCCCTAACCTTCCTCGTCACTACCCGACCGAAGTTAGGCTTGGCACTTACTGAGTACCGCTGTGGTGTACTCATGCCCTTTCTGCGCATGTTTTTCATGTGCAGATCCAGGTACTTTGACTCAGTCCTATCACCCTTGAGGCGAGGCGACTGCTCCAGAGACTTCGAGGTATATCTGCCGCGTCTGCAGACCGAGCAGTCCCTTTCTATTCTATCTTTTAGTGATAGCCCTTCTATTTTCTTCTGTTGAAGCAGACACTCCGGAGTTAGAGAGCATTTTTTATATTCGTAGCTTGTGATTTATGGGTTTCGGGTTTTGGAAAAAATGTATTGGTTTTTAAGAGTTAATATTATGTATGCCGAGTGGCACTTTTAAACGCCATTTTATTACTTTATCCCTGTCTTAAATTGTTTTCTTCCGCAAATTTGATTTATCTTCCGCATTTTAGGCTTATCTAGTCGTAGAGACTAGGTGCCGTCACGATGGTTCATGGAGGGCGAACCGGGGTCGTGACAAATTGGTATCAGAGCTCTAGGTTCATAGGAGTCATGAATCACAAGTCGGTTTATTTGAGTCTCGTTGATCGGTACGGAGATGTCTGTACTTATCTACGAGAGGCTATGTAACCGTTAGGAAAATTTCCACTTTATTTGATTTCCTTGTTGTGCGAGATTTGATGTCACAATTCTAAACTTCTGTCTTCTATTCTCTCACAGATGGTGATGACATGCGCTACCCGAGATGATCAGGCAGTTGTGCCCCCTTACTGCAGCCATTAGAGGCCGGGGTCGGGGTAGAGGTCGAAGACGCGCACGTAGTGCAGCCAAAGCGCCTACACGAGCTGCCACCAAGGTACCACTATCAGTTCCAGCCGGAGTCCAAGCACCTGATACGCCTACTGCTACTACTACTCCAGCACTTCAGGAGACTCTGGCACAGTTCATGAGCATGTACACCACTTTGGCTCAGGCATGATTGTTTCCCCTTGTTGTAGCTATGTCTCAGGCCGGGGGAGGGGCACAGACTCCCGCCGCCCGCACTCCTAAGTAGCATGTTGAGCAGGTCAGGTACAGCCTGTAGTCCGAGATCAGCCTGAGGATAGGGCAATGGTTTCCGAGGACGAGCAGCTGAGGCTTTAGAGGTTTAAGAAGTACAAGCCTCTTGTATTCAGTGGTCTAGCATCGGATGATGCTCTGGGATTTCTAGATGAGTGATACCGCATTCCCTATACCATGGGTATGTCAGGGTCGAGCGGGGTTTCCTTCACTACCTTCCAGCTTTGAGGAGCCGTCTATGAGTGATGGCGCACCTATGAGTTAGACAGTCCGGATTAGGTTGCTTCACTAACTTGGACTCAATTTTCAGATCTGTTCCTCAAAGCCTCAGGGAAGAATGGCGCGCAAAGTTTGAGCATTTGCGTCAGGTTGATATGACTGTCTCAGAGTATGTTGTCTGTTACACTAGTTTGGCTAGACATGCACCAGCCTTGGTTTCTACTATTCGCGAGAGGGTTTGCTAGTTTATTGAGGGCCTTATTCCCAACATCAGATCTAGCATGGCTCGTGATTTAGAGATAGATATTTCCTATCAATAGGTGGTGAGCATTTCTAGGAGGATTGAGGGTATGCATGCTAGGGAGAGAGAGGAGAGAGAGGCCAAGAGGTCTCAAGAGTCGGGCCATTAATCTAGTGCTCGTGCCCCAGCTGCAGGTCGTCACGGTAGGGTTTATATGAGTCACCCTATTCATTCAGCTCTTCCAACAGCCAGCGGTATTTTAGCTCCTCCTAGGCCTCAGGAGCCTTATTATGCACCTCATGTTTCTAGTACGCCTCCCGCACGGGGTGCTTTCAGAGGTCAGTCCAGCATACCTGGCCCGAGCCAGTCACGACCACCATGTCCTCCTAGAGATTGTTTTGAGTGTGGTGACACATACCATATGGTGAGGGATTGCCCCAGACTTGGGAGGGGTGCACCTCCACAGACTTCTCAACCACAGCGTGCCCTGCAGAGTTCTCAGGCTATGATTACAGCTCCAGTTGCTAACCCACCTGCTCAGCTAGCTAGAGGTGGAGTTCGAGAAGGTAGAGGTCACCCTAGAGGGGGAGGCCAGGCCAGATACTATGCCCTTCCTGCCCGTACCAAGGTTGTTGCCTCTGATTCTATCATCACATGTATTATACTGGTTTGTCACAGAGATGCATTAGTTCTATTCGATCCAGGCATCACTTACTCTTATATGTCTTCTTATTTTGCTCTGCATTTGGGTGTACCTCAGGATTCTTTGAGTTCCTCTATTTATGTTTCTACTCTTGTGCGAGATTCGCTTGTTGTGGACTGCATTTATCGGTCATATTTGGTTGCTCTTAGTGGTTTTGAGACCAGAGCCTATTTATTGTTGCTCAGCATGGTAGATTTTGATATTATCTTGGGCATGGACTGGTTGTCGCCCCATTTTGCTATTCTTGATTGTCACGCCAAAATCGTGACGATGGTTATGCCATGTGTACCGCGTGTTGAGTGGAGGGGTAGTTTAAATCACACTCCCAGTAGAGTTATTTCTTTTCTTAAAGCTCGGCATATGGTTGAAAAGGGGTGTGATGCATATTTAGCTTATGTGAGAGATGTCAGTGTTGATATCACTTCAGTTGATTCAGTCCCAGTAGTACGGGATTTTCCTGAAGTGTTTCCAGTTGATCTTTCGGGCATGCCATCTGATAGAGATATTGATTTTGGCATTGATTTTTTGCCGGGCACTCAGCCCATTTCTATTCCTTCGTACCGTATGGCTTCTCCTAAGTTGAAGGGGTTAAAGGATCAGTTACATGAATTGCTTGATATGGGTTTTATTCGGCCCAGTGTATCACCTTGGGGTGCTCCTGTCTTGTTTGTGAAGAAAAGGGATGGTTTTATGCATATGTGCATTGATTATTGCCAGTTGAACAAGGTTACAGTGAAGAACCATTATCCTTTGCCTCGTATTGATGATCTGTTTGACCAGCTTCAGGGTGAACGGGTGTTTTCTAAGATTAACTTGCGCTCAGGTTACCATCAGTTGAAGTTTCGGGAGCTAGATATCCCGAAGACTGCTTTCAAGACTCGGTATGGTCATTACGAGTTCCTCGTTATGTCATTTGGGTTGACCAATGCCCCATCAGCCTTTATGTATTTGATGCACAGTATGTTTCGGCCGTATCTTGACTCGTTCTTCATTGTCTTTATTGATGATATTCTGGTGTATTCCCAAAGTCGGGAAGATTATGAGCAGCACCTAAGGACAGTGCTTCTAAACTTGAGAGAAAAGAAGTTATATGCTAAGTTCTCAAAATGTGAGTTTTGGTTGGATTCTATGGCATTCTTAGGCCACGTTGTGTCGAGTGAGGGTATTCAGGTAGATCCTAAGAAAGTAGAGGCCATGCAGGGATGGCCCAGACCATCCTCAGCTACAGAGATCCGTAGTTTTCTTGGCTTGGCGAGTTATTACCGTCGTTTTGTTGAGGGGTTTTCATCAATTGCAACCCCTATGACCAGATTGACCCAGAAGGGTGCTCCGTTCTAGTAGACGGAAGAGTGTGAGGCGAGCTTTCAGAAGCTCAAGAGAGCTTTGACTACAGCCCCATTATTGATATTGCTTATAGGTTCGGGGTCTTATACGGTTTATTATGATGCCTCGAGGATTGGCCTTGGAGTGGTTTTGATGCAGGACGGTAGGGTGATTGCCTACGCGTCCAGACAGTTGAAGGTTCACGAGAAGAATTATCCGATCCACGACCTTGAGTTATCTGCCATTGTTCACGCCCTGAAGATTTGGTGTCATTATTTGTACAAGGTTCCTTGTGAGATTTATATTGATCATCGAAGCTTACAGCACCTGTTCAAGCAAAAGGATCTAAATTTGCGCCAGAAGAGTTGGTTAAAGTTGCTGGAGGACTATGATATCACTATTTTGTATCACCCGGGTAAGGCCAATATGGTGGTCGATGCCTTGAGTCGCCGGGCATAGAGTTTGGGGAGTTTGGCTTATTTACCAGCATTAGAGAGACCTATGGAAATGGATGTTCAGACCTTAGCCAGCCAGTTTGTGAGATTGGATCTTTCGGAGCCTAGTCGGGTTCTAGCTTGCGTGGTTTCTCGGTCATCCTTATTTGATCGTATCAGGGAGCCTCAATATGATGACCCCCATTTGTTTGTCCTCAAGGACAAGGTTCAGCACAGTGATGCCAGAGATGTGACTATTGGTGATGACGGGGTATTGAGGATGCAGGGTCGGATTTGTGTACCCAATTTTGATAGGCTTCAGGAGTTGGTTCTTGAGGAGGCCCATAGATCGTGGTATTCCATCCATCCGGGTGCCACGAAGATGTATCAGGATTTGAGGCAGCACTATTGGTGGAGGCGGATGAAGAATGATATAGTTGGATTTGTAGCTCGGTGCCTCAACTGTCAGCAGGTGAAGTATGAGCACCAGAGACCGGGTGGGTTACTTCAGCATATAGAGATTCCGGAGTGGAAGTGGGAGCAGATCACCATGGACTTTGTAGTTGGGCTCCCATGGAATTTGAGAAAATTCGACGCTATTTGGGTGATTGTGGATCGGCTGACCAAGTCCGCACACTTTATTCCTGTGTGTACTATCTATTCTTCGGAGTGCCTAGCGGAGATTTATATCCGAGAGATTGTTCGTCTGCATGGTATTCCAGTTTCCATCATTTTAGATAGAGGTACTCAATTCACATCACAGTTCTAGAGGGTCGTTCAGCATGAGTTGGGTACTCGGGTGGAGTTGAGTACGGCATTTCACCCACAGACGGACGGACAGTCCGAGCGCACTATTCAGATTCTTGAGGATATGCTTCGTGCGTGTGTGATTGAGTTCGGAGGTCTTGGGATCAGTTCTTTCCATTGGCGGAGTTTGCTTACACCAACATCTATCAGTCTAGTATTCAGATGGCATCATACGATGCCTTATATGGTAGGCGGTGTAGGTCCCCGGTGGGTTGGTTTGAGCCTAGTGAGGCCAGATTATTGGGCACAGACTTGGTACAGGATGCTTTGGAGAAGGTTAAGGTAATTCAGGATAGACTCCGTACAGCCCAGTCCAGATAGAAGAGCTACGCGGACCGGAAGGTTTGTGATGTTTCCTATATGGTTGGAGAGCGGGTTCTGATTCGGGTTTTGCCTATGAAGGCATTATGAGATTTGGGAAGAAAGGAAAATTGAGTCCGAGGTTTATTGGTCCTTTTGAGATATAGCAGCGTGTTGGGAGGTTGCTTATGAGCTTGACTTACCTCCCAGCTTGGCAGGAGTTCATCCGGTATTTCATGTTTCAATACTCCAGAGGTATCACGATGATCCGTCGCACGTATTAGATTTCAGTTTAGTCCAGTTGGACAAGGATCTATCCTATGTTGAGGAGCCGGTGGAAATATTGGACAGGCAATTAGAAAGTTGAGGTCAAAGAACATTGCATCAGTGAAGGTTCAATGGCGGGGTCATCCGGTCGAGGAGGCGACCTAGGAGACTGAGCAGGATATGCGCTGCCATTACCCTCATCTTTTCACTACTTCAGGTATGTCTCTATTCTCGTTCGAGGACGAACGAATGTTTAAGTGTAGGAGGATGTGATGACCCAGCCGGTTCTCTTAAGAATTAACGCCCCGATCCTCTATTAATTGCTTTCCCCGTGTTTATTTCTGCTATTTTGATTTGCCGGGATGTTCGGTTTTGAGTTTTGGAGAGTTTTGGGACACTTAGTCCCTAAATGAGAGCTAAGTGTTGGAAATTTGACCATAGTCGGAACAATGTGAAGACGGCCTCGGAATGGAATTTCGATGGTTCTATTAGCTATGTTGGTTGATTTTGGGCCTAGGGGCGTGTTCGGATTGTGTTTTGGAGGTTCGTAGCTAATTTAGGCTTGAAATGTCGAAAAGTCAAATTTTGAAGTTTCCAGTTCGATAGTGAGATTTTGATCCGAGGGTCAGAATGGAATTCCGAAAGTTGGAGTAGCTCCATAGTGTTGAATGTGACGTGTGTGCAAAATTTCAGGTCATTCGGACGAGAGTTGGTAGACTTTTTTATCGAAAGCATATTTTTAGAGTTTTGGAGTTCTTATGCTTGAATTCGTGGTTGTTTCGATGTTGTTTTAGGTGTTTTAAGGATTGGTATAAGTTTGGACAGGGTATTGGACTTATTGGTGCCTTTGGTTGAGGTCCCGGGGGCATCGGGATGATTTCATATGGTTAACGGAAGAAATTTGAGTTTGGAGTTGCAGCTAAAGTTGTTGATCTTCTGTCATAATTGCACTTGCAGTTGGGTCCTGCAGGTGCGTAGCCGCAGAAGCGGCATTTGTCATCACAGAAGCAGATTGGGCAGGAGCAGCAGGGTCCGCAGATGCGGGAAATTTACCAAAGAACCGGTACGGCATCTGCAAATGGAGAATCGCAGGTGCGGAAATAGGCCGGGTTAGTGATTGTTGCAGATGCGACCGTTGGTTCGCAAAAGCGGGACCGCAGAAGCGGATTATCTGGGCAGAAACATATAAATTCTTGTCTTCGCGAATTTGAGCTATTTTTCACATCTTTTCAAATGGGAAGAAGGCTTGGGGGAGCATTTTCAAGAGAGATTTTCAGAGGAGTTCATTGGAGTAAGGTCTTTGGTCCCTAAAATCGTTATTGGAATGATTTTCATCATTATAAGCATGGAAAATTAAGGAAAATCAGTGGTAATTTGGGGGTTAAGGCTTGATTAATTAGAGATCTTTAAGTGATGATTTGAGGGACCATTTGAGGTCCGATTTTGTACTTTTGGTACGACTGAACTCGTGAGAGTGTGAGAATTTTGGAAAAAGTAAATTTTACTTGATTCCGAGATGTGGGCCCGAGGGGCGTTTTGGTCATTTTACCTTATTTTGTGTATTAGCTTAGAATTAATTGTAGAATCAGTTACTTGAAGTGTTATTTACATTATGCAATTGAATTGGATATATTTGAGCCATTTGGAGTCGAGTACTCGTGGCAAAAACGTGGTTTCGAGTTAATTTTGAGTCGGTTCGAGGTAAGTGGCTCGCCTAACCTTGTGTGGGGGACCTTCCCCTTATGATTTGGTATTACTGTTAATTGGAATGCCTTGTACGTGAGGTGATGAGTGTGTACTAGTGCTAATTGTTGAAAAATCTGTATTCATTAAGTAATTATTAGTATGTTTCTTTTCCTGTTTATATTACCTGCACTTAAAGCCTGTTGTTAGCTAAGGAAAGCATGTCCAAGTGTTTTAATTGTCTTATTTGCTCAACTGCTTACTTGAATTCTTTGCAGCACGCTAGGCTAGGATTACTTGTTTGCCTTAATATGAAATTGACATTTTCTGAATATTTTCCTAATGCTACTATGTAGTTACATTTGAGACTACGGATGTGGGATTCCGGTAGCTCCCCCTTGTCTATTTATTTGGGACTATGGATGTGGGATTCCGGTAGATCCCTCTACACAGTTATATGAAACTACGGGACTGCACCCGGTAGATTCCCTCAGTACTGAGTATTTGCATTTGGAACTACGGAACGGGATTCCATTAGATCCCCGCGCACTATGAGTTAGATCACGGGATGGGATCCCGGGAGATCCATTGGATATGTATATTTGGGATTACAGGACGGTATCCTAGGAGATTCCCGATTGTTGTTTTGGTGCTAAGTCATATTTCTTTCGTTGTTCACGAAGGGCGAACCGGGGTCGTGACATAACCCAAACATTAATTTCATATATAATAGAAGTTTTGTCGGGTAACAACATTATTTATCCATCCATTCATGCATTCTAATTCTTTGTTAGCTGGATGACATTAACACTTACATTTAGTGCTTTCAATTTTTGTCCATTACAATGCTTATTTTATGTCAAAAAGTAACCTTATGGATTTTGCTTAAACCGTAAAGCCTATAGTTCTCACAGTCCAGTAGAATTTTAGAATTTTTTAACAATTCAAAACAAAATTTATGTTCAACGTCTTAGCAATTCTTGGTCCAAATTACAGATTCTCAACTACTATTTTACATTTAACTCTCACTTTGTTGTTCATACAGATGCCTCAACAGATTTGAAATGCAACAAAGGTCGCTCCAACGTTTTTTTTGCTAGCCTACCGCTGTTGTAATACTTACATTGAAGGCAGATTTTGGTGATGGTGTTTACTGGAATACATTCTTCCACATTTTGTGTAAATAAGTACGTAGATTTTCATGAACTGTTTACTGCAGTACAGTGTTTCACATTTTGTATAAATAGCTAGGTACCAAGGCAGATTTTGGTGGTGTTATTTACGTTTTGGTGATTTTCATGAACTATTTACTGTTACCTATGCAAACTAACTCTTTTCATCATAACTCTAATCCAACAGTAAAACTATAGCCACGTACCTATACAAAATAAAATACAAGCTTAGCTTAGTACTAACAAATTTACTCTCAAAAAAAATATTTACTATCAACACCTACAATGAAAACCCATCCACTCAATGTTACCCTTACGTTGACAAAGTAACATAACGTGTAACAAAAAATATAACACTGATAGTATTGGCCCGGACAAAGCCTGGTTTATATATATATAATAAGAAAAGGAGGAGAAAATTTTAAAAGTGAATTTATAAGAGAAAGAGAGAGAAAAAGACAGCAAAGGAAAACCAGCGAACGGCTTTGAATTGCTTTACCGCACCCAAGACGGAGCTTTGTGGGTCCAACCAAATCAATGACAGCTGACATTGACGTCCCTTATATAAAAATAAAAAAATTATTTGGAAGCTTAATCAAAAGATTAATGGTTAGGCATTGCTTTCCATATTTTCAAAATATTACTCTAGTTTTGTAAGGATTTAACTTGCACTATTAGTTTAAAATATATTTACACTATTAAATTATTTATAAAATCATTTAATAAGTTTATATGTTATATATTAACCATAAATGAAAACTTCATATAAATGGCTATTCAAGCAATTTTGTTTATTTATTGTACGCCCATCAAGACTTAAGTAAATGCCAAAAAAAAAAAGTTAATTTCATCTTTATTGAAATCTGAACCTTTATTTTTATAGAATTAAGAATAAGTTGATTGTGTTATGATAGTGGTGTATGCCTTTAACTTTGTGGTGCAAATAAAGAGTTCATGGCATTAATTACAGGGTTTGGCACAACAAATTTTATGGCATGGCTGATTTGGGGGGACTTTAATGTTGTTTTGTGCTCACATGGCATGATTGGGATACTAATTACAACTTCAAGGATTAAGACTTTGCTGAATGTGTTCAAAATCCAAGATTTGCTAAGCTGAACATTACTCATTTGAGATAAGTTGATGATTTGTTACTTTTTCCCAAAGGGGATCATAAATCAGTTTTGAAACTACATGAAAAAATCAGCAGATTTCCTAAGGCATCTGAACTTCAAGATAATCTTACAAAAAGCTCCGTGTATTTTGGTAATACAGACAGTAACAATAATAATAACAACATATCTAGTATATTCTTACATGTAGAGTTTGAAGAGGATATTGTATACATAGACATTATCCCTACCTAGTGAAGATAGAAAATTTGTTTTCAATAGACCCTCAACTCAGAAAGATAGGGAGGAGGAGAAGAAGAATGAGGAGAATAAGAAGAAGTAAAGGGAGAAAAAGTAAAAAAAGAAAGAAAGAGAAGGGAGAAAGATTATTCAAATACTAGATTATGTTTAAGCTGATTTGCCCTTCAAATATTTAAGAATCTGTCGGCCGCAAAAAAAAAAAACTAAAAATGGAATAAAATTGATAAAATAGTACTTTTGACTTGCATATATGATTGTAATGATCCAACCAGTAATTTTGAATCCTAACATCTTGTTCTATGATTTGAGACCTTGAGTATTTTTATATGATGTTTTATGATTTGCATATATGATTGGATCGGATCTCGAAAGGTTTGATAGTAATTAAAACACTTAGTTCCTAATTAGAGGCATGTTAAAAGAGTTGACTAAAGTAAATATTTTGAGTAAACAAGCTCAAACTCATTGTTTGAAGGTTCTAATAGGATCATTTCATTCTAGCCTTGAACGTATATTTGGATTAGGAACCGAAGGGTTTCAATGTACTTTGATAGTACGCTAAAAACATGGATTTTGGGCTTTCTTTCACCTATTATTAGTTGTATTGCAATCATATTTGAGCTTAAATGTGAAGGTTTTGCACTTATTACACGTTTTCTGTGTTTAGGACTTGATTCTAAGCTAAGATACGTGTTGGACCTAAGTTTGATAATATGGAGCTTTGAAGTTTGAGTAGGAATCTAAATAAATCATTAAGGATCAGGTTCAATATTCAAGGACCGACTCGGTATACAAAGATTAGAAAAAAATAAATGACAAAGTAAAATGACTTGGGGCGACTCCCTAAGCATCGCCTTGTGCGATGTATCAGTACAAACTATTATCAAAAGATCAAAGAGTGAGAAGCTGGTACTTGACGAGATAGTGAACTAGTGTGACGCGGGAGGGTGTTGCATAGGGAGACACATTAGTGCAAAATTTTATCAAAGAATTCAAAAAATTTCTACTAGCGCGACGCATGATGTGTCGTACAGTGCGACACAGTACATTTTGATTGTTGGAATTTATACTCCATTTTGTTAAGGGTAATTCTGTCCTAAGTTGGTTTTTCACGATATAAATACACTCGAAATATATGTGAAGAGATAAGAGGCTTCAAGGCACAAGATTTCATCAATTCTTCCATCAATTCAATATGTGAGTTTGGATTGTAACATTAGATTAATGTTTTTTTATTCTTTAATTTTATTTGTGATAATTTCTCCCATTATCATATAGTATTTCTTTTTAGGATTTTGACAGACATGGTGTATGAATTATTTATTTAGGGATTCGAATCTTGTTAATTGTATGAATTATTTGATGGAATTTTGAATGATTTTGTGAAGTTATTCATTATTTTGCTTAACCAATAGAGCCATAGAGGAGTAGTTTATTAAATATCTTTGACAAGAGGGATTGTTCTGATGGTAAGCAACCTTCACTTCCAACCAAGAGGTTGTGAGTTCGAGTCACCCCAAGAGCAAGGTGGGAGTTCTTGCAGGGAAGGATGCCGATGATATATTTGGAAACAGTCTCTTTCCCAGGGTAGGGGTAAAGTTTACGTATACACTACCCTCTCCAGACCCCACTAGTGAGATTATATTTTGTTGTTGTTGTTGTTGTTGTTGTTGTTGATTCGTATGCTCTAGTTCCAATTTGTGATTCTTTTAAGTAATCGCAAGAGTTTTTAAAATTGCTAGTTGAATTAAAAAACAGGGGGAAACATCCGTGAGAAGTTAATCTTAAGATTAAAACCATCAATAATTTATAGCAATTGTTCACAGAGCTTTCTATTAGTTTATTACTTGGAATTGAAGTTTATTCGAAGGAAAAACTTTAAATACAGCAAATTTTCTCCTCTACGGACATCAATCTCAATTTAGTTGAAGTTGGATACATAACTCTTAGTTATCCAATCTATTTTATTTACATCTACCTCATCGCGTACATATATATTACGTATTGAAAATCTATCATGAATTAATTAATTTTATGCTAGTTAGTAACGCAATCAACTTTGATTTTATTTGGTAATTTAAGCAGATTCGTATCAGTAGTCCATAATATTTCAGTTGACTTGAAAAAGAATAATCTAAAGCTGAAATGGAAATTATTTGTGAAAATTCGAAATTAAAGTGCTTTAATTTTGTTTACAGATATTGTCATTCTATAAAAAAGTAAATATAAAAGAATTAAAAATTACACAAAGGGGTTAGCCGTTTTTTGGGATCAAAGTACTTTAATTAAGGAAGGTTTATAGCCGGCTTAAAATGATGACAAAGAACCTGGTTGGGAATTTTCAAAACAAAAGTTTCAGGATTCTCTGACAGACTGGTTACCTGGGGCTGATGACAACGATGGCCTTCGAATTACACGTGTCGGGAACCTAAACGGCGTACTGGAATTATATTTTCTAAATGCTATCATGACAGGTCTGTAACCGTGTCTACTGCTGGAATTAGATTGAGGAATAAAATCTTGGGATTTGAAATTGACCGTGAGCTCACGATGATAATAAAATTTTACGGCGAAATGGCTTCCCGACCACTTAAACTTGCATCAGTTTGTAAAGTCGATATATGAACTCTTGGGTTTCCCATTTGAACATCTTTACTTGAAAAAATGGCTACTAATAAACACTTGTGATGGTGCGTGTTGTTAAGTTGCTGCTGACATGGAATTAATTTAATACTATTTTATATAGCCACATCATCCAGTCATTCACATTTTGTTGACACCTGTATGTAGGGGTGGGCATTCGATATTTCGGTTCTGTATTTAAGAATTTCAGTTCGGTATTTCGGTATTCGGTTTATCAATTGTGTATACCAAATACCGTACCAAAATATTTCGGTACGGTTCGGTATTTCTTATTTTGGTTCAGTACGGTTTCGGTTATAACCATATTATATCAATTTAAAGAATTGGCAGA
Source organism: Nicotiana sylvestris (assembly GCF_000393655.2). Taxonomy (NCBI): domain Eukaryota; kingdom Viridiplantae; phylum Streptophyta; class Magnoliopsida; order Solanales; family Solanaceae; genus Nicotiana; species Nicotiana sylvestris. Next base: position 7,287,315 of record NC_091059.1, read on the forward strand.
ACCAATTTGTCTTCTCTTAGAAGCAGAAATTTCGGTTTAACTTGTTTTAGGTTGCTTGAGTGTGCAAATGTTTCTCTACACAATCTCCATTCTTTTGTTATTAGACGCTGGAATGAGATTGCTCTGTTGTTTTGTTCTTCAAAGTTATTTGATTTTTGGAATTATCTTGTTACTCAAATGATAACATTTCATGGATGTTTGGGAAAATTCTTTGATTGTTTTCATGGGGTTCTTGGCATGGGCTTATCAGGCAACATGACCACCTCGACCGAAGACCTGTGGGTCCCCTGATGGTCCTCCCGTCACTGCACCTAGAATCAAACTTAGTGATGGAAGATACTTGGCTTACAAGGAGATTGGTGTACCTAAAGAGAATGCAAGGTATAAGATTGTGTATATCCATGGGTAAAAATTCGGTAATTCGGTATTTCAGTATATCAAAATTTCAAGATCCTAATACCGAGAACCGTACTGAAATACCAAAAATATAGTACCGAATTAGACCAAAATACCGAATTAATTCGGTCCGGTTCATAATTCTGTAAGCACGTGATTTTTGCTTCACGAACAATCACTCCAAAAGAAATCAAAATAATTGCAAATGGCCTCACCGTACAAATTTTTAATTTTTATGTGACATGTGTTGGTAGTCCTTAGTGTTTATATCCATTTTTCATTGAATATTATCAAACAAAAATACAATAAGTATGCCGTGTGTAATCGGGCCGTAATTCGGTTTTTAAAAGGAAATTCACAAAATATGCAGCTTTTACTCTAGGCTGTGATTTAACCATTTTTAAAATTCTAATATGTGTGTGTTAATTGTTGTAGGTGTCACCCAATATGTGTGTAAGTTTATTTTAATTTTTACATTGTTTTAGGAATTTTTGGTTAATTTGTTGAAATTAAAAAGGAAAGGAAAATCTGATTGGGCCCCAAAACGAGGCCCAAAACCAAAGCACTGATCCAGTCCAAGACGAGCCTGCCCAAGCACGGACTCAAACGACGCCGTATCGGCGTCCCTATTGAAGCCGTTGATCTGATTCAAACGAACGGTCCAGATCAGGCTGTTTAACTCACCTCAACGACGCCGTTTCAGGCAAGTTGATCTGAGCCGTCCAACCCCATTGATCCAACGGTCCCTGGCTTCCCTCATGACCCGACCTATTTAGCCAGTTCAACCCAATCCATCACTTAAACCCAAACGACACCGTTTTAATACCAAACGGCTCCGTCTCACCCCTCACCATCAGATCCAAGCCGTTGAGATCATCTGATCCAACGGCTCAGATCTAAACCCCTAGACCATATATAAGCCTTCCCTCACACCCCACGCCCCCTATCTGAACCCCCCTTCACTCGTCTCCTTCCCCTAGCTTGAACCCCCAAACCCTAGCAAGCCGCCCTGATATCCCTTTCACCAGAACCCGGCGGCATGAACGCCGATGACCACCCCCTTCACACCCCTGAAGCATCCAACCACCCTGAACACGAATCCACTAACCATGTACCTCGAATCACCTCCTATCGTCTCGAATCTGGATTTGAAGATTCGAGACAAAACTCGATCTATACCAAACCTCACCATCTTTGTATCAGACACTCCCATGACTTCCCTCGTGACCAAACCAAGCTTGGTTTGGTCTAAAAAACCAGATCTGAAAATCCAGACCCTAGAACACATGAACCTGTGGAATCCGGCCAGTCTTGACAGGGGTCTGAGGTCTAATAGACCTTAATCAAGGTGTTCTCGTGTGAGAACACCCTGATTAAAGTTTGTTCGGCCTCAAATGGTCAAAGTTGAGTCAGTTTGGTTTAAACATTTTTTCGGTAAGTTTTTCTTTCCCTTTTGTTTTATTCAACTGCTAATTAAGTCGTTAGCATGCCTTGTTGTGATTGTTTGTTATTTTCTGATAGTTTTCTTAATTTCTTCCATCTCTGTCAAAGACCTTTTATTTGGTCGATTGTTTTCTGTGTATGATTTGAATGTATCCTATGATAAGCATGTCCGATTAGGATAGTCGTCGCATGAATAATTTATATAGGTTCCCAGTGATTGACCAAAGTTGTCTGAAGCCCTTTAGGTCCATGTACGTATTGTTTATATGAGCGACTGATTGTTACATGTTATAATTAGTATAGTCGACTTGATAAATGTCGTCGATTAACTTCCTACGACTGAATGTTCAAATACTCTAATACGTACAATCTCACTTGACTGAATGGACCTGTATTGTGATTTGAATGTTGGACATTATCTATGAATGCTAGTTTGTAACTGCATTGTAAACAATTAAAAGGACCAGGCTAGGGCAGTTCTGAAATGGAACTTTCAGAAGTTCAAAATGTCCTGAGGCTGCAGTGATGCAGGACAGTAATAATCAAGGGCTAACAGGGGTGGTCTGGGGTTTGAAAAGAACAAAAAGGATTAGTTTAAATGAGCTGACAAGTAGGGTACTAATTTGGGATTAAACTAATACCAATGGGGAACAAGACACAAGAGTATGGGGTTTAAAATGAATACTTAAATGAACCCATAACTCTTGATTAAAGAAAAGCCAGGCGTGGGGAACAAAAAGGGCTGGCATCAAAAGATGCTTAAGCATGGGTTTAAAGAGTATGGGCAGTCTGCAAGTGGGAGGATCCAGGCAGCTTAGTTGCACTGGGTCGTTTGGCTTATAAATAGGCCATTTCAAAACTTAAAATGGGCTGGAATTTTTAGTCTTGAAAAAAGGTCTTGTGAGTTTAAAGAAAACTGAAAACATAAGGAAATTTCCAGTAAATACTGTAACCAAACACTGTCTGAAAGCTACATAAGAGTTCATATTGGTCAAGCTGTCTTGGCCAAGTTCTGTCGTTTGCACTGATTGAGCTGCTTGTGATTGTTGAACTGCTGGTGTTGCTGCATTGAACACTCTGTTACTTCTGTTGTTTCATTACTCTTTTCTGGTATTACTTGTTTGGTGCTCGACCATCTGCTGGTTTTCTTTGTTCTGGGAATTGTTGTTGGTTGTCTGTGGACTGTGGAAAACACTTGTGATTGTTGGTTTGTTGCTGTGTTGTTGCTGTGTATCTACTGTTGTTGTGTATCTACTGTTGCTGTGTTTACTGCATACTGCCCAGCTGATCAGTCCTTTCTTCTTTGTCCTCTATACCAGGTACACAACCAATGCACTATCAAATGTAATTGGAACATTGAGCATGAATGCAAAAAGAAAAGACCTGAAGTTGATTTTCATACATAGATTGTTATATTAGATATCATGTACTGTATGATAATTTTCATTCCTGTGTTGACAATAGAAGCAGCCTGTATGCCCAGTGTATATCAATATAGATTAGCTAAATGGTAGTTTACATATGTATGCTGATAGGTGAAAATTTCTCAATGAAATAGGTTGCATCTCAGACTTAGTTTACTTTGTAATATGTGCTGTAATGTATGCCAAGCATGAAAACTGTACATCATTGGCTAAGTTCTTCCTTTTCTGATTAATGGTCTCATATAACTAGTAAACCACCTGTTAAGACAAAGAACACAAAACTTGCAATCTCAACCTCATGAAGGTCGAGCCCAGGTCAAAACAGACCAAGCAGGCCCGCATCGAACAAGCAGTGGCCCAGGTCTGGCCCATCACGCATGGGCTGGATTTGGGCCCGTGATTATTTGTTCGGCTGACTGTGCACGCAGCCTCGTTTCTGATTTTTAAGCATTTCTGAATGTTGTTATAGATAACTTGCAAGCACGTAATTAATTAGGACTATCTACTGTTTTCAATTAGTAGAGACAAACGCGACAAGAAACGTAGTTGCTATAGGATATCCTTTTAAAATAAGAACGAGATGAGCCTCGACAAAAATAAATAAAAACGCACGAGTTGCGGGGCCCTCGTTAAATGTATATTATCGAAGCATTCAGTTTCCAGGATGGGTCGTTTAGCAAATCTCACGGCCCTCCCAGAATAATAACGCGATAGTCTCTTTAAGCGCGTACTTAATAATGTTATCTCCTTAAACTCGGGTGCACATTTATGTGACCCAAATCCCAATCTCAACGGAATCGAAATGTGTCTCTAACCACGGGTACATTGATTGTGGCGTGGTCTGAGATGCATTTCCATGACGTTGCAAATTCTTTTCATAAGGAATGAGACGAGCCTCGACAAACAAAAATGTACAAAGTGCGGGGCCCTCTAAATGTATATATATAAAATACTTAGAATTCGGGACATGCCGTTTAAGCGAATTTCATGGCTTTCCCCAAAATAACAACACGCTAGTTGCTTTAAGCGCGCCTTTAATAATTTATTTTCCTTAACTCGGGTGCACATTTATGTGACCCAAATCCAAATCTCAACCGAGTCGAGATATGTCAATAATCACGTGTACATTGATGTAACGTGATTCGAGGTATGTTTTCGCGACGTTGCAATTCCTTGTAAAAATAATAATAATGATAAAAGCGGTTAAAAGATAAAATTGGCACATAAGTTCATATTTGTATAAAATCAGATAATCAAGCCGAATATAACAGTTGAGCGACCGTGCTAGAACCACGGAACTCGGGAATGCCTAACACCTTCTCCCGGGTTAACAGAATTCCTTATCCGGATTTCTGGTACGCAGACTGTAATATGGAGTCATTCATTTCCTCGATTCGGGATCAAAATTGGTGACTTGGGACACCCTAAACCTCCCAAGTGGCGACTCTGAAATAAATAAACAAATCCCGTTTCGATTGTCCCTTAATTGGAAAAAACTCCCTTGCGCCCTTCGGGTGCGGAAAAAGGAGGTGTGACAGCTCTGGCGACTCTGCTGGGGATTGGCTTACCCAGAACCACTGGTTCAGGGTTAAGAATTCGAGCTTAAAATAATTGTTATTATTTGGCTTTATTTTATTATCTGATTTTTACATGTTTCGAGCCTAATGTGCTAAATGCTGCTTTTACTGCTTTGATATTGTTTGAACTGTACATATAAACTGTGCCGAAACCCTTCTCTTCTCTCTTGAGGAGCGCACGCTGGTCGTGGCTTCTTTCTGTTAGTGTCATATGCCAAAATAGAACGAGGATTCGGAGGAGTTGCAAAATCGGATGGCCTTTTGGTTACCGGTACACAGCTCCCATCCTTGGCTCGAGTTGTCCGCTCGGGTAAGCCAGGTCTAGAACAAACACCTAGGTTTTACAGCTTAGTATAACTTAACTTCATGTCGGATCCCTAGTAGGAACGCTTATTTGCATCATATGCATTTGACTTAGGGGACTCAGCACAGGGGTTGGGTCCGTCTAGGACAAGCAACCTGAGAATAAAGACCATCCTGCTACATCCTGCTTGCTTTATGCATTTACTTGTTTCAAGGCTTGCATGCTGACCGGTTTCTGAATATCGGGAATGTTTGAAAAAAAAAAGAAAAAAAAAGAATAACAGATAGGGAGATAATTATTCTTGAAAGATCAATACCCAGAAAATGGTTAAAACTCTGCCAGAATTTTGAAAAAAAAAAAGAAAAAATGTGTGTCTTATTAATTTGTTTTAGAAAGTAAGAGTCTTTGATTCATTTCTAAGAGAAAAATAGTGTGTCTCCAAAATTCGGCTTATGCCTGAACTACGTCAGTTTGATTCTCGCAGGGTGCGAGATACGTAGGCAACCCCCATCGGGCTCAACTTGTCTTTCAAAATATAGGTACAATCCAAAGAACGAAAGTTTTTAAGGTGACATCATACTTTTCGGAAATAACCAAATTTCGTTTTTCTAGGAAAAAAAAAAGGGTGTGTCAATTTGGTATTTGAGTCCAATGAGTCTGGATCTTTGCTTAATCACCCCAATAAACATGCAGAATGAGCATAAGTCCAAGTTTGCCGGTAACAGTTAGAAGCAAAATCCCTCTGGAAGTGCGATTATGGTGGGAGGATTTGGAAAAGTCAGAGCAAGACAAGATCAAACTGCACCTGGGAGGTTTGGTTAATTTGTTGAACGTCAGGCCTCGGTGCGACATCATAAAGGCTTTGGTTACATTTTGGGATCCGGCCCACAACGTGTTCCGTTTCTCGGATTTTGAACTCACCCCAACCTTAGAAGAAATGGCGGGTTACATGGACGTCACTGAAGGTTTGAGACACAAATACCTGATCGCTCCAAGAGCTGTGAATTCACACAAATTCATGGATCTGTTGAAGATAAGCAAGGGAGTCCCATACGCTGAACTGGATAGAGGTTTTTCTACCCTACAATTCATATACCAGAGGTACGGGAGCATAGGAGGATTTAATGATCCAGAAAGTGGTGTTTGCAGCAGGGGAAATCTGGTAAAATGGAATGAGCATAGGCGGTTCGCTTTTATGGTGGCATTTTTGGGCCTTGTGGTGTTTCCCCGAAAAGATAGAAATATCGACCTGAAAGTGGCTGGAATCGTCAAAGTCCTGATTACCAACGATAAAAGCATCCTTGCTCCTATGATAGTGTCAGAAATGTACCGAGCCCTCACGGCTTGTAAGGCCGGTACAGACTTCTTCGAGGGGTGCAACTTGTTATTACAGATGTGGATTATCGAACACTTGTGTCACCATCCTCAGTATATGCGCTACATGTCTACAAATGAGGGCTGCATCGAGGGTTATAACCTAAGGGTTTCAGGTTTCCGATCACCGGGAGGGTTTGAAGAATGGGTATCCTATCTCCGGGTCATCACCGCAGATCAAATAAACTGGACTTTGGGTTGGCTTTCTGTGGAAGAAATCATATACATGCCCGCCACTGGTCCTCACTTCCTCTTGATGGGACGCAGGGGTATTCAACCTTATGCCCCTTACAGGGTAATGAGACAGTTAGGAAGATGTCAAGTACTACACCCGGACGAAGATCTCAGCACTTATGCCGTCGAGGTCAGCAGTGACGGCCAATTTCCTGAAAAGACAGTTCGTTGCATATGGAGTGAATGCCAGTACCTGACGACAAATACTCGGGTAGAGAAGTCTCGCCGGCCTATCTCGCTTGGCATAACAAGAAGAACATTGTGGAGCGGCCAACCAAACGGCCTCACCTCCAAGATTTTGTTGAGTCATCACAAGAACAATGGGACTGGCTCGCAAAAGAGGAAGGTTACCTGGTTGAAATCAGGAAGCTAAAACGACAAGTTGAAAGGATTGTATTCGAAAACAACGTGCAAGTCGCCCAGGAGCAGGCTGAAAAAGACAAGCTAGCCCAAGAGAACCAAACCCTGAAGGCCCGCCTTCGCCAAGCCAGTAAGAATAACATCGACCGACAGAAGCGTTGCTCCGACGAAAGATTGATAGCCAGTTTGAGAAATCAGGTCATCTAGAGCCAAAAAGAATTAGACCAATCAGAGGCTTGCATAGCAAGGATGAAGGTCAAATGGGCAAAAGGTACAATGGCCCGGAGGAAGCGCCTACAGCAGGTCATGAGGGATTGTGAACTGAGCGTCAAAGCGGTAAAGGAAACAAATTCCGCTCTGCAAGAGCGGATCTTCAAGCAAACACAAGATGCCCAAGCCGATAGAAGACGCTATTACAATGCAATGACCAGGATGGAAAGGCAAATGGAGATGTTCCAGGATCAGCTCGCCACCAATGCACAAACGATAGGATTAAAGAGCCGACAGATGAGGCAGTTGTTCGCAGAAAAGGACAACATTCGAGCAAGAATTGACAAGATCGGGCATTACATCTACCTGAAATGCTTGGCATGCGAACAAACACCTCGGGAAACCCTTATTGTCTCCATCATGGGCTGCGTCCACCGGATTATGAACGAGTTGAAGAGCTTGCAAAGAGACCTTACACCTAGGGCCGCGAAAGGGCCGAAAGATGCCTCGTGGGTCCCTAAGTTGGAAAATTAGTCTTTGATCGAGTCCTGTTCGTTTTGTTTGTTGTTTCCCCATATGTTGTTTTCTTTTCCTCAAACCAAGTTTAAAACCGTGGAGTCTGTACTGTTGCTATTTTGTTAAAGTGATGTGTAATAGCAATTTTCGATAATGAAATTGAGTGATTCCAGAAGAATTTCTATGTGTCTTTACTTTGAGACAGAACTACGCCTGGTCTGATTCACGCGGGGACGTGATACGTAGGCAATCCCCATAAGATTCGACCGCTTTTAATAAATAAAGAAAAGAAAATACAAATAAAATAAAACGCAGGGTTTCCCAAAATACTTTAAAGGGACGAATGAGCAAACCGGGATGACGCATGTTGTTTGAAGCAAAGCATGTAGAAACGGTTAACTGCCTAGGTGCATTGCATCCTCTATGTGTTATGATCAAATCTGTTAAACTCTAACGCTAACAAAGTTTGTTGTTGTCTGATCCAGACAAGTTAGTTGTTAAAGAACTCTGGCAACACACTCATACCAAACCAGATCCAAAGGACCGGTAGCAACGAGCATGACTACTTCAGAGAATAGTAATGAGGAAGAGAGACCGATGAGCCAGTTGCTAAAAGAAGCGATGGAAAAGATTGAAAGGATGGGACTAGAGATGAGTGCAATGCAGCTAGCCATAGCCAAAACACAAAAGAGCTCTGAAACACTGGGACACATGCCGGAGTACCCTCACTCTGGCCCTTCCACAAGCCGCCCAAATCCCCTTTATCATCAAGAAAGAAGCCCTCATGATTCCCAAGCTCCACCACCCCATCAACCTCTCCCAACACCCAATATTCCCATTTTTGTGGGACCAACATCAGCCCCTTTGCAAAGGACGACCAGTGAGCCATTGTTTCAGGCTCACGATACACAATACTATCCCCCCGAGCCTACGTTTCATGCCCCCGAACCACAGGCTTACAATCCACATTTGGAAGTGCCGGCAGAGATTGAGAAGCCGGCTAAGGCCCCTGAACAGGATGAAGTATTGAGAAAGTTCAAAAGCCTGGAGCAGTCCTTCAGGAACTTGCACGGGCTGGGCAATCAAGTCAGCGTAGCATACAAAGATCTGTGCCCTTTCCCAGACGTCCAACTCCCGGCTGGGTTCAAGATGCCTAAGTTTGATTTATATGAAGGGCACGGTGATCCCATGGCACATTTGCGGGGATTCTGTAGCAAAATGAGAGGGGCAGGCGGCAAGGATGAGCTGCTGATAGCTTATTTCGGCCAAAGTCTGAGCGGATCTGCACTAGAATGGTATACCAGGCAGGATTCCAGCAGGTGGTACACGTGGGATGATCTGGCGCAGGCTTTTGCAGGTCATTTCCAGTACAATCTCGAGATAGTCCCTGACCGTCTCACATTATTGAGAACTGGGAAGAAACCCGGGGAAAGTTTTCGCGAGTTCGGGTTCCGCTGGAGAGAACAAGCAGCTAGAGTCGATCCTCCCATGAGAGAGGGAGAGATGGTGGACTATTTCTTGCAGACACTAGATCCAACCTACTTTGGTCACTTGGTGACAACAGTTGGAAAATCTTTCAACGAGGTGGTCAAGATAGGGGTCATGATAGAAGAGGGTCTGAGATCTGACAAGATCTTGAACTATTCGGCACTCAAAGCCACAACCCAGGCTATTCAAAGCGGCACGGGAGGTGCGTTGAGAAGAAAGAAAGAAGAGGTTGCCACGATCGAGGCAGGCAGTTGGTCCAGGGCTGGCAGGCCGCACTACAACCAACCCAGACCTCACAGGTCAGAATACCCATACAACCCACCACAAAATTTCTATCCACCTCGAGAACCACATTGTTCCGTACACCAAGCCCAGGCATACACTCAGCCTCCGGTTCGCCCACAATGGCGCGCACCGGCTCCCCAGAATATATATGCACCACCACAAAACACCTACCCTCCACCAAGGGCATATAGAAACCCTTCAGGGGCAGGTTTTCGGGGAAATCCAGATGCTAGGAATGACAGGTTGCGGAAGCAGAGAACTTTCACGGAGCTGGGAGAAACCTACACCGCTTTGTTCCACAAGCTGAGGCAATTGGGTTTGGTTAGTCCTGTCCAGACTCGAGAACCAAATCCCCCACCTCAGAATTTGGATCGATCAATCAGTTGTGAATACTGTTCAGGGATGCTCGGGCATGATACCGAGAAGTGCTGGAAATTAAGGCATGCCATACAGGATCTTATTGACACCAATAAGATCGAGGTCCAGACACCGGAGGCTCCTAACATCAACCAAAACCCACTGCCAGCGCACCACGAAACTCACATGATTGAGTTGGTGTGTGAGGGAGGAGAATTGAGAAAACCCTCACAAACAGTGATGATGATCCAAGCCGCCCCGAAAGAAGTCTTAACCAGTGGAGGAATGAGTGTACAGTCGCAGGGAGAAGGCATCAAGCCGGTAGTGATATTGGGAAAGAGCCCGTCCGCCATAACAAGCAAACCCGAGCCAAGCAAGTTGGTAATATCAGGGATCCCGCCTACACCGGCAGTCGTGTTAAAAGGGGTATGTAGAGAACTGGTGACCATAAGGCCTGTGGTCCAGCTGCCGATGATTGACAGCAGGGCTGTGCCTTGGAAATATGAAAAGGCGGTGGTGATGTACAAAGGAAAACAGGTGGAAGAAGTCAGTTGTGAAGCGCAAGGGTTGACTCGATCAGGTCGATGTTTTGCCCCGGTAGATCTAAGAAGAACCAACCCAGTTGCAACCAAGAAACCTGTGTCCGAAGAAGAGGCTGAAGAGTTCCTGAGGAAGATGAAAGTACAAGACTATTCTGTGGTCGAGCAGCTGAGAAAAACACCGGCCCAGATCTCACTGTTGTCATTACTGATCCATTCTGAGGAGCATCGTCGGGCCCTGTTGAAGATATTGAACGAAGCTCATGTACCCAGTGAGATTTCTGTAAACCACCTGGAAACCATTGCCAGCAAGATTTTCGAGGTGAACAGGGTAACATTCTCAGATGATGACCTGCCGGTGGAGGGTACGGAGCATAATAAAGCTCTATACCTAGCTGTCAAATGTGAAGACTCGGTGGTAACTCGAGTATTGGTGGATAACGGCTCAAGCGCCAATATTTGCCCACTATCTACCTTGAACCAGTTAAAGATCGACCACGGAAGGATCCACAAGAACAGTATCTGTGTCCGAGGGTTTGACGGAAACGGAACAGCCACTGTGGGGGATGTTGTACTTGAACTGACCATCGGTCCAGTCCTGTTTACCATGGAATTCCAGGTATTAGACGCCACAGTATCTTATAACCTACTGTTGGGACGACCATGGATTCATGCAGCCAAGGCGGTGCCCTCCACCCTACATCAGATGGTGAAGTTCGAGTGGGAAAGACAAGAGGTCGTGTTACACGGCGAGGATACAACGTGCACCATGGGCGGAGCCATTGTACCTTTCATAGAGACCGCTGATGAAAAAGGTCCTTGGGTCTACCAGATTTTCGATACAGGGTCGGCCAACAAAATTTCTGAAGGAGAAATCATCCCGCACCCTAGGGTAGCTACCGCAACAGTCATGATGGTCTCAGAAATGCTGGGTAATGGATTTGTGCCGGGAAAAGGCCTGGGAGTTGAACTTCAAGGGATAGTCCAACCTGTCTCCCTTCCTAAGAATCTGGAAACTTTCGGGTTGGGGTTCAAACCAACCGCAGCAGACAGGAAGCAAGCGCGAAAAATGAAGAAGAGGGTCTGGTTTCTGCCTAAACCAGTGCCACGCCTCTCAAGGTCTTTTGTTAAAGCAAGTGCCAAGGGGTCAGCGATCCCAAAGATTCGAGGACCTTTGATCGGTATAAATGAAGACCTGAATCAGAGTTTTGAGAGGCTATTCGCGGATGTCAGTATGGTGGAAGCTGGAGAAGGTTCCAGCAGAGCAGAGATACAGTTTGTGGGGCCTGAGGCCAAGACCAACAATTGGACAGTTACTCCTCTTCCTGTCCGAGGGGAGTCTTGGTAGTAGGCTTTGATTTATGTTTTGTGTGTTTTGTTTTGTCCGGATTATTCAAGGGTGTAATCCAAATTTTACTTTCGTTTTTGTAAAAGTGTGAACCCTTTTATCCCGCAAGTTTAATAAAGTTCTTTTCTTTTGTCCCATTTTAATTTTGTTTTGTTCTTTTTCTTTCTGAACAGTTCTCTTTTTACTGGTTCTAATGACATGGCATGCACAGCGGATCTTCGACCTAGTCTAATAAATCAATCTGAATCCGACTCAATGATGCAAGAGGTCGTTTGTGATGATGAATCTGAATGTGACGAAGGTGAAGCCTTCGAAGAGATAAACCGAGAACTGTGCCAATTTGAAGAGAAACCCAAGCCTAACCTAAATGACACTGAGGCTGTGAATCTAGGAGACGCTGATAACGTCCAAGAGACCAAAATTAGCATCCACATTGAGCCGAATGTCAGAGAAGAATTGATCAAAACCCTCATGGAATTCAAAGATGTTTTTGCATGGTCATATGACGATATGCCTGGATTAAGCACCAATTTAGTGGTTCACAAATTGCCCACTGACCCGGCATACCCTCCGGTCAAGCAAAAACTAAGGAAATTTAAAACAGAAATGAGTGTAAAGATCAAAGAAGAAGTGATTAAGCAGTTACAAGCGAAGGTCATTCGGGTCACTCGATATCCCGAGTGGTTGGCCAATGTGGTACCAGTCCCAAAGAAGGATGGAAAAATCAGGGTATGCGTCGACTACCGCAACCTCAACAAAGCAAGTCCCAAGGACAATTTTCCATTGCCCAACATCCATATCTTGATCGATAATTGCGCGGGGCGCGAGATCGGATCCTTTGTAGATTGCTATGCGGGTTATCATCAGATCCTAATGGACGAGGAAGATGGGGAAAAAACAACATTTATTACGCCATGGGGAACTTACTGCTATCGGGTAATGCCGTTCGGACTGAAGAACGCCGGGGGAAACATACATGCGAGCAATGACTGCTGTGTTTCATGACATGATACACAGAGAAATCGAGGTGTACGTCGATGATGTGATCATCAAATCTTGGCGTCAGGAAGACCATGTAGCAGACCTAAGGAGATTTTTCCAAAGACTCCGAAGGTATGATATCAAGCTCAACCCGGCCAAATGCGCATTCGGGGTTCCATCAGGAAAGCTGCTAGGATTCATCGTCAGTCGACGGGGGATTGAGTTAGACCCATCCAAAATTGAATCCATCCGAGATTTGCCACCGCCAAGGAACAAAACAGAGGTAATGAGTTTGCTGGGTAGACTCAATTACATCAGCAGGTTCATCGCCCAACTCACAGCAACTTGTGAGCCCATATTTCGGTTGCTGAGAAAGGATGCTGCGGTAGGTTGGACGGCAGAGTGTCAGGAGGCCTTCGACCAAATCAAAGGGTATCTGTCTAATCCACCCGTATTGGTCCCGCCGAAGCCTGGGAAGCCCTTAATTCTTTACCTAACGGTCTTGGAAAATTCATTTGGTTGTGTATTGGGGCAACATGATGACACAGGAAGGAAGGAGCAGGCCATCTACTATCTTAGCAAGAAATTCACAGTACATGAGGTCAAGTACACTCAACTCGAGAAAACATGTTGTGCCCTAACTTGGGTAGCTCAGAAGTTGAAGCACTACCTGTCTTCATATACTACTTATCTCATATCCCGCTTGGACCCATTGAAGTATATCTTTCAGAAACCTATGCCCACGGGAAGGTTGGCAAAGTGGCAAATTCTGCTCACAGAGTTTGATATCATCTACGTAACAAGGACGGCCATGAAAGCCCAGGCACTAGCAGACCATTTGGCAGAGAATCCCGTTGACGAAAAATACGAGCCTTTAAGAACGTATTTTCCTGACGAAGAGGTGATGCATACAAATGAGTTGGAATTACCCGAGGAACCGGGTTGGAAGCTTTTCTTTGATGGAGCGGCAAATGCAAAAGGGGTGGGAATAGGGGCAGTACTCATCTCTGAAACAGGACGGCATTATCCTGTTACGGCCCAACTGCGCTTCTATTGCACTAACAATATGGCCGAATATGAGGCTTGCATTCTGGGTCTGCGCTTGGCTGCTGACATGGATGTCCAAGACGTCTTGGTCTTGGGAGACTCGGACCTCTTGGTACATCAAATTCAGGGTGAATGGGAAACACGAGATCTAAAGCTCATACCATACCGAAGCCTTCCCTCACACCCCACGCCCCCTATCCGAACCCCCCCTTCACTCGTCTCCTTCCCCTAGCTTGAACCCCCAAACCCTAGCAAGCCGCCCTGATATCCCTTTCACCAGAACCCGGCGGCATGAACGCCGATGACCACCCCCTTCACACCCCTGAAGCATCCAACCACCCTGAACACGAATCCACTAACCATGTACCTCGAATCACCTCCTATCGTCTCGAATCTGGATTTGAAGATTCGAGACAAAACTCGATCTATACCAAACCTCACCATCTTTGTATCAGACACTCCCATGACTTCCCTCGTGACCAAACCAAGCTTGGTTTGGTCCGAATCTACCCACAACTTCTAAAAAACCAGATCTGAAAATCCAGACCCTAGAACACATGAACCTGTGGAATCCGGCCAGTCTTGACAGGGGTCTGAGGTCTAATAGACCTTAATCAAGGTGTTCTCGTGTGAGAACACCCTGATTAAAGTTTGTTCGGCCTCAAATGGTCAAAGTTGAGTCAGTTTTGGTTCAGTTTGGTTTAAACATTTTTTCGGTAAATTTTCTTTCCCTTTTGTTTTATTCAACTGCTAATTAAGTCGTTAGCATGCCTTGTTGTGATTGTTTGTTATTTTCTGATAGTTTTCTTAATTTCTTCCATCTCTGTCAAAGACCTTTTATTTGGTCGATTGTTTTCTGTGTATGATTTGAATGTATCCTATGATAAGCATGTCCGATTAGGATAGTCGTCGCATGAATAATTTATATAGGTTCCCAGTGATTGACCAAAGTTGTCCGAAGCCCTTTAGGTCCATGTACGTATTATTTATATGAGCGACTGATTGTTACCTGTTATAATTAGTATAGTCGACTTGATAAATGTCGTCGATTAACTTCCTACGACTGAATGTTCAAATACTCTAATACGTACAACCTCACTTGACTGAATGGACCTGTATTGTGATTTGAATGTTGGACATTATCTATGAATGCTAGTTTGTAACTGCATTGTAAACAATTAAAAGGACCAGGCTAGGGCAGTTCTGAAATGGAACTTTCAGAAGTTCAAAATGTCCTGAGGCTGCAGTGATGCAGGACAATAATAATCAGGGTTTAACAGGGGTAGTCTGGGGTTTGAAAAGAACAAAAATGATTAGTTTAAATGAGCTGACAAGTAGGGTACTAATTTGGGATTAAACTAATACCAATGGGGAACAAGACACAAGAGTATGGGGTTTAAAATGAATACTTAAATGAACCCATAACTCTTGATTAAAGAAAAGCCAGGCGTGGGGAACAAAAAGGGCTGGCATCAAAAGATGCTTAAGCATGGGTTTAAAGAGTATGGGCAGTCTGCAAGTGGGAGGATCCAGGCAGCTTAGCTGCACTGGGTCGTTTGGCTTATAAATAGGCCATTTCAAAACTTAAAATGGGCTGGAATTTTTAGTCTTGAAAAAAGGTCTTGTGAGTTTAAAGAAAACTGAAAACATAAGGAAATTTCTAGTAAACACTGTAACCAAACACTGTCTGAAAGCTACATAAGAGTTTATATTGGTCAAGCTGTCTTGGCCAAGTTCTGTCGTTTGCACTGATTGAGCTGCTTGTGATTGTTGAACTGCTGGTGTTGCTGCATTGAACACTTTGTTACTTCTGTTGTTTCATTACTCTTTTCTGGTATTACTTGTTTGGTGCTCGACCATCTGCTGGTTTTCTTTGTTCTGGGAATTGTTGCTGGTTGTCTGTGGACTGTGGAAAACATTTGTGATTGTTGGTTTGTTGCTGTGTTGTTGCTGTGTATCTACTGTTGCTGTGTATCTACTGTTGCTGTGTTTACTGCATACTGCCCAGCTGATCAGTCCTTTCTTCTTTGTCCTCTATACCAGGTACACAACCAATGCACTATCAAATGTAATTGGAACATTGAGCATGAATGCAAAAAGAAAAGACCTGAAGTTGATTTTCATACATAGATTGTTATATTAGATATCATGTACTGTATGATAATTTTCATTCCTGTGTTGACAATAGAAGCAGCCTGTATGCCCAGTGTATATCAATATAGATTAGCTAAATGGTAGTTTACATATGTATGCTGATAGGTGAAAATTTCTCAATGAAATAGGTTGCATCTCAGACTTAGTTTACTTTGTAATATGTGCTGTAATGTATGCCAAGCATGAAAACTGTACATCATTGGCTAAGTTCTTCCTTTTCTGATTAATGGTCTCATATAACTAGTAAACCACCTGTTAAGACAAAGAACACAAAACTTGCAATCTCAACCTCATGAAGGTCGAGCCCAGGTCAAAACAGACCAAGCAGGCCCGCATCGAACAAGCAGTGGCCCAGGTCTGGCCCATCACGCATGGGCTGGATTTGGGCCCGTGATTATTTGTTCGGCTGACTGTGCACGCAGCCTCGTTTCTGATTTTTAAGCATTTCTGAATGTTGTTATAGATAACTTGCAAGCACGTAATTAATTAGGACTATCTACTGTTTTCAATTAGTAGAGACAAACGCGACAAGAAACGTAGTTGCTATAGGATATCCTTTTAAAATAAGAACGAGATGAGCCTCGACAAAAATAAATAAAAACGCACGAGTTGCGGGGCCCTCGTTAAATGTATATTATCGAAGCATTCAGTTTCCAGGATGGGTCGTTTAGCAAATCTCACGGCCCTCCCAGAATAATAACGCGATAGTCTCTTTAAGCGCGTACTTAATAATGTTATCTCCTTAAACTCGGGTGCACATTTATGTGACCCAAATCCCAATCTCAACGGAATCGAAATGTGTCTCTAACCACGGGTACATTGATTGTGGCGTGGTCTGAGATGCATTTCCACGACGTTGCAAATTCTTTTCATAAGGAATGAGACGAGCCTCGACAAACAAAAATGTACAAAGTGCGGGGGCCTCTAAATGTATATATATAAAATACTTAGAATTCGGGACATGCCGTTTAAGCGAATTTCATGGCTTTCCCCAAAATAACAACACGCTAGTTGCTTTAAGCGCGCCTTTAATAATTTATTTTCCTTAACTCGGGTGCACATTTATGTGACCCAAATCCAAATCTCAACCGAGTCGAGATATGTCAATAATCACGTGTACATTGATGTAACGTGATTCGAGGTATGTTTTCGCGACGTTGCAATTCCTTGCAAAAATAATAATAATGATAAAAGCGATTAAAAGATAAAATTGGCACATAAGTTCATATTTGTATAAAATCAGATAATCAAGCCGAATATAACAGTTTAGCAACCGTGCTAGAACCACGGAACTCGGGAATGCCTAACACCTTCTCCCGGGTTAACAGAATTCCTTATCCGGATTTCTGGTACGCAGACTGTAATATGGAGTCATTCATTTCCTTGATTCGGGATCAAAATTGGTGACTTGGGACACCCTAAACCTCCCAAGTGGCGACCCTGAAATAAATAAACAAATCCCGTTTCGATTGTCCCTTAATTGGAAAAAACTCCCTTGCGCCCTTCGGGTGCGGAAAAAGGAGGTGTGACAATTCAGTTTTTCGAATTTTATGCCTACCCCTACCTGTATGTTCAAGGTTATTTAGTAATTTAATGGAGCAGGTCAATTTCATCTAATCGGTTTATAGGCTACGCTTGATTGTTCATGACAAAAAATCTTAAAGTAATAAGCTAAAAGAAGAACCAATCCTACACCGTTAAGACCATTCTCTTTCATTTCAACTCAGTTTGAGAAAATAACGCCACAAAACTTGGAAGATACAAATTTCCCACTCAAAACTTCCTTAGTTCTCATGTAGAGCCTTCATCAGATATAGTCTACTGAAGCTTTGTCCCGCAACACTGCAAAATTTTCAAGTAATTTTGTATCGGCTGAACCCTCTTTTCAGTATTTAATCAACTGTTTTCGTAAGGCCCACGAAGAGAGCAAGAAAATTGCATCAATGAAGGATAAAAACAACAGGTATGAGATGGAATTAGTGGTTAAACAAGTTAAGAAGCTTGTGGTTTCTTATTGTAGGATACATTTAGGGAATTGAATGGAAGGGTGTGTTTGAATTATAGGTGTTAAACGGGTGGGCCGGGCCAGGCCGCTTTTTTCGGACCCATACGGGTTACGGTCCGGACCGGTTCCGGGTTGATTCTTAACGGATTTAATGGGTTCGGGTTCATCCAGGTAAAAATTGAACTGTACGGGTTACGGGTTGAGGGGGCCGGGTTTAGTGTATTTTTTAATTTTTTTTTGTATTTTGTATAACTATTGTAAGTTATATTAATATAAAGAATACAAGTAAGATGGAAAAAAATTGCATTTATAAATTTCAAGTGCTACATTTATTTCAAAATTCAAACTTACAAATTGAAAGGTTTACATTTAACAAGTAAATTAACCAAAAAAGAATAAATTCAAAGGTTTTGCATTGCCTTAGTAAGTTCTTCATAATCAATATGAACTGAGTGACCTTATTCTGGAGTATTAAATTCGGATGAGTTATCATGTGTTAATATATCTCCAAGTTCCTCGTCTTCTAGGCTATCAACATCTTCACGTCCTTGATTTCTTCGTTCCGATCTAATCCAATCTCTGAAACATACTAAAACTTCCAAAGCATTGCTTCCCAATGAGTGACTGGTGTCTCTAAGTTGTTGTCTTGCTTGGCTAAATGCACTCTCTGATGCAACAGTTGAAATTGGCACATTCAGCACGTCCCGAGCCATAGCGAAAAGCACAGGAAATTGCTTTCCATTCTCATGCCACCATCCCAACGGTGAAAATTCCTTTGTGCGAGCCTCTTTTTGCTTCTGCAAGTAGAATTGAAGTTCATCAATGTTCCTGCTATTGGTTTGAGTGTTAGAAAATGTAGAAAAAATATTAAAACTATTAAGGTCTTCTTCATCATCCACAGTAGCAGAAGTGGTACAATGCATAGTGAGATTAACATTGCCTACATTAAGAGCAGCATCATCAATTACATTTGCATAATAATTGTATAATTGTTGTAAATATTCATTTAGCTTGTTCATACAAGTATATAAATCTGGGGTTTCAGTTGGTCCAATCTCCATATAAGTATAAAGCATTCATTAATTGGTGACAATCAGACATCTTAATAGAAGGATTTAAAACGGCACCAATTAAGTAAATCGGAGGAATTGGAAAGAAATATTTTTTGAATTTTGCTTGCATTTTTTCAACAACATCCCTATATTTTTCTTTCTTCTTAAATTCAAAGAGTAGAAAAGAAATTTCAGCTATATGTACTAAAGCCATAGTAACAGTAGGGTAATATGCTCCAGAAAACTCAACAGTAGCTGCGCCCAATGGTGCTTTTACGAAAGTATGGTCACCGGTGGCTAATACCTTCTCGAGACTATCGAACCTGAAATCCACTTTCCATCGCTCTTTTTAGGTTGGCATAATATAGAAAGAGAGTGCCAAGAAACAACACATACCTATCACTTTTGGAAGGTTTGGAACCCTTACTCAACATAGGGTCCAAAAACCCGACATACCCTTTTTTTAGAGCGTATAAGGGGAAAAGAGCTCTTGCATCGTTAGCCGCTTTTCAGCAACTTCAGTTATTGGAAATCTATATTTGTAGCAACATTTTAAAAATCTATATGTATAATTCCATCTAGTAACAATTTCGTCTGGCATGAATCTGGGTTTAAGGTTATACTGGACACACTTATTCTTAAATTCCTTTATTCTAGATTGTCTATTATTTCTTTGAATAACACCAACTGCTCTTCTAACATGAGTAATCTCAGTTGAAAATAAATCAAGGCCACTTTTAACAATTAAATTATAAACATGACATGCACACCTAACATGAAAAATTTCATCAAGAGGTGGTTGCAAATGCAGTTTTAATATTGAAATTGCGGCATTATTGTTAGAAGCATTATCAAAAGACATACACAATACTTTTTGCTTGAGATTATAAAATTCAACAACTTCACAAATAGTACTACTTATAAACGTAGCAGTATGACTCTGATCTTCATCATATCTAAAAGCGATAATACGTTTTTACATACAAGTATTATCATCTATCCAATGACATGTAATTGTTAAATAATCATTTCCATTAATAGCATGGCCAATATCAGAAGTTAGAGAAACTCTACAAGGAAGGTGGTTAAACAAATAACGTATGTATGTTTGATATTGTCCATGAAGTCTAAAGTTATCAGCTCTACAAGTACTTCTAGGGATACCTTTAAATAAAGGATTGTAAATCCTTTGAATATACATAATAAGATATGATGAAGAAGCAAAAGAAAAAGGTAGACAATCCAAAACAATCATTTTTGCTAACTCCTCACGTTCCTTCATTTTATCATATTTCACAAGACCACCAGTAGTAGGGTTTAGAGTTGATTGATTTCCATCTCCATCAGATCCCCATTCTATAGGATGCTCAATTCTCATATGTCTACTAAGTATCCCAGTCCCCCCTAATTGACCCCCAGTCTTATGTTTAAAAGTATCATTACAAGGTTTATATTTAACTATATCAGTACCTTCTATTTCCTCAAAGAATTTCCAAACCTTACTTCTTTTTCTACGATTACTAGTCGGGGCCACAGGTGGTCTACTACTAGCAACACGACCATCACCCCTGCTAGCAGCTCTAACACTACTAGGTGTAAGTGGTATCTCATCTTCCATTTCTAATTCATTATCATCTATACCAAAATCTTCCTGCAATTGTTCATAGTCTATATTATTATCAGGTAATGTTTCAGGAATATTTGGAGAGGTATTTAAATTACTACCAGATGCTGAACCTGACGTACTACCTCTTTTTTTATTTTCTCGATTAGTAACCTTGTTACAAACTCTTTTTGAAGCATTAAACATATTGTAAAAATTTAACTACTAGCAACAAAACAAATAAATATGCAAGTAAAATAGTAAATAAGAGAAAGAGTTGGAGGGAGTGCACCGAATTCGGTAATAAATTGAGCACTTGATGATTCCGCAACTCAAATGTTACCACGAAGAAACGTCAATTCTTCCAATTTTGAAGTTCAATTGTTCAAACTTCAAAAAATAAGTACTACGATAAATTAAATTCCAAAAAAAATAGCCAAATAGTTGATTGCACTTTAATAGGTGAAGAATGAAGATTGAAGAATGAGAGAATATGAGAATTGAGAGATGAGTGAAAAAATGAGGAAGAGGGGGGGTATTTATAGATTTTGAAAGGGGGGTTAATTTGTTTTTAAAAAAAAAACAAAATTGGGCTATTTGTGCAATTCACCCATTGGGCAACGGCCATTTTCTGAAATGGACCGTTGCCAACGGTCAGATCTGGCCCAAATTAAAAAAAAATTAATTTTTTTTTTACCATTAAACCGGGTCGGGCCGGTTAACCGGTTTATGGCTACTGTTCACCTAACGGGTTAGACTGGTCCGGGTAACCGATATTTTAATGGTAAATGGACCAACCCGCATATCCCCCCTAACCCAGCCCAACCCAGCCCCCTTTAACCGGTCCGGGTCGGTTCCGGTTTTAACCGGGCTGGGCCGGTCCGAAACCAGGTTGACCCGGCCCGTTTAACACCCCTAGTTTGAATGGATTCCTAATAGTGTATATTTGAATGGAAGGGTTATTGAGATGACAAGTATTTTGGAGGAGGAAAGGGGAGGTGGGAGTTTGGTAGGGAAGACGAGAGAGGTGGGAGGGAGGGGGAAAGGGAAAGGTCTCTTTTTTTCGGTCTCATTTATTTTATTTTGATTCCCATCTTTTAATAAAAACAATACTTTCCACGCGCCTTCGCAGCGCGATTTACACATAATTTAACCATGTCAGTTGTGATGCTTCCACATAGGCATAGTCAACGGTCAAATGTGTTTATTAGTATTCATTGCATCAAGTTGAAATGTTCAATTGGTAAAAATGCAAGTTCATGTATCGGCTTTTAAAAGTTCTAGCCAGGAAGCCATTACGCAAAAATGTTAATTGCTAAAGGAGTTGTATTTCTTCTTTCATTTTGGGATGACCCTCAAAAAATAAAAATTACTACAACGTTTTGCACCAAATCTCATTATGCTAGCATGCAATAAATTGATATAAAAATATTACTTCCTTCGATCCACTTTAAATAATTTTTTGATTTTTTTTATGGTCCATAATATTTATTTTTTCACATATCAAGAGGGAATAAATTTTATTTTTTTCCAAAGTTTCCAATGGAGTAAAGAGCCTAGGAGCGGTTATTATATTTTCAATGAATAAATTAAGGTTAATATGGTCAGTTTTATTAATTAATGCTAAAATATGAATTTCTTAATATGTGTGAAAATAGCAAAAAAAATCAAATAAAGTGGACCAGAGGGGGTATTAATTAACTACGATCAAATTATGTCTGGTGCACAAAGTATTTTGTGTTCACATAGGGCCCGGAAAAGGACCGCACCCCAAGGGGTGTGATATATAAAGCTTACTCTAATATAAGCATCAGTGACTGTTTTCATGACTTGAACTCGTGACCTATAAGTTACATTTCAATAACTTTACCGTTACTTCAAGGTTCCCCTTCTAATTTGAACTCACTTGCAGCTGCTGCACATTTCACGATCAAATTATATACTCACTTCGTTTCAATTTAGATGAGGTAGTTTGACTCGGCACAGTGTTTAAGAAGAAAAAAGACTTTTTGAAACTTGTGGTCTTAAAAGCTTAAGGATTAAATCTTTGTGGGGCTATAACATTTGTGTGATCATACAAACTTTTCATTAATGGTAAAATCGGTAAAATGAAGAGTTTAAAATTGAATTATGTTCAATTGTAGAAATGTGTCATTCTTTTTTGAAAGACTAATAAAGAAAGTGTGTCATCTAAATTGAAACAGAGAGAGTAAGTATTTATAGAAGACACATGTAATATTATTATTGATTTAATATAAAAATCAGATTTGAGTATTTTTTTTCCGATGACTTCTCATGAAGCTTCGACTACTGTGGTTTAATTTTATCTCATTTTTTTAAATTTTTTTTTTGAATGTTGCCCATGGTTTTGAAGTTTGATGATGGTTTATTTTTGATTGATGGAGTAGACTTGTACATATACTTTTACCTAATCTTATCTCTTGATATTTTGGCTAAGGATGGGAATGAATTTTCTTAGTAATATTCATCTACAAAGTTGTTAAATGAAATTATGACAAAGGTGACAAAGACATGTTAGAAACTTTGGATAACACTATATTAATGAATTGTGGTTTGGCATAGGAAGTAATTATAAGGAATAAAGAGTCTCCTATCGTTTTATCCACTAATCTTATAAAAATATATTTAGAAAGAGCGAATATATGACTGATACAAGAATGGTTCATGAGAGAATTTCCTACATACTACCAGAAACTTTGTAAACTTACTTGGAACCAGAAAATATATCTTTAGAATGCAAAAACTTTTTATGGCATCTAACTAGTGATAATCATTTCCTTATATATATATATATATATATATATATATATATATATATATATAAGATGGTAATGGAAGTATAACAATAACAACAGTAACAAACCCAGTATAATCTCACAGGTGAGGTCTGGGGAGGATAGTGTATACGTAGACCTTATCCCTACCTGGAGAGGTAGAGAGGCTGTTTTCGATAGACCCTCGGCTCAAGAAAAGGTGGTAAGAAAGAAAAGGGAAGAACAAAAAGAAGAAAGAGGGGAAGAAAGAAAGAAGAGGTAGACAAAAGACAATAAGGAAAAATGGGAGAAAAAGTAACATCAAATAGTAACAATCAGGGAGCAATAAATTTAGTAAAAGGGGAAAAAGTATCATCAAATAGTAACAATCAGGGAGCAATAATTTCCGACAGCAATTTTCAAAAAACAATGTACTTGGTAGCTAAGTACCAGATATACTAACAAACCAGAAGAAAACATCTTTCAACCAACAACAAGAGTATTACTAGTACTCCTGGTAAACTTAGGAGAAAGTCATAATTACCTGTCAACCTACCACCTTAATCCTCTGGGCACATATGTGAGTGTGAACTAAATCATGTTACCAAATATCAATAAGAACTTGATTGCTGACACTTGAATTGTATTCTCTTGCTCTCCAGGTGGGCGCCTGATTGCTGAACATGAATTGTTTTTCCTTGCTCTCCAGGTGGGCGCTTGATTACTGAACTTGAATTGTATTCCCTTGTTCTCCAGGTGGGCTCTTGATTTCAACAAAAATAGATAAAACAAAGAAAATTTTCTGCCCCAGTTTGGTAGCCGGACGCATATGTGAGTGTTAAACTGAATCATATTACTAAGAACTTGAAAGCTGAAACCTGAACTGTACTCCCTTGCTCTCCAGGTGGGCGCCTGATTGCTAAAACTTGAATTGTATTCCCTTGCTCTCCAGGTGGGCGCCTGATTGCTGAAACTTGAATTGTTGTTCCTTGTTCTCCAGGTGGACACCTGATTACTAAATCTTCAACTGCTTTTCCTTGTTCTCCAGGTGGATGCCTGATTGCTGATACTTCAACTGTTGTTCCTTGTTCTCCAGGTGGACGCCTGATTGCTAGTACTTGGTCACGCTCTTATCTTTAACAACCGTGTTGCTCTCCCTGTTCTTCAGATATGCACCTGATTTCAACAAAAATAGACAAAACAAAAGAAAATTTTCTGCCCCAGTTTGGTAGTTGGGCGCATCTGTGAGTGTTAAACTGAATCATATTACTAAGAATTTGAAAGCTAGGTCCCATTATCCAGGGGGTCCTGACAACTCTTAACTAAACGACAATTTTAAGTCTAAGCTATATCTTTTAAAGGTATGACTTCCGCTAAATCTTGTTATCTAAGAGGGCCTTAAACTGCTCCCCATTATCCAGGAGGGTCCTGACAACTCTTAACTAAACGACAATTTTAAATCTAAGTTATATCTTCTAAAGGTGTTACTTCTTCTAAATCTTGTTATGCAAACCAGTTTTAAACTACGTCCTATTATCCAGGAGGGTCCTGACAATCAAAAATCAAGTCTTATCTTAAGAGTGACAATTTTACGGCTAAATTATATTACCCTACAACAAACTTATGCTAAACCTTGTTAATGGAAATCTTAAAGCTAGGTCCCATTATTCATGAGGGTTCTGAAAACTTCTAATTGAATCATATCTTAAATATGCGAACTTTAAAACCATCTTATTCCTTGGGATACATTTATGCTAGATTTTACTACTCATGACTGTTTTAAATTTTAAATTAGGTCCTATTTTCCAAGAGGGTCCTGACAACTCCTAACTAAATTTTATCTCCAGAATGAAAATTTTGAAACCAACTTATATTCTTTTGGGGTACATTTATGCCAAATCTTGCTACTCAGTCGTGTATTTTGAATTTTAAACTAAGTCTCATTTTTTAGAAGGGTCCTGAAAACTCCTAATTGTGTCCTATCTCGAACATGTAAACTTCTAAATCGATTTATATTCCTTTGAGATATATTTATGCTAGATTATGCTATTTCTGAACTTTGAACTAGGTCCCATTTTCCAGGAGGGTCCTGAAAATCAAAAATCAAACCTGTTTGGTGACTGCCTTTCTCCACGGAGGGTTTCTCCGAAACAAACGAACTTTTCTGCCCCTATTTCAATCAAAGAAAAATCTTGTTAGTTTAAAATGTGGTGGTTGGTTTGTGGCCTTGACTTTGAGGGCGATTGCTCCTTCACTTCCTATGATAATTGATTTCCCCTCGAGGACCTTACTTGCTTATGGACTAGCCACTTTCTCTGTCATCCTTATCACAGAAAATGCCCCTTCTCTGTTCAGACCCAATTCCTTCTATCTGTTGCACTGCTCATGAACTGACATTTACCAACCTTTGGGTTTTACCGAAAATACCTTTGATCCATCCACCTAACACCCTCCATCTGTTGCATCGTGCTCTTGTGTTGACATGTACTGCACCTTTGTGTTTCTCATGAATTCCAAAGCACGTTAATTTCCATCCACTTAGTGCGCATGCTGTTCTTTCCTGACTTAAATCACTGGCCTTGGCCTTGAAGTATATTGTTCCCTCACTCGTCATGATAACTTTGATTTCTGCTTGGAAGACCTCGCTTGTTACTGGTTAACCACTTTCTTTGTTGATCTCATCATAGAGAATACCTTTGACTCGTTCACCCAACATCCTCTATATGTTGCACTGTTCACGAATTGAAATATACCAAACCTTTGTATTCCTCATGGACCCCAAAGCATGTTGATTGCTACCAACTCAGTGCGCTTGTTGTTCTTTCCTAACTTATGCCACTTTGCTATGCTGGCCAGATCCCGTTTTGTGCGATTGGGAAGATGGTGGAAAATTTTGAAGTCATTTCTCACTTATTTTGACCATACAGACTCAGGAGGAGGAAGTAAACAAGACAAAAGGAACAGAGTAAAGGACAAAGTAAAGAGATGACTCCTAACAAGAAAACTACAAAGTAGAAACCTATCAGATGTGGATACCAACTCTAATGACCATGACATGCACCTGTAGCCTATTCTGTTGAGCAAGTCTGATGTTCGACTCTTGTTGTACCTTTAAACCGTGAAACTGGGCTTCAATGCTCCGATTATCCAATCTGATTCACAATCCTTATTCGACTTGTAGTGCCCGGAGAGTTTTTACCATCATGTCTCTCTCATCCGTTCTTTCTCTCAACTCACTGTCGCCTCAAGGTGCCCGTGAAGGTTTTCACCAATAAGACTCTTTCATTTTTTATTTCTCTCAGCTCCCGTCGCCTTACGATGCCCATGAGGGTTTTCACCAATAAGACTCTCTCATTTTCAATATTTTCTGCTTGGACCAGAGTGTTGCCCTTGATATGAGTCCTCCACTTCCTTGACTTGACATCTCTTGAAGACAGATCGGAAGGTCTTTCTTTAGACCGTAATTTGGGTTTTTGGATAGGGTTAGAAAGAAAGGATATCAAAGGCTCAAAACAATTTGAATGGGTTCAAAATTACAACTTTCGAAATTAGATTTCCTACCACAACCACCACTTCTGCCCCAGTTTCTTTGCTTGTGAACTTTTGGATTTTTATTTTAATGAGACCGAACCGTGAGTCTGCCTATGTATCCTTAAAAGGAATCAGATTGAACGTAGTTCATGTCATAGGAATTGCTCAGTTGTTGTGATTTTTCTTTTCTTTTTCTTCTTTTATTTTCTTTTCTTTTCTTTTCTTTTCTTTTCTTTCTTCCTTTTTCTTTTTTTTGTTGTTTTGTTGTTTTTTCTTTCTTCTTTTCCTCTTTTTTTCTTTTTCTTCTTTTCTCTTTTGCTTTTCTCTTTTCTTTTTATTGTTCTTCTTCTTCTTTTCTCTTTCCTTCTTTTTTCTTTTTTTTCTTTTTCTTTCTTTCTTTCTCTTTCCTTTTCTTTCTCTCTTTTTCTTCCTTTTCTTATCTTTCATGCTTGTATTTCTGATATTCGCTACTGATTCCGAAAGAGGGGTATGAAAGAAAATAAATAAGGCTCAAAAGGGGTGACGAGGGATAAAGTGTTTAGATAGCGGAACAAAATGCCTTCGTCATTCCAACCTTCAAAACTTGCCAAGTACAAACAACACAATTAAACAAATCAAGGAAAACATTTGTAACATCTTTTGGTTGTGCCAGACTTGATGACCGTATCCACACATTCGCCTTCTACACTTGTTATATACAAAGCACCATTGGACAACACTCTCACTCTCATTACCGCGAACTGCCTCTACAAATTTGGGGCAAACTTGCTTTTATCTTCAAATTGATGCGGCAGGATGCATTTCAATAGGGGTTCTTTATGTTCTATCTACCCCAGTTTCACACAATTCGGGCTTGAAGTGATCTCAAAATGCCTTTACTTATTTCCCTCAATTGTCCTTACATCTTCAACATTGTTTCATTGCTTCGTGATTAAACTGACTTTTAAAACCAGGCTGAGAATTATGCGTGCATGTCACGTCACTAGAATCAACAAGAAAAGAACTATAAAAGGAAAAGAGAACTAAACAAAAATGACTAGAAATAACAGAAAACAGAAACTTGCATTAGACAAATGGTGAAAGGTTTGGACAACAAAACAGACAAACTAGATTGGGGTTACAAACCTAGAACAAACCTAGAAAACACTAAGCAGGCTACTAGACTAAACAAACTAGGCAAAATAAGAGGATAAAAGGGTTTGAGTCACAAGACAATATCTGGATTACAACCCTAAAATAACCCGGACAACAGAAATGACAACAAAGTAAACCACCAAAACTCCCCCTGGCTAACCAAGACAGGAACGTCTTTCCAATTGCCAAGCTCGGCATCTTAGCCACTGAATTCTACATCAACATTACTAGGACCTTCACAAACTTCCATCACATTGTTCTTAACAAATTGCTTTTGGGTTCCCTTTGCTGGCTCGTTCTTAAGATCAACCTCTGATAGCTTTGAAAACTTTGCAGTGCGTGAACCTTCGAGGATCTCAGAAGAATTTTCATATTCCTTTTCAAAACAAATCATACTCACCATATGCGTCTCATTGCGAGCAGGTGATGAACTTTGGCTAGTGTCTGCTGCATCTGGATTTTGCACGATAATGTCACCTGCATCAATAAGCTTCTGAATTGCTTTCTTCAGATTCCAACACTTCTCTATGTCATGCCCCGGGGCATCTAAGCAATATGCACACCTTTGAGAAAAATCAAACTTCTTTGACAGAGAGTTTGACATTTTTATATGAATCGGCTTCAACATGTCCAATTGCTTCAACTTTTAGAACAAACTGACATATGACACTCCCAATGGGGTGAAAGACTTTTCTTTTTTCAGCAACCTCTCATTCTTAAATGCTTGATTGGGCCGGAAACCTGATCCAGGGGGTTTTCGATAGGCTCGTGGGGGTGGATAGGCATTTTGTGGAGCTGGGTACTAAGAGAGTGATGTATGATTTTGGGAGTTCCGTGGAGAGAAGTGGCATTGGGGAGGATCATCTGGTGCATCAGGATATCCCCAGGGACGATGTCGAGGCTGGAAGTGTTGATCGGGAAGCCCATCGAATCATCTTTTCGGTTTCTCTTTCTTCCACCCGAGCTTACTGGGATATTCTAAATGTCTTTCGAACAACTCATGATTTTACCTGATTTGATTCTCTCTTCTACCATCTCCCCCATTTTTAACACATCGTTGAAAGGCTTTCCCAAGGCCGGGATCAAATGACTAAAGTAGGTGGGCCCCTGGGCTTTTAGGAAGAGCTCAACCATTTCTTCTTCCCTAATCGGGGTATTGACTCGAGCAGCCTGCTCCCTCCATCTGAGTCCAAATTCTCTAAAGCTTTCCTCCGGCTTCTTTTCCATTTTAGATAGGGAGGAGCGGTCTAGGGTAACACCTGATCTGTATTGAAAGTATTGAATAAAATCTTGAGCCATGTTACCCAATGTAGGCCACTTACCAACATCTTGACGAGTATGCCAGTCCAAAGCTACCCCAGTCAGGTTCTTACTGAAATATGCCATCAACAAGTCATCTTTCTCTCCAACGCTTCTCATTTCACTGCAATAAACCCTCAGTTGGGCTACCGGATCTCCACACCCATCATACAAGTTAAATCTTGGCACTTTGAACCCCGCGGGCAGACGAACGTCATGGGACACAGACAATTCTTTGTAAGCCATGCTACCTTGGTCTCCCATTCCTTGCTTGTTCTTTAAGGACTGTTCTATGCCTTTCAGCCTCCTGGGTATCCCATCTCGCCCTTTTCTTCCTGTGAACTTTTCATTTTCAACATGAGTCTCATCTCGCGGACCCTGTTTGTATGAGTTGGGAACCTTGTAGGCAACCTATGAGGGGTAATATTGGGCATCGTGAGCTTTGAGTGGGTGTTCATTATTGGGGATGGTGGATAAGACAGGAGGGCAATTTTTGGGAAAGGTAATTGGAAGATGAGTGATGGAGCTACTAGGGTAGTTGGGAAAGTCATGATAAGCGGGTGGATCTGGAGAGTATGGGGGATCGTCTGGCACTGTGACCGGTGTTTGGGTAAGGGTAGTATTTAGGAAGCTAGGTGGTGGGCGGGGTGGTGCCTTCCCAGTCATTCAGGCTTGATACATGTCCGCCATATGTTGTCTTAACATCTTCACCTCTTCAACCAACCCATTGTCATGTTCAACCAATTGCTTTTGGGCACCTGTATCAACCAACTCAGCTTTGTTGTTGTCTGCCATTGCCTTTTGACTTTATGCTGTGGAGAGGAGTTACTACTTCGAGAACCACAAACCAACCACCTTTCTGCTATGAAGATATCAAAAGGAACAAAATAGGGTCATCCCGTTAGCGTTACGGCATTTAACAACAAAAATATCACATTGCGTGCAATGCACCTATCAACAATTAATGATTCTAGAATGACTTCGAAGGTCATAAAGTCACTTATCATCATCCCAATTTGTCCATTTGAATCTTCTCTTTTCTTTTCTTTCCTCGCACTTCTTAGCTCCTCATTTTCCTTTCTTTTTGATTATTGCTCTTTTTCTTCCTTCTCATTTCTCACATCCCATGACTTCATCTCTTTTTTTCGTTTCCCCTTTTTTCCCCCTCTTTTTTCCTCTTTTTCTTTTAATAATAATAAAAAAATAATTCGATCAAACACTATATAGGTTGCCTACGTATCATGAACCCGCCTGAATCAGATCTTTGCATAGTTCTGGGAAGATGGGGAATAAAGTAAACAAACTAACGCTTCCATTTTTCTTTTCTTTTCTTTCTTTTTTTCTTTTCTTTTTTTAAAACAGGTACTCTATGAGAAATTATCAAGGAAAAACCCTAAAAGAGAAAAATATTTTTTGGTTCTTTTTTTTTAAGGAAATCTAAGGAATAAACCACAGAAAGACATTTTGAATTCTCATTTGATATCCTGACGCAAGATCTCGAAGCAAGCAATGAAAAAGATAAAACAGAATGTTTTTGGATTTCAATTTTGATTGCTTAAAGGAAAAATTCCAATGATAAACATAAGATAAAGTATATATTTTTTTTGTACAATGTCCTAAAGTTCTAATGAAAATAAAAGATTTTTTTTTCATTTTTCACTAATTTCCCGAAGAAACACCTCAAAAGAAAATCTTTTTGGATTTTTGGAATTAACACCTTAAAGAAAGCTTTTAAAGAAGTATTAAAGATTTTTTTTTTTCATTTCTAGAATTAGTATTCTAAAGAAAATTTATAACGAAATATAAAATGCAACATCTTTTTTTTTTTTTGGATTTTTACTTGTAACACATTTCCAAATGCAAAATAAGAAATACAGTAACAAAAGACTATACAAACTTAACTAGACAATACAAACTCTAACATCACCTAAAAGACTAAATACTACTATACAGGACTAGAAAAATAAACAAAAACAATTGACTCAAAAACATAAAATGGCTCCTCGAGCAGCTCCTGAATGCAGTGATCCTGGGGTATCTGTTATGTTCAAACATCGGTAAATAAATCCACACCTGTATGAGAAAACTTTAAATCAACATTGTGAGACAATAACACTCCCTACTAGACACATGGAAGACATGGTTGAGGCTATTTTTGCAAACTGACTTATTTGGCCAAAAGGTGGCTAGAAGTGCAAAATTTAGCTATGACCCCGCAAAGCCAAGAACCTAAGATTTACTAGGAAGACCGGACCCTATGTGGGTTGCCTACGTATCCTGCCCCGAAAGACGAGAATTAGGTTTGCGTAGTTCGGGCAAATTGGATACGGGCGAGAATTAAAACAAAAACAACTAATTTAGAGAATATATATTTTTTTCTTTTCCCTGAAAATGATGAAACATGCAACATCTTTTTTTGGATTTTCTTTTTCCTTCTTTTTTTGATTTTTCGGAAAATGATGAAAAAAGTGCAAAATCTTTTTTTTTTTCAATTTTCAAGCTCTCTTTTTTTCTTAACAAAATGTGATAGAAAACATAATTAGGCCCCACTTGCTTTATCTTCACACTTCACCCTCTTTTTTTTTTCATATGCCCTCAACTATCATTGGTCCGCCAAATGACCCTTTTACCCCTGAATAGATGCAACATGTAGCACATAGGATGCATCAAGATGGTCTGTTATTTTGGGTATACCTGTCCTAGACGGACTCAACCCCTGTGTTGAGTCCCCAAAGTCAAAATGCACATGATGCAAACAAGCGTTCCTACTAGGGATCCGGCATGAGGCTGAGTTATTCTAGGTTCAAAACCTGGGTATGTGTTCTAGACTGTGTACCCGAGCGGACAACTCGAGCCGAGGAGGGGGGCTACGTACCGGAAACCAAAAGGCCATCCGACTTAGTAACTTGTCCGAGCCTCTTTCTTATTTCAAGGTATGACACTAATAGAATAGGGAGTCTCGACCAGCGAGCACATCCCCGAAGATAAGAAGAGAAGGGTTTCGTAACAGTTTATATAAAATTCAACCAAATATCAGAGCGGTAAACGCAACATTTAGCACATCAGGCCCAAACATGTGAATAAAATCAGATAATAATAAAGCCAAATATAACAATTCATCTAAGCTCGAATTCTCAACCCTGAACCAAAGATTATGGGTTCTCTTCCCCAGCAGAGTCGCTAGAGGTGTCACACCTCCTTTTTTCCTACACCCCGGAAAGGGTATAAGGGAGTTTTTTCCAACTTAAAATGACAATCGAAACGGGATTCATTTATTATTAAAAATTCAGAGTCGCCACTTGGGATAATTTATGGTGTCCCAAGTCACCGGTTCAAATCCCGAATCGAGGAAAAGATTGACTCTGTTTTACAGTCCGCGAACACAGAAATCCGAGTAAGGAATTCTGTTAACCTGGGAGAAGGTGTTAGGCATTTTCGGGTTCCGTGGTTCTAACACGGTCGCTCAACTGTTATAATTGGCCTATTATCTGATTTTAATACATGTTTTAGCTTATGGTTCAATTTTAACTTATTAACCACTCTTATTCATTTTTAGAAAGATTGCAACGTCATTTAAAATATGTGTTGAACCACGTCACATAAATGCACCCGCGGTCCACGACACATTTTATTTAACATTGTTGGGATTTAGATTTGGGTCACATGAAATGCACACCCGAGTTTAGGAAGGTAATTTCAAATTACGCGCCTAAAGCAACTACGCATTTTTTCAACTTTGCGAGGGCCATAGAAAATTCGCTAAATGGCATGCCTCGAATTCTAAGGATTTAAAATTAATTAAATGAGGGCCATGAGTTTTGATGTTTTGTTGTGGATGGAGTGGTATAAATTGATAAGTACAAAAGGCCTAAAGAAATGGGTTAGCTACATGTATATCACTGGAGCCTTTTGTTATAGCATACTACAATTGAGAAAGGTGGAGTTGACATTTATGTGAAAATAACAAAAGACAGGTGCCAGCTTTGGGTTCATCTCCATATCATCTTCAAAAGACCGACTTTCGTTTTCAAATTCTAGAAAGAAACTAACAAAATTTTATAACAAAATAATGAATCTTAAATGACCATATGAGCACAAAAAAAAACCAATGCTGAGAACTATTCGGATGAACCAGAAGGAACAAAACAAACATGGACATACAAAAATGCATTTTAAACTTGATTATAACAAAGAACACTTAAAGTAATTAATTTATTTAACACTATGCTAAAGAGAAAGTTGTAGTATCACCACTATAACTTCTACAGTACCATTTTGAAGCAGAGGAAGTTGAATCTTCACATGGTTAATTTAAGAAAATATGCAGCCAATAACATAAACTGAAGATAAGATCCTTCCACTAACGCAATCTTTTTTTTTACATCTTAATGTTGACAAATTGTTCAACTTCACATACTTCTTTAAATTTCAAAATATGAACATGGTGCTACATGTGCTTGAAATCTAAATGTAAACAAAACAATACCTGCTGGTTACAAGTCATGAGCCAAGAAAAATAAAAAAAAAGTAAAAAATAAAAAGAAAATAAAAACAAGACAGGGTCATGGACATACTAAAATAACGTTAACATTTTAAAATCTCAATTCACTCAATCAAAGAAACATCATTCATGCGAATAGATTAAATACGAAAGAAACTTTATTTAAAAAACCAAATCAATTTGCTTCTGCTTCAATAAAGATGCTCCGACATTTTTTTAACTCAAGAGCTTGAATTACATACCTACAAGAGAGTGAATTCAAATGAATAAAATCTGAAAGTTGTAGAGTCAATACAGCAGCAACAACAAAATCTCTATCAACTCTTCTTCAAACCCAAGATTCAAGGCCCGAAATATTGAAAGAAAAATTTAATGAAAATTTTCAACCTAAATTTCTCTCCTCCCCCTCTTTTTTTTTCTTCTCAAATTTTCTCTTCTATTTATAGCAAAATTTTCGAAATTTCAGATTTTTTTTTAAAAAAATATTTTATTAATTTTTTATTTTTTAATTAAAAGAAATCCCACTTACAAATTGGTTTTATTATTTTTTATAAAAAAAAATCCCACCTTTCTTTACTTTTATTTTTAAATTCCAACTTTAATTACTTTTATCTTATTTAAAAATCCCACTTCTTTTACTTTTTAAAAGAGAATTCCACTTATTTAACTTTTCTTAAAAAAAAACAATCCACTTTCTTTTGCTTTTCTTTTAAAAACGCTACTTTCTTTTACTTTAAATTTTTTTAATTTTCAGATACCTTTATATTTATTTTTAAATTCAAACTTTCTTTTACTTTTTATTTTTTAAAATTTCCACAAAACTTTATTTTTTTTTTAATTTTCTACTTTCTTTTACTTTTTTTTAAAGAGAATTCCACCTACTTTTACTTTTATTTTTTTTATTCAATACTTCCCTTTTCCTTATTTTTTAAATCACTCCTGAAAATTAAAAAAAAATTAATATTTTTCGGAATTTTTTTTATTATTTTAAAATAAAATAATATTAATAGTAATAATTCACCTTTTAAAATTTTGTATTTTTACCCTATAATAAAAAGTATAACAAAGCTAAAAATTGTAGGTTAAAACTCCTAAAATATTTATATAGAAGAAGTGATAAAAAATTAAATATTGTCACAAATTAGGTGCTCACAAAGTTAATAAATAAAACTTTTTAAATGAAAGATTTATTTAAAGTTTACTATCATGACAGTCTTAATTGGATAACGTGCAATATTTTTTTTTTTAATTATGACATAAAACACTCTTAACTTAATGATTTATGATTAAGAAAAAAAGTAATTTTAAATAGTCAACGATTTATTAAGAAAATTTGAGGATTTACAAGGTTAGTTACAAACAATTGCATAAAGTTCTATTAGGCAAGCCTTGTACGCTGGGCGTTGGGCGTGTCTGGGGCATAAGTCCCGATGCCCGAGGCGTAAGTCTCACAGAACTAAACCCCGCATATAAGCCCAGGGACGTTTTATGAGTGTTCCGCCCCAAAACGAACCCCGATCGAGTCCCAATTCTGCTTTTTAAAACAGAGATTTATAGTTCGAAAAGTTTGGCTAAGCAAAATCTCCAAAGAAATTACAAAAGGAATCAAAACGGGCAAAAAGGGAAAAAATCATTTATAAGCTTTCCTTGTTATTATATTAAATTGTCTTCAATAATATGTAATTGTTAGTCTTAAATCAGTTAATTTATGAAATAACTTATAAGTTGTTAATGAAATAACGTATAACTTGTTATAAACATTAGATTACACTAATAATATAATATTCTTAACAATATATAGAATTTAAATCTTACAAATATACATCAACCATTTTTCTAGGGATTTATAGTCTCTTCAATTGCATTATAAGACAAGCCGGCAGCCGCCCGGTGAATCTACAAATTGTTATCAAGTTGGGAAAGTAAATAAAACATGTACTCCCTCCGTCTCATATTAGACGAGGTACTTTTCTTTTTAGTCTGTTCTAAAATAAATGACATATTTTTAAATTTAGAAATAATTCAATTTTAAACTCTTTTATTTTACCTATTTACCTGTAATGAAAAGTTTTTATAGCCACACAAATATCATGATCCCACAAATCTTTTACCCTTTAAGCTTTTAAGATCACAAATTTTAATTTTTTTTTCCTTAAACTCCGTATCGAGTCAAATTAACTCATCTAATTTGAAACGGAGGGAGTAATATAAATTTCAATGAAAAGAGCAAGAGGCAGGAAATTAAATGAAATAACTAAAAAGGAAAATTAGATGGATTCATAAAGGGATTTTGAAAGTTCATGGAGACCAACTATTATGATAATACCAAGAAGATTCTAGCCAATGATGATTACATTTCATTACAAATATTTTTCAAATTATGAAAATTAATTTATTTTTAAATAAATTAATTATAGCTAAATTAGCGGTTTGAGGTTGTCGTGGACCCCATGATTAGAGTGGTAACGAGCTGGCAAACCAAGTCATAGACAGTCTGTTCTTTAACCCCCACCCCACCTTTGGCAACCCCTACCCCCACCACCTCCCTACAACATATACATATACACTCACCATCACCATTTCCACAACATCACTTCCTCCACAACTTCATACCCATTTCTCAAAATCCTTCTTTAGCCCTTCTGAATTTTCACTTCTCAATCTCCTTTTGAATTTTTGCGTTTTTGGGCTCACCGGAAAATCAAGAAAATGGCCGAAGAAACCAAGAAACCAGCCTCTGAGACTACAACAGAGACAACTCAAGAGGTTGTCGTGACCGATGTCCCTGTGCCGGAAAAGGAAGTCTCTACCCCTCAACCTGAACCGGTACCTGTCCCTGACACGCCGGAGAAATCTGCTGCTCCGGCGCCGGAGGAAAGTACTGAAGCTGAAACTGATAAGGAAAAAGATGCTGTTGCTGAATCTGCTTCGTTTAAGGAAGAGAGTAACAAAGTTGAAGAGCTCCCAAATCCTGAACAAAAGGCTTTAGCGGAGTTGAAACAGTTGGTTCAAGAGGCTCTGAACAAACATGAATTCACTGCTCCGCCGCCACCCCCTCCGGCCAAGGAGGAGGAGAAAAAACCAGATGCTGAAACAGCTGAACCTGCCGCTGCCGCTGCCCCAGAGGAGGAAGAGAAAAAGGAAGAACCTGCTGTTGCTGCTGCTGAAACTACCGCCGCAGCTGATGTTCCGGCTGAGACCCCGGCGATAGCGGAGCCAGTGAAGGAAGAAGTGAAGAAAGAAACTCCACCACCAGCTCCAGCGGCGGTGGTGGAAGAGAAGAAAGAAACTCCACCACCAGCTCTGGCAGCGGTGGAAGAGAAGAAAGAGGAGGAGAAAGCAATTCCACCACCAGCAGCACCGGCGGCCGCAGAGTCATCGGAGAAAGTGACCGAAAAGGTTGCAGCAGTGGTGGAAGATGACGGTGCTAAAACCGTGGAGGAAATCAAGGAGACAATTGTTGAAGTCACAGCCGCCGCAGCACCACCAGCACCCGCGGAGGAACCAGCAGTTCCAGCAGCCGCAGAGGAGGAGAAACCAACCGAAGAACCAAAAGAAGAAATCCAACCAGAAGAAGTATCCATCTGGGGAATTCCCTTATTGGCTGACGAGAGGAGTGACGTCATCCTCCTCAAGTTCCTCAGAGCCAGAGATTTTAAGGTGAAGGAAGCTTTTGCCATGTTAAAAAGTGTCGTGGCATGGCGAAAAGAGTTCAAGATTGATGAACTTTTGGAAGAAGATCTGTCGGGATTAGGACTAGAGAAAGTTGTGTACAATCATGGGGTTGACAAAGAAGGACATCCAGTGTGTTACAATGCATTTGCGGCATTTCAGGATAATGAATTGTACCAAAATACTTTTGCTGATAAGGAGAAGATGAACAAGTTCCTCAGATGGAGAATTCAGTTTATGGAGAAGTCTATTAGGAACCTTGATTTTAGCCCTGATGGCATATGCACTTTTGTTCAGGTTATTGATCTCAAGAATTCACCTGGACTTTACTTTTTCAAGAAAGAGCTTCGACAGGCTACAAACCGTGCCCTTCAATTACTCCAGGACAATTACCCTGAATTTGTTGCCAAGCAGGTAATGCTCCTTTTCTCTAAAGTTCATGTTTTTTACTTGTTTTAATGTGTATCCTATGAAGTTGCACCTTGGAGCAACTTGTCTCCGTGTGACCTACGGGTCACGGGTTCGAGCCGTGGTAGGCTATCTACATCACACCCCAAGGTGCGGCTCTTTACTGGACCCTGCATAAACGCACGATGCCTTGTATACCAGACTGCCGTAGTGTGTATTTTATGATTCTTATGGTGAGATTTTTGGTTCTAGTTTAGTAGATTGTTTGTATAAATACTGACAAAAGTATGGTTTTTCTATGACATATCTGATAATATTTGGTAGTTGGTGGTTAGAAGACACCCCTGTCTAACCCCAAAAGGGAAAAAAAAGGACAATCTTTAGTTTGTTTTTTTTCCCTTTTAGAGTTCTGAATTGTTATAGAATGGTACTTAACTGGATTCTTGGTGTTGATGGGTGAATGAAGGTGTTCATCAATGTGCCATGGTGGTATCCAGCTTACTACAGAATGATTAATGCACTTTTCACTACAAGGACCAAGAGCAAGTTTGTCTTTGCTGGCCCTTCAAGATCTGCTGAGACTCTCTTCAAGTTAGTATACTAACTTCTGACTTTTTTTTCCTTTCCTCATATTAATTGATGATCTTCCACCTGTATTGATCTGAAATCTTCAAATATTGATGTTTGTGCTGATGAAAAAATTTCAGATATATTGTCCCTGAACAAGTGCCAGCTCAATATGGTGGACTTAGTAGGGAGGGTGAACAGGAATTCACCACTACTGAGGCTGCAACTGAGGATACCATTAAGCCTACTTCCAAACACACTATTGAATTCCCAGTTACTGAGGTAAGCTAACTGATCTTTACAAATGCCCTCAATCCCATATCTTAGTCACTATGTTAAAGTACAATTGGATTATCGCATCTCTACCTTCACAAGGTAGGGGTAAGGTCTGCGTATGCATAACTCTCCCCAGACTCCACTCGTGGGATTACACTGGGTATGTTGTTGTTGTTGTTGTTGACTGTCAAGGGCAGCTCCGTGCACTAAGCTCCCGCTATGTGCGGGGTCTGGGAAGGGTCGGACCATAAGGGTCTATTGTACGCAGGCTTACCCTGCATTTCTGCAAGAGGTTGTTTCCACGGCTTGAACCCGTGACCTCCTAGTCACTTGGCAGCAACTTTACGCAGGCTTACCCTGCATTTCTGCAAGAGGTTGTTTCCACGGCTTGAACCCGTGACCTCCTAGTCACTTGGCAGCAACTTTACCAGTTACGCCAAGGCTCCTCTCAAGAAAAGCCTAAAGTCAATATTCTGAATGCCAGTTGCAACTATTTGTATCTTCTGTTATTTCAATTCTGTGTATTCATGGTTTACAATAATTTTGGAAATTGCAGAAGATTACTTTGGTGTGGGAAGCTACAGTAATAGGGTGGGATGTGTCCTATGGAGCTGAATTTGTGCCTAGTGCTGAAGGTGGATACACAATCATTGTGGAGAAATCAAGAAAGGTTGCAGCAGCAGATGAAACAGTGATTACCAACACCTATACAACAGTAGAAGCAGGGAAGATTGTGCTTACATTTGACAACCAAACATCTAAGAGGAAGAAGCTTGTCTACAGGTCCAAGACCAAGCCCTCTGATTGAGACAAACTGCAGTGGGAAATGAAGAGGGTTCTTTTGTTCTTTCATAGCTATTTATTTTAAATTCATTTTCTCATGTTGATATTAAAATTTTATTTTGAGTGTGGAATATTTATATATAATATTTGTTGGGATTTTTTTATGGAACATTTTGGTTTGGATTGTTTTCTGCTATATATGTGGAGGAAACAACTAGGGGGGTTTGCAAATGGATGGTGAGGAAAACAATGTGGAAATTTATACAGACTGTTGGTTGTAATATTTGTTGGTTGTAATATTTGTTGGTTGGAATGTGGACAGGAGAACTTTGGTCACTAGCTGTTTATACATTCCTGTAAAATTTGTGTTAGATCTTATGTTGCTGTCCTTTTCTTTCTCTTTTTGTGCATGTTAGTGTTAATTAATGCCCACATTCATTTGTCATTTTGCTCATAAGAATTTTGTTCTTTTTTCTCTGTCTCTATGTGAAGATGATCCCAATGGGTGATATTTTGCATGCTAGTACTTTATTTGAAATATCATACAAACTTGGAAACTCCTCTTAACATTAAACTGTTCGAGTTTCTATAGTTGTTTTCAGTTGCATTTAAGTAGTTTTTTACTAATAAATCTTAAATAGGTTTCGCTCTTTTCCTCATGAATAAATCCAAAATTCATTCACCCAATAAGAACGCTTGATGATTGATGTTTTCATAAATTTTTGCAAATGCATTCTGATGTTACAAGTTAGAACTTGGAAGCTAAAGAAAGGGCAGTCCGATAGACGAAATATCCCGTGTTAATGTAGGGTCAGGGGATGGGTTGCACCCCAAGGGAGTGTGACATAGGCAACTTACCCTGATATGAGCATTAGTGACTGATTTCACGGCTCGAACCCGTGATTTATAATGTAACGACCCGACTGGTCACGTTGAGCTATAGCGCGTTGTTCGGCGGTTTGAGGCCTTGGGTAGCTTCACTTCATGTTTTATGACTTGTACGTGTGGTCGGAATTGAATTTCGGGAAGTTCGGAGTTGATTCATATGGAAATTCTAATTTCTGAAGTTTTAAGTTGGAAGAGTTGAATAAGGTTTAACTTTTGAGTAAACGACCTCGGAATTGGGATTTGAAGGTTCCAATAGGTTCGTCTGATGATTTCGGACTTGGGCGTATGTTCATGTTGATTATCGGGTGGTCCGGGAGCATTTCGGCGCTTATTATGGAAGGTTGGTATTTTGAAAGTTTTAGGATTTCATAAATTTGGGTTGAAGTTTATTTGGTGTTATTGATGTCCGTTTGAGATTCCGAGCCTTGGAATAGGTTCGTATTGTGATTTATGACTTGTACGCAAAGTTTGGCATCATTCCGGAAAGTTCTGATATGATTCGGATGCGTTCGTCGAAGTTTGGAAGTTTGAAAGCTTAAAGAAGGATTTTGATCGTCGATTTGTAGTTTTGATATTGTTTTGTGTGATTTGAGGCCTCGAGCAGGTTTGTTTCATATTTTGGGACTGAGTAGTGTAATTGGATGGGGTCCGGGGGGCATCAGGTGTGTTTCGGGGTGGTTTCGAACCAAATTTGACTAAGTTGCTGCTGCTGGTGTCTGTTGTCTGGTTTTGTTCTTCGCAAATGCGAAGGGACGCACACGTTCACGAAGAAGGATTTTTGGTGCTTCTGGATTTGTTCATCGCGACGCATGTATTCACGAAGAAGGATTTTTGGGGATTCTGGATTTGTTCATCGCGAACACGACGCAAAGATCGCGAACGCGGAGGGGAAGCTGAGGCAACCTACGCGAATGCGATAGGGAGATCGCGTACGCGTAGAAGGTAAGGGAAGCTGGGCCTGGGAGATTTGGCCTACGCGTTCGCGAGGATGGTTCCGCATTCGCGATGGTCAGGCCTGGTAAGGCATCGCGTTCGCGAGCCTGTCTTCCGGATCGCGAAGGAGGATTTTTGGAGCTGAAGCAGGTTGTGATTTGCGAATGCGAGGTCGCTGCCGCATTCATGAAGAAGGTTGGGCCGGGAAGTATTCTTTTAAAAATCGGGGGTTTGGCTCATTTTCAGTTTATTTCTTCTATGGGAGCCGACTTTGGAGCAATTTTGGAGTGCCGTCTTCATCATTTATTATGGGATAAGTAATTTTTCTCATTGTGAGTTAAATACATGAATTATACATGGATTGGAACATGGAAATTGGTGGAAATTGTGAGATTATGAAAAAAACTATTATTTGGTATTTTTAGAATTTGACCACGAAATTGGATATGGAATTGGGAATAAATGATATATTTGAGTTCGTAATGTTATGGGTAATGTTTATCTTCAAATATTTTTGGAATCCGGGCACGTGGGCCCAAATGAATTGATCTATTATGAGTATTATAGTATATTTTTATTGGTTTGCACATTATTTGACTAGTTTTGGAGTGACAGACATCGGTTTGAGGTGTTAGAGTGGCGTTAGAGCCGGTTATGGAACTTCGGAGCGATGTAAGTCTCCTGTCTAGCCCGATGAGGAGGAATTTACCCCGTAGGTATTATATTCCTATATGTTACATGTTGTGGAAGCTACGCACGTATGAAGTGACAAATGTCCGTGCGTATGCTAGAATTTCTTGATTATGTCGGGGTAGACTTAAGTTCACGCCATGCTATAACTGTACGATTTGAGTTGTCCCCTTGCCTATTAAATTCCTTTATTTTACGTTACAACTTGGGATTGGGCTTGCGTAGGGTGATAGCTTGCTATTGTAGAGATTCGACGAGCTACATGATTAGCCACGGAATAATTGTGCTCCTCTTATGAATTTCCCCTGCGCTATGTATATTCATCAAATGGTTTTCCTTACAAATTCATAACTCACACGTTTATTCGTGAGTGGGGTAAAGGACCCGTTAAAACTTCTTATTCTAATGCGATCGGACCGTTCGCCTCGGCATGATTATGTACCACAGTTCAAAAAGTAAGGGCGCCCCATACCTACTCCCTCAGTAAAGAAGAAGACATCTATCTAATACCATTCTTATCTTTCTTATCTTGATCTAACGGCCTGGGAAGACCCATAAAGAAAGAAAGAAAGAGAGAACTCAAAGAGCAACTGCAACCTAAGAGCGGATAATAGCAGCGGATATATCGCTTTCTGTTTCCGCTCTATCTGCCAAAGGGAAATCCCAGTAAAGGGAACCCCGACCCCGAGAAGACCGTGCTCATGTGCAACTAATTCAATAGGACCAGTTATGCACC
Source organism: Nicotiana sylvestris (assembly GCF_000393655.2). Classification (NCBI taxonomy): domain Eukaryota; kingdom Viridiplantae; phylum Streptophyta; class Magnoliopsida; order Solanales; family Solanaceae; genus Nicotiana; species Nicotiana sylvestris. Next base: position 7,330,204 of record NC_091059.1, read on the forward strand.
CAAGAGCGGATAGGAGTACTCATACTCAAGGACCGGAAGCTTACATCCGAGCGAGGGGTCAGACCAATCCCATTCATCCTGTGTGCACTATCTATGGAGTGGAGTGACTATCCTTAATCTCCTCTTCCCTATCTCCCCCTTTTTTGCCTTCGGTTATTACCGGTTGGCAAGGCTTGACCCAACATTAGATTTGTTTGAAAACTACCAAGGTGATATTCATTCAATCAAATCTTTTATGCCTATGCCAGCCCAAACTAATTTACTTTTTATCTTCTAATTCGTTGATCTATTGAGCTAAGGCAGCTCTGCATATAGTGTTTTAGACTCATACTTCATCGCCGCCTGGTCCTTTCGAACCTTAATCTTAAGAAATTCCTGAACGAGAAAGAGGTATGTATGGTTGGCGTATGCCTGGAAACTAGTCCAGAATGATATCATCAACTACGCACCCTCCATAACGAAAGTATGTAGAAACCTTGATCTGTTTACTTCCTCCTTTAATAAGATCTTATGGGAGCGAGCCTTTCGCCTCGGCAGTATAATAGATGCATCTATGGTTCGTGTCGTTCGACCTTCGGCAATGCACATATCATGATGGGATCGGGCCGTCTGCCGCGACATTTCTATAAAACACTCTTGTGGATCAGGTCATTTGCCTCGGCACTGTTGTGCCTAATATTTGGCAAGAAACCAGCACATCCGTGTGTTTTTCCTGACTTGAGTTGTGATGACATATCTGGTGAGGTCCATTCTGTATATACTCCGGTTGAGGGGGTAATTGCTTAGTGAGAGCTTGAGTTTATCGTTCATCTGGAGGATTGTGCCTCGTATTTATATTTGTTCATACCACTTATCTGCTCTGCCCCATATTTGTTTACTTCTTATTGTATCTGTCTTATTGGACTACTAGTAAGTATCGATGTCGACCCCTCATCACTACTTCTATGGGGTTAGGCTAGATACATATTGGGTACGCGTTGATTTACATACTCATGTCACACTTGCTGCACTTATTGTGCAGGTATATATATGTTTCTAGTGCTCCTCTGGGCGCAGAGGCGTGGCTATTGCGGGGACTTTACTGTGAGCTGCATTCCATGTTACGATCCGCAGCATATAGAGTCTCCATAATAGTTATTTATATTCTCCTATCTAACTTGTATTCCAGACGGATGTTGTATTATTATTGTACTCATTAATAGATGCTCATGCACTTGTGACACCGAGTTTTGGGGGTTACTACTGGTTGTTCATTATTGTAGTTCACGTAATTATTATCATTTCACCTTGAAATTTATATTTTATACAGGAATTGGAAATTAAATAACGGGTGTTCTACGAGTACCAGCTTTTATACTATTTAATTAATGGGAATTATGATTTTAAAGTAATAAAAATGAATAATCAAGTTGATCAATCATCGTTGGCTTACCTGACGACGGCGTTAGGCGCCATCACGATCCATAGTAAACTTTGGATCATGACCTATAGGTCACACGAAGATAAATTATTGCTCCAAGGTTTCTTTCAAAAACTTAGGAAGCTCTTGGCTTGGGGTAAAAAAAATTGACGGGTTGCCTATGCGTCCGTATCCTCTCTTTTTTTCTTTTCATTTCTCCTTTTATCTCCTCGTCTTTAGCCTTAGCGTGTGAAATCCGCGAGGTTAAAACTTCACGTGGATTTACACTGAATCAATGAAGGTAAGATAGGCGTTTTTCCTACACAATTATTTGATTTAATTTAATGTAAACATCGGATCGGATGCAAATAAATATTTACCAATTTCACCATAACCCAATCATCTATTAAGTTGGTAATAAATCTGGTATGCATTTACTAGACGATGCCCAGATCAGTAAGTTTATTCAAGGTGCGCGCTAAGGGAAGCAAGAAAAGAATGACACTCTAAATCGATTTCAAAATAATAGTCGAAAAACATATAATATTTCTGTATATTATATACATAAATATATAAATTTTATAAATTTTTGGCGACTGCCGAATATAAATAATTTGGTCGAGGATTAAAGTGATCTTTGCCCAAAAGAATAAGATGTAGGGTGAAATTGAATCCAGTACATAGTTTGAAATCAGACAACTACTTTATCAAGCTTATATACTAATTCTTTGTATCACTCGAGAACATGATTTGATGGGATATAGCAATTTAGGAAAATAATAAAAAATAGAAAAGGTATATCAGAATCACTTGAGAAGGAGAGATCGTAAAAACAGTTTCTCTTTTATAAAGTGAAAATATAAATGCTTTAGAATATGAAAAGCTGGAGAAATACTGTCGAATAACTTTGTTAGAAGAAAAGGGGAAAGCACAAATATCTGTATGAGGTTTTCTGTCTTTAGTTTAATATTCTAATTAGCTGTATGTAATTTGCTTTATTTTATGGTGGAATCTACAGAAGATTAATATCAAAGTTAGGTTCCTAATCATTCTGCTCACCAACTTTACACGAAAGAGAATAAATACAGAGTTTTATATGATTAGTTCTTCTCTCATTATCAATGAGCAGGTTTTAGATGTCATGGCCCCTAATTTTCAAAGGAACGTGAAAGAGACCCACCAATAATGTTATTACAAAAGGATTTAAGTTGCATATATTTATATTAAGATTTTTCTTATTAAAAAGGCTGTGTGGTGCACAAAAAATTTCGCATTGGGTTCCAGGAAGGCTTGCATCCAAGGGATGTGATGTTGATAACCTACGCTAATGCAAGTATTATTTACTGTTTTTACGGCTCAGACCCCTAAACTATATAGATGAAAAGGTACCGTTGCTCCAAAAAGAGTTCTATACTATCCATGAATTTTAATAATGTGATACAGTGTTAGTTACCATTCTACCAATTACTAATTAATATTTCTCAAGAAATTATCTGTAATTACCTAATACCTACTAATACTTAACTTTATTATGTAAATATTAATTTTTTTAATGAATGTAAAACTTAAAATCATTGGATTATATCATAGTGCAAGTTGTTTCTCTAACCCAAAGATTCGTGGTGGGTTTTAAAATCTTTTTTCTCTAAATTCTAATTCTACCTAGATATATGCTATTTCCTCCGTTTCAGTTTATGTGAACCTATTTTCTTTTTGGTCCGTTACAAAAAGAATGACCCATTTCTAAATTTAGAAACAATTTAGCTTAAACTTATAATTCTACCCTTAACGAGAAGTTTTTATAACCACACAAATATTCTGGCTCCTTTTTGACTTGTTTAAGACCATAAATTCCAAAAGTCTTCATTTTTTCTTAAACTTCGTGCCCAACCAAATATGTTCGCATAAATTGGAACGAAAAGAGTAGTACGTTTCTTTAAAAAAAAAAGGAAGAGAATTTTGGAGGGGAAGAGGTTTTATTTTGGGGTTTGGGGGTGGGGTGGGGGGTGGGGTGGTTGTTAAAAACAACAACATACTTATCAAAAGCCGCTATGTTTGAAAAACTTTAATCTTTGTTTTAAAATTGGATATCAAGAAAGTCAGTTGGAAAATGTGCTGATTGAGAAAGTTACAAGGAGTTAAGAAGATGAAGATTAGTTTTATGCATGCATTTGTTTAAAAGGAAAATGCAAGTTTAAATTAGAAATAACTATTCTCCTTCAAATTGTCTATACTTTTTAAATGACTTCATTTGGAGAACTAGTTTACTTGACAGAGTTTTTGAATATTTCGCATTTTACTTACCAATAAATAAATTAAAACTTTCTTTATATTCTAATGGAACGAAATGTTACCAAAGATTATGCATTCAGTATTTCTCTTCTGAAATTATAGCCCAGAATATGAGTTATGTTCAAAACAACAGCTTTAAGTGATTGCCCCAAGGCACAACGTAATATCACGTGTCCTTAGTCTTAACTAAGCGTACGTGCGACACTTGACAACTTGTTCACAATTTTACTATGTCAAGTCAGCCTAAAATACTACACTTAAGATAGTTAAGGGAATATTAGATAATAAAAGACAAAGAGAAATTTGCTAAAGGAAACTTTTTATTATAGAGAACTTAATTGTTTTACTTGGCGAGTTACATATGAATATCCCCATTTATATACTAGTTTCCTAGGGGCTAGTGAGTTAAATAAAAGTTATTACACAAGTCCCTTATTATTTACGAGTAATTCCCCTCTTTAGAATTCTCTACATAGCTAGAATATTCCAAGGACTTTCTTAGCAATTACATAGGATTTTAGGGTCTTCCTAACGAAACCTATACATTTTTCTTAAACCTTCCTACAAGTGCTAGCCTCTTTCCTATGTTAGCTTTCCATATTGCAAAAATATATGCCAAGTGGCACCTACGTGGCATGATGATGTGGTGGTCATGACACTCTCCCCACCCAATTGTGTGCTACCCTTGGCACAAAGCATCGACACGTATGCGCGCGCTCGCCTTGGTATTTCCGGAGATCTTTGTCCATTAGCCAAGGTACTGGTCATCCTTTTTCTTGCCCCATTTTTACTTTGGACGACCAACAATGAAGACCTCAATCCTCTGCCCATTGGATGCCTCTCCTTGCTCTTGGCCTGATTCTCACTCTCGACTCGACTAAGTCTAGCTGCTTCTCAAGCATCGGGTCCATATTTCCACTCCCTATTTGGCTGCCCTCCATGGTCCCAGCCTTGCTAGCAAGCTTGACCTCTCTGCTTGGTGCATTGTCTAAGTCCGACAATATGCCATCACTTTGGAATTCGCTATTCTTTCTTACTATGTCCACCCAACTTTTCTTGTTGTCACCATGCTCCCTTTACATGGCTCCAAGATAGGCCTTGGAATCCTCTACTACCGGCTTAGATTTCAACCTCATCCCCCTGATGCAGGCAGTCTCTTTTGTGTCACCCTCTTTTGCTTGTGTAAAGTATCCGACTATTGCTGCAAGCTTCCCTAACTCTGGACATTCCCTCGCCCGATGTGGCCCTTTACAAAAGTAGCACCCTCTCTTAGGCACGCACTCGCCACCGTTGCCTTTGGACCCTTGTTCGTTATGGGATGGCCCCTTGGCATGGCCTTCGTATGCCTAGACTATACCTTTTCCGTTGTCCTTTTCATGATCTCCTCCACCCCACACGGAGTTAGCCCCTTTGGACTTGGCAGACTCCATCTTGAAGTCAACGCGCGACTCGGCTACCGCTTTGGCGTCATCCATATTGGCTACTTGATGTCTTCTTAACTCCTACTTTCCCCAATTTTTCAACCCATCCATAAAGTAGAAGAGGGAATCCTCCTCGGACAATGTCGGGATTTGCAACATCAAGGTAGTGAACTCGCATACATACTCCCGAATTACGACCGTCTGTCGGAGCTCCCTTAGCTTCCGCCTAGCCTCATATACCACATTCACCGTGTAGAATTGCTTCTTCAACTCCTTCTTGAACTGCTCTTATGTCTCAATCTTGCATAGACCTTTCTCCATGTCTACACACTTCTGACGCCACCACAATGTGGTAATCTTTGAGAGATACAACACAACAATGTTAATTTTAGCCTCATCATCCCTCACTTTGTCGTGCTTAAAGTAGTTCTCCAAGTGCCAAAGGAAGTTCTCCATTTCTTGTGTGTTACGAACACCTTTGAATATTGGTGGCTTGGGAGCATCGATCTTAGTCTCCCTCATCAAAATAATATTATCAATAACGCCAGCATCAACCTGCTTGTCGAATGACTCTATCTTATCCTTCATAGCATCGATAGTACTCAATACCTCTATGAGTTTGCATGCCAAGGAAGTGATGGTTTGCCTTAGCTCCATCTTAGTCTGTGTACGTCTCTCCAAGTCATTTTGGATACTCTCAATCTCCTCAAGAGTGTACTCCTCAAGAAGGCTAAGGGTGCCCTCCACCTTCCCCAAGCATTGGCCAAAGACCTCAACGAAGTCCATCTTCGTGTTTATCTTCATCACCCACTCTTTACCGAGGGAGACATCCTCGAGCAGGACCTCTACTTCATCCTCGCTCGCCTCAATGGTGGATGATTATTGGGATGTAAGCCTTTCGTTTGATATAACCTCGGACGGCACCTCCTGGCTCTTATTGGTGGCATTTCTCTTTTCTTTACGGCTCTTCTTGCTAGCAACATCCTGGATGACGTTGGCGTGGCTGTTGGCAGTGTTAATTTCTCTGTCATTCGCCATTATCTTAGTTACAACCTTTGCTCTGATACCACATTGTCACGTCCTTACTATTGAACAAAGCGCACATGCGACACTTCAAAACTTTCTCAAGATCTTGCTATGCCAAGTTATCCAAAAATACTACACTTAAGATCGTTAAGGGAATGTTAGAGACGAGAAATTTGCCAAATGAAATTTTTTTAGTACAGAATTTGATTGTTTTACTTGGCGAGTTACATATGGATATCCCCCTTAATATACTAGTTCTTAGGGGCTAGTGAGTAAACAAAAATTATTACACAAATCTGTTATTATTTACAAGTAAGCACCCTCTCTAGAATTCTCTACATAACTAGAATCTTTCAAGGACTTTCCTAGCAATTCCATAGGGTTCTAGGGTTTTCCTAGGGAAACCTCTATATTTTTGTTAAACCTTCCTACAAGTGCTAGCTTCTTTCCTATGTAAGATTTCTATATGGAAAAATTATATGCCAAGTGGCAACTACGTGGCATGATGATGTGGCGGGTCAAACCAGAAAGTTAGAGCTTAGAACAGAAACGAAAAAAATATTTTGTGTCCTTGTCCAATTTAATTTCTTCACTATTTTCCAAAGTATTTGTGAATTAATTTCTCCCACGATAGAATAAAAAACTATACTGTAATAGCGACATTACAAATTAGAAAATTTTGGCAAACTCAAATGGCGGAGCAAATCACACACTGAACACTTACTTTTGCTTTTGCTTTTAGATGACACACTTTCCTTATTAGTCCGTTTCAAAAAGAATGACACATTTCTATAGTTAAAAAATATTTCAACTTTAAACTTTTCATTTTACCCATTTTACCTTTAACGAAAAGCTTTTATAACCATACAAATGTTGTGGCCCCATAAATCTTTTACTACTTAAGCTTTTAAGACCACAAGTTTCAAAAGTCTCTCTCGTTTTTCTTAAACTCTGTGCCGAATCAAACTATTTCATCTAAGTTGAAATGGAGAGAGTATTATCTTTAACGAAAACTTAGTTGAAACTCTAAGTTTTACTTTACCCATTACCTTTAATGAAAAGTTTTTATAACTATACAAATGTCATAGCCCCACCAATCTTTTATTCCTTAAGCTTTTAAGGTCACAAGTTTTAAAAGTCTCTCTATTTTTTCTTAAACTCCGTGTCGAATCAAATTGTTTCATCTAAGTTGAAATGGAGGGAGTATTATCTAATCAAATCAATTGACCTAATTCAAATTCAAAGTCGAAGCCAAGTCAATAACGATGTCACGAGGCTTGTTTTCTTCCTAAATCTTTAAAAACTAGAAGAATTGTTTCTATATATAAGCACAATAATCTTCCCCTTCATTTTGAATGAGGGATAAAGTTTCTTTGTAAAAAAGAATCATTTCAAATATTTTCTCCATTTCTGTTCATACAATACTTAAAAACCAACACTTTTAGCACTATTAATTTATTTTAAAAATAAATCAAAATATATTAAAATTGTTAACAATTACAAAAATTGATTTGACTATCTAAGCATAAATATACATCATAACATTTTCTAAATTCGCCAAATTCTCTATGTTATAAGCGATAGAAAGAATTTTTTTTTAAAAAAATTGATCTATAGCAAGCGTGATTAAACGTTATTGAGGCATATTTGGTTGATAGTTATATGCGCGCTAAACCGTGCGGGGATGAAACCTGAGATGTCAGTTCCATCTCCTCGAGACTGATTCTAATTTTATATTTTCGATTCTTAATTACCAAACTATTTAATTTTATTTGACGTGATTACATACACGTTGATAGTTTAAAGAATAATAAAGTTAAAATAATTTAATAATAAAAGAAGAGGATAACATTGCCATGAAACACCTTATATACTGAATTACTGATAAAAAAATAAGCAGGCCCACTTCTAAATGATGTTGATAAGACGTTGGGTCATGTTATTAATAAGGCCCATGAGGGATGAGCACATGGTTAACTTTAATATCACCTAGAAATTAAAAAATAACCGGATTTACAGTTGGTCATTCAAAAATAGCTATAATTTTAAAAGTAATCGAAATTTACCCACTTTTCATGTAAAGATAAATCTGAATGAAGGCATTGTTCAAAATCCGGAAAATACTCAAGCATAATATATTGGAATTCTAGTATAATATACTGGAACTCCAGTATAATCAAGCATAAGTATACTGGAACTCTAGTATATTATACTGGAGTTCCAATATAAAATACTGGACTTCCAACATAATATACTGGAGTTCCAGTATAATATACCGGTCCAGCATAATATGCTGGAAGTTCATACAAATGTGCTCCAATCTCTAGTATATTATGCTGGAACTTTCCGCATGTTAGAGTTCCAGCATAATATGCTGGAAGTTCATACACATGTGCACCATTCTCCAATATATTATGCTGGAACTTTCCGCGTGTTAGAGTTCCAGCATAATATGCTGGAAGTTCATAAACAGGTGCACCAATCTCCAGTATATTATGGTGGAACTTTCCGTATTGCAGTAAAATAGTGGTTATTTTTCAATGACTTTGCAAAAGCTGATTATTTTTGAATGACTAGTCCGAAAGCTGACTAACCAGTGCTATTTTTACAGTATAATGGTAAAATTTTTACAGGGGGTCCTATTTGACTGCCCCCATTTAACTTGTACCCATTTGAAAAAAAATTAATTCGTACCCAAAGTATAGCCAACTTTAAAAGTCTTACTTATTTTCTAAAATAGTCACTGTTCTACCGTTCCAAATTTCACATGTAACCTGAAGTCTTACACGTAAAATTTAAAACTCTAGATAGTGACTGTTTTTTAATCACAGAGGATGAAATGTGGCTATTTATATAAAAATTCCATTGGTTTTTTTTTAATATAGATATAGATATGGTTGAAAAATACGGTTGGTCCTGGTTCTCCTATAATAATGGTATAATAAGTGCACAGGTAGCCAATTTCAAGGTCACTATTTAAGGCATAATTGAAGTTTTCTACAATTTTGTAAGTTTAGTAGCTTTAAATCAACTTCAAATGCTCGAGTATAAAGTTTAGACATAGACATCTAAAGGATATTCATGTACCTCGAAGTAAGTAAAAAGTTATTCGTATTTACATCAAATCAACACAAGCATGACGTTTGTTTGCACATAGAATTTTATCACTTAATTATGATTAATCAACACTCCACATATTTTTAATTTATTAAACCATTTAGTCATATTAGATTTATTTATTTTGACGTAAACACCCTTGCGAATAAGTATTTACCACTATGGTTAGACATTAAATTTAAAATTTGAAAAATATAAGTCTTTTAAGTATCAATGATTGCATCTTGAGATCCGTTTGCAGTAAGCACATAATTGTAACTTTTTCTATTTCTTTTTGTTATTCTCTTCATTTGAAAGGAAAAAAAAAAAGTAAACCAAGCTTGCAAGTATAAATCAACAGTTAGAGCTCTCTATAACAATATTTCTATATAACAACACTTCATTATAAAAGCAAAGTTTTTTCGAAACCAATTTTTATGTTATATTATAATATATGTTCTTTATAACAACATTTCACTATAACAACCAAAAATATTTGAACAAACGAGGCTGTTATAGAGAGGTTTTCCCGTATTTCCTTTTACTATTATCTTTCAACAACTTTGAGTTAATGGGTACAGTTATTTTTATAATTTTGTGTATCTCTACTCTGCGGTGTGCATGATTGTGCAGATGTTTTAATTTGTTGATTGTGCAGATGTTGTGTTTCATATAAATTACAAAATAAGAACTATTTGTGTTAGTGTGCCTGAATGGGATATGATGTGTTACCTATACACAAACAACGCATGTAAATATGTTGTATCTTCATGTACATAGACTACATTCTACAGGATTATTTTGTGTAACTAAGACTTTTTGTCACATGACTCATGACCGAAGTAATTTTGTGGAAATTGCTTTTGGGTGAGTGAAAATACTTTTTGAAAGAATATAGATTAAATATTAACAACAATAATTATCATAACAGTAAATCGATAAGTATCTTGATGAAATTTCTAAGTCTTAAATATTATTATTATTACTATTAATTAATAATAATTAGTATAATATTATTAATGTCTAAGTGTTAGTTGGATAAAATAATATAAAACTAAAATTCAGATAGTTATAAGAAAAATGTCGATTTGTCCATAAGTGAACAATCCAGCATAATATGCTGGAAGTTCATACACAAGTGCAACGATCTTCAGTATATTATGATGGAACTTTCCGTGTTGCAACAAAATAGTGACTATTTTTCAATGGTTTTACAAACGCTGGCTATTTTTGAATAACCAATTCGAAAACTGGCTAGCCCGTGCTATTTTTACCATTTCCCTCTTCAGATGAACAATATTTCCATGAAAGTATCATAAATAACTTTTTCATGAAAAATATTTAAAAAGAATGACTTCCGCGAAACATACACATGAGAACTAAATGGTGTAGAGAGCTATAAAATGGGGAGACTTTATTGGATGGACTATTTGGTAAAAATGTTTTACCACACCCTATTTGCCCTATGTTGTTTAACATGAACCCACTTATGTAAAAGAAATTTAACCTGTAACCGCTTTGAGCAAACAATTCTCTTTAAAAGTTTCAAGGTATATATTATGTTCGTATCTGAAGTTTTTTTGCAGCAGTGCAAACTTCAGAATGATTTGTTTGAAGTTTGTACTACGACGGAAAAACTTCAGACTTGATTGTCTGAAGTTTGTACTCGACGGGCTAACTTTAGACTTTGACTTTTTTGAAGCTTACATTGTGATGGGTGATAATAGGCTATAATTACGTATTTTAGTTAATTATTACACTCTAATTTACTGTATTTTAATTGAGTTCGAGCTTTAATTGCTAGTGTTTTGCACTAACTGTATGTTTTATGCCTTGTAAGAGTGATTCTGAGCTATATAGATGTTATGGAATGAATTCAAGTAATTTGGAGCTTTGAAGTCCGAGTAAAAGATCAAGGAAATTAAGCTGGAATCGTGTTCAGGGGTCAACGGATGATAGTTAGAGCGAACGAAGAATTGAGTAGGTATATTACGCACTGTCTAGTAAAATGTAGATAACCTTTTGCTCAAAACTCCATTTGATCTCCACAATATATGGTTGGAAAGCTAACTCAAAGGGGTACAACTTTCATGTTTTACGTGTTTCCAAATTCAAAACGGAACATGGTGAAAAGTGCGCTTCAATAGTGTGGTCGAGCTAAGGCTGCGCTAGTCAAGCAGAATCAAAGTGGATATGCGGGGTCTGAGTGCGGTCCAAGCGCGACAGTGCACGTCTTGTCCAGAAAATGTGGCCTTTTTTGCATAGGAGAAGGTGTAATTGTTTGGGCCCCACCCTACTTGGTATATATACATGAAAAACGGTATTTTGAAGACTTTTGACATAATTTAGACCTAAGGAGGCTAAGAAGACCGGGGATTCGACCTAATGATGCAAGAATACATTAGGAGCAAGGCGGAGAATTCGTCAGCGAGTTTTTCACTTCCTTCTTCCTATTTTCATTGTTGGTTATGAATTTGAGTATTGTGTTTTCATATACTTTTATGAATAGCTAATTTGGTATCTAGGGTTTTGATTGAACCTTTTGTAAGATAAATTCTTGTTATGTTTTTATATAATGGAGTCGTAGTATTTTCTCTATTTGTTCAACTATATTATTCGTGTGGTTGATTGAAGGGCCCTCAATTAGTTGTGCCTATTTAGTATGTATTATTCGGGAGAGAGTGCATATTTAGGTAGTTGTTGAACAACATCACTCCCGATGTATGTGAGGAATCAATAACCAAGGGTTTAAGGTGGGATTAGGGATAACGAAACCTTGGGTGCGATCTAAGTGAGCTGTAATTAAAGCCAGCTAGCGTAACTCGGGAGAGTATGTCTAGTCAATTATCGTAATTACTCGAGAGAGAATTACAACACGCAGAGCGCTCATGATCGGTAAAGAACACTTAGGCGAAATTATAGAAGACATAGCGGGAAGGATTCCGACAATTGGGAAAACCATAACTCTAGACCTCCTTAATCTTTTCTCCAACTTGTAGTATTTTTAGTGTTAATTTATTATTTTAGTTTGTTAGTTAGTTAGTTAAACACAAGAATCTTAATATCTATAAGTTAGGAATTGTTCAAGCTTGTATTCTTGGTGATAGTGAACAATTATAGCTAAGCCTTAGTTCTCTGTGGGATTCGACTCCGGACTTGTAAACCACATTATATTTGCAGTGACCGCTTATCCTTTTCAGGACTAGAGTTGGGCGTGATCAAATTTTGGCGCCGTTGCCGGGGAAGTAACTGTGTAGTTGTAGGTGTACATATTTCTAGGTTGCAAGGTTGAACTGTTATTTTTGTTTTCGTGTATTTGATTATTTATTTATTTTTAATTTTTTTTTTATTTTTGATCTGAGAGACATGTCATCTTGGAATTATGAGAGTTTTGATGTTTGTAATTCTACTTTTGATCCTCGTTATGCATTTTGTGAAGGAAACCACCCAGGGCAAAATTATCAAAATATTCTCAGAGCGAGTTTTGTGCACCAACTCAATCTTATATGTGGAATGTGTGTGATATGTGTGGTGGTTAAGATGGTCACTTTTATGGTTGTGCTTATAGTTCTTATCTTCCCCCAACCCCTTACTTTGATGGTTCTTCTTTTTCTTGTGAAGTTAATAGGAACAAAGAACCCAAGGATGATGACCGGAAAAAGATCAAAGATATGTTAAAAGTGTTGCATGGAACTATATGATAAGAGAACACACCAGATACAAAGGCAAGAGGCAACTATTCACAACTTGGAGACGCAAGCGAATAAATTAATTGAACCTTGTAAAGCGGAACATGTTTGATATTGTGTTTTTAGTTCGTTCACACTATGGAACATCAGAAGATGACATACTCTTCAAGGCTGAAGAGTAGTAGCTCTTCAAACAACCTAGTGAAAATAATGAAGTGTTTTACTTTTCAGATTTTTTTTGGTCAATGATATATTGATTTGGATTAGTTTTTCTGGCATCTTAGTTGTCCATTTGCTTTGAAATGCATTTTATATGCTGAAGCTGGATTAAGATTTTGAAGTTCATCTTCATCTTCTTTGACGGCTATCTAGTCAACAACTGAAGAGAGGAAAGTTGAAAATGTCGCTAGTTGGTGGATGTTCTTAATTTTGATTAGTATGACCCAAAAGCTACCTCTCTTAATTCCTCTTCTAATTGTGACACCTAGGTACAACTTTAAGAGTCATTACATTTAATTAGGAGGTGCTGCCACGTGGGAGTGGGAAAGATTATCCAAACATTGAATTAATTAATTAAGTAATGATCCATTACCCGATAATTAACCAATTATCCACGTAATTAAAAATTATCCCAAATTACTCAAAATATTATTCACTTTTAATACACTTTATATATCATACTATAATATACGTTACTATCATGGTCATGTGGTACCATACCAAATAAATACAAACACTTATTATTTCATTAAAAAGTCCATGTAAAAAATTGCACATATTTTTCAATTTCTAATTTTCCTAATCTCATATAAACAGTACAAATTTTCGTATGCTTAATTCTTAAAATGGTATAAAACAAAAAGATAACCTTATTTTCTTGTGAGAAAATAATTCATATCGTTACAATAAAGAAAATCTCATAAACTTTTCTCATATTAGGTGTATAATTTAAAACATATTCGAAAGTAGTAATATTAATAACTATATGAAATCATATATTTTTTTAAACTATTTTACAAAAATATTCCACTCAAAATACCATATCAAACGCATATAACGGTGTCAATGTTGTTAAACTTACGGGGTGTAGCATTAACTTACGCGAACGCGTTCCTCTGGTCGCGAACGCGATGCCTTAGGGCCTGATGCCCAAGCCTGCTTCACCCTTCTAAGCGTACGCGAACTATGGCACGCGTTCGCGATGCACATTCTGACTCAACCTTCGCGAACGCGGGACAAACATCGCGATTGCGAAGGGCAACTCGCCTTCCTCACTCGACATCTCTTTGCAAATGCGAGGGCCCTATCGCAAACGCGAAGAACAAACCGCTGCAACAAAAATACCAAAAAATCTGCAACTCTCCAAAACCAAGAATTGGTCCGTTAACCACCCGAAACTCACCCGAGGCCCTCAGGACCTTAACCAAACATACCAACACATCCATAACATCATTCAAACTTGTTCCAATCTTCGGAACGCTCAAAACAACATCAAAACACCAAATCACCCTCGGATTCAAGCCTAAGGATTCCAAAACTTCCGAATTCGATCAAAACGTCTATCAAACCTCGTCCGAATGACCTGAAATTTTGCACACACGTCCCAAGTGACACAACAGACCTACTCCAACTTTCGGAATTCCCTTCCGACCCCGATATCAAAATTTCCACCACCAATCGGAAAGCGCCAAAATTCCAATTTCGCCAATTCAAGCCTAAATCTTCCACGGACCTGCAAAACACATTCCGATCACGCTCCCAAGTCCCAAATCACTTAACGAAGCTATCCGAACCATCGAATTCACATCTGAGACCTTCTACCCATAAGTCACATCCGGATGACTTTTCCAACTTAAGCTTACTCAAAAGAGACTAAGTGTTTCATATCTATGCAAAACCACTCCGAACCCGAACCAACCAACCCGATACTACGTAATACAGTTGAACAAGACATAAAGAAGCAGAAATGGGGGAAACGGAGCGGTAACTCATGAAACGACCTGCCGAGTCGTTACACTTAGTGAGCAGCTTGCACTACAAGAAAGTAAGAATACGGTAATATTATATAAATATCTTATTAAGCTAGTACAAATTAATTTACTGATATTTAATTTACATTTGGATCAATAGTCGTAAATTTCAAGTTTTTGTTAGTGAGATGATAAACACATAGTTACCAAGTTACTAACATAAGCAGATACTTATCGACTGAATAACGCCTCAAAAATCAAAACTGTTGATTAGTTAATTGGCAAATTAATCCCACCAAGAAACTTGTTTCTTTAAAGAAAGAATTTAATAGATAAACACAAGCGTCAATTTAGGCGTGGAATCAAATAAATATTGGTCCCATGACAGGTAGTGAAATGAATATGAACATGAAAATATGAAGATATATAGCAAAAACATAGTAGTACCACCTGTTTTAATTAAAGGTAGTGTAAAAAGAATAGACAACCCAAAAGTGGATAATGATGGAACAAAAAGGAAAATACATAAAATAAGAAGCAGAGCCGCAAGAAATATTCAATTCAAAAGGAAGAAGAATTAGCCACTAGTAGTATAGGCAAAAGCATGTGAATCAGTCCAAATCTAAGGTCTTTTAATTGGAAACAATCCCTGAATTGAGCTGCGTGTGCTGCTTGACATGTCCCTTGACTAATATTTTTAGATTTCTCACTGTTAGGTACTCGCATTAAGATTCTGGCTAAAAAATTATTTTATGTTGATCGAAAAAAGTAATTTTTTAGCAGAAATAACTTTTAAGACAAAAGACAATAAGTTAGGGTTGTCTAGCTTATTACTTTCGGCTTGTTTTAATCAGTTTTTAGCTTATTTTCAGTATTTTTTAATTTTGTCAAACACTAAAAAAAGCTAAAAAGAGCTTAAAAACCAATTCAAATACCATCTAAATCCGATTCGTAATGCGTAAGGCCTGTTAAAGAAAAAAATACTTTTTACCCGAATTCTTTTATTCCAAGGGCTCGACTCCAAAACTTTTGATTTAGAGTAGATGAATTAATTATATTCATCTCACCATAATTGTCGATAATTCATTGGCTGATGTTACTCCTTAAGAGAACACACCTCTCCAAATTTGTCAATACATAGAGAAAATTAATATATTGTTGTTGTCTTGTTGAGCTACCAACCACCCTAGGCCTAAGATGCTTGTGAGCCACCTATATTGACTACAATATCCTTATTCTAACTAAATTGAAACAGGGATCCTATGAAATGTTGGCTCTTTTTTTTTTTATGTAATGAGATCTTGTTTAATCATGCAGTACTTTGTTAAGAGTAAAAAAACTTTCCTTTAATCCCAAACTCTCTAGGAGATAATAGTACCTATCTTTAAAACAACTTAAATATTCAACCTATCGGTGTATGATGTGGGACTTATCATACAACCAAGCTTCGTTAATGGTCCATTTACTACTCTTTCTTCCGGCTGATAGCTCGGTCCATTTTAGAAGTGTTATTTATTTTCTATATAGAAAATCTCATTGATTTCTACTTTATATATATATATATATATATATACACACACACACAAGCATTAGTGTAGGTGCGTTGCACGTGTGCATCGCGTCAATCATTATTAAACGTATACAAGAAGAAAAATTATTGAAAAATAGCAATTGAAGTTAAAATAAATGCAATACTATATGTTTAAATAATAAAAATTTGTTTACATTGACACAATAGTTAAACTCAATATGTTTTGAAACATGCAAAGATGATGAATTTAGTTGGATTAGTTATATAGTATTTGTAATTATAATTAATTTATTATATCAAAAATAAATATCTTATGTTGTTGTATTCACCTAACATCTCTTCATAAATGCTACATTCATAATGTTATTATATAACAGATAATTAATTCTTATTAATTTAAAAAGGCAAGTAATGAATATAAGGAAATAATAAAGATTTCAATATTAATTGTAAATTTTGGATAATCGATCTTTTTAACAGAACTAAGAGCGTACTCTTTCAGTTGTATAAAAACTTTATGCTAATTACAATCATGTAATGAATCAATTAGTTTTTTACTTTTCTGGAAAATAAGGAAAACAATATTTAATTTTAATTTATCAAGATTCTAAAATAGATATTTATGTAGAGAATGAAGTTAAGCTACTTTTATAACAAAAGAGTTTAAAAGTTTAAAACTGTACCATGCTCTTTACTTTCATTCCTTGTCCTTTTCTCGAATTGATTTCAATCATATTTTGTCGATGATAAATATTTTGAATTGGAGTTTTATACTTCTATAATAGTATAAATAAATAAATATTATTTCTGAAATTTTTAGTTTAAATCATCTCAAATTTTGAATATTGAAGTGTATTTATATTCTTGTGGAATAAAACTTTTATTTTCAATGTGTTCAAATAAAAAAGTTTATATAAGATGAAATATTACTTAATATTTAAGTATTAAACGTTAGAAGATCCTACATATTTGTTCAAATAATAATAAGCAAGTTGATATTTTAGCTAAGAAAAACTTTATTTTTAAAGTGTTCAAATGAGTAAAACTAAAATTTAAGTGATTCTTGCGTATAATTTAAATAAGAAACAATCTGCTAAGCTATATTTTATTTTTATTTTAAAACCTTAAATATTGAAAAAAATACTATTTTTTTCAAATGTAAAATCAAATCTAAAAATCGCTTTTCTTGAAATTTAGTGCGTTTATGATTGCAAGGTCGTAGACAGATTAATGTATTTTACATGATTTGTTCTTAGTAGAGTTTTGCATCTTAACCTAAATTATATTCCATACATTAACTCTATCGTAAAATTTATTTGTTGATTAATCCCTAGAGCAATTGCTCATGCATTTGTAAGTCTATTTATCTGCACGTGTTTTATCAAATTAGTATGTTTTCCTCTTTTCACATGTATGTTTCAATTTTTCTTTTACGGAAGTCTTTTTAGAATTTTTATAATGTATGGAAATCAAGTTATTCAAAAATTAATTTTAAAATAAGATTAGGATTTTATACCTAGTTCAAATAAAGAAAATTTAATAAATATAATTTTAGTTAATTTTAAAATCCTAAATATTAAAAGAATAACTTAAATTACTATTTTGTCTAATGTAAACTTATATTTTTTAAGGTTAAAAAAAGCGAACGATATATTGCTATGAACCTTCGTGTTTTTAATAGTGTAGATGTAGATGTTGTTGAAGATAAAGCTAAGAAAATTATCTTATACCTTATTGTGATTTTTTTGTCATCTACCATGTAAATAAAGGAAGCGACCATTTTTAATAAACAAAAGCTTAGAATGGTTCTTTCATCCTAAATCGCAACGGAATAAAGAGTAAATACATGCAAGTATAAATTGATTATCTTGAAATTTAGAAAAGCTAGAAAGAACTACTAACAAATAGTTTATATAAAAAGAGTATTTAAAGGAAAAGTAAGATGCAAACAACAACTTAATAGAAACATTAAAGAGTTATTTATGTCAAATATCCCTAAGAATATTTGTGGGATGTGGCGGTGCTTATTTACAGTAGACCAAAGAATTTTTACTTAGTGAGTGTATAAAATTACCATAACAAAAACCAAAAGGGAGTTCCCACTATCATAACAATTAATAATTCTCAATTCAATCAAATCAGTGAAAAAAATAGAAAAAGAATAATACCTTTGATCAAAAGACAACCCGTTGTTTAGTTTTTATAGAGTCGTAGTTGCCAATACACATATGGACCAATGTGGAGAAAACAAATTCCTTGATCCTTGTCGTAAATTTGTGATAATGTAATCCTCCTTAACGAAAGATTTATCTTACGACTTTTGCGAAGGTTAAAGAAATTAGAGTGATTCTCTTGGAGTTGATTCTTTGTTCTTGATGCATAGAGAATAAAATCACAAGTTTAAAATCTTTCTGAATGGACACATCCTTTCGGCTTCCACATATGTGATTGAAAACCCAAAAAAAAGGAAGAAACTGAAGGTATGCTAGAATTTACGGGAGGCGCAAGGATGAATCCGTCTCCATAAGAATCTTTAGGAAGAGACGTTCCTATTTCTTCCCTTTAATGTACTGACTTAAATTAGATAATTCCTAATCAAATAAGGTAGTTAAATTTTAATTAATTATAGAGCTCTAAATATTACTGACTTTCTATACTATAAAAATTCAAATAAGGAAAGATTTAGAACAAGGAATATAATTAATTTCAAATCTTAAATATTAGTAAAATAGTTAAATTACAATTTTGTCCAATGTAAAATTAGTTTTTAAAGGGTAAAAAAAGGCGAACGACATTTCGCTAAGGGCCTTCGTACTTTTAATATATATGAGAAATTTTCAAAAACCACTATTGTTTAGTGGCTATTAACTTCATATAGCTATCATATACATAATTATTTTCTATAGCTACTATTCAGTTGTTACAGTAGTATATTCGTTGTATTCTCGCTGCTGTATTCATGAATACAACAGTAAAAAATGCCTAAAATCAGGGTAGTCCAGCTGTATGCGCTTGTATTCACATGTATTTATGAATACAACAGCAAAAAGCACCTAAAATCAGGCAAATCCAGCTGTACGCGCATGTATTCACATGTATTCCCGCTGCTGTATTCATGAATACAACAGTAAAAAGCGCCTAAAATCAGGGCAGCCCAGCTGTACGCGCATGTATTCACATGTATTCGCGCCATGTATTCTTGAATACATCAACAAAAAACGCCTAAAATCAGGGCAGTCCAGCTGTATGTGCATGTATTCACATGTATTCGTGTTGTTGTATTCATGAATACAACAGTAAAAAGCGCATAAAATCAGAGCAATCCAGTTGTATGCGCATGTATTCACATGTATTCGCGCCATGTATTCATGAATACAGTAACGACAATCACCTTAAAAATAGGTATGTCCAGTTGTCTAAGAGAGAGGAAAAACACAAATAGCATATTTTATGCCTTATTTCATGCCTCAATGGTAATATATATCATAAATACTTATTTTGCTATAAAATATAAAAGGTAGCTATAGAAAATAATATTTTAAAATAATTTTGATTATAATAAACAGGGTATATACTTTTGTTATAGGAGGTAAAATTTTCTATATAAATCCTTGATTTGCCAGGAAAGATTGCACTGCTTTGGGCCCAGGAAGCGAAGGGAATGAGCTCGGCTGCTTCTCCTCCACAATTCTTTTTCTCCGTGCCCGTTCCCCATGCGCTTTGCGTGCCATTGACGCTTTGTTGTCCTCTTATTCTTCATTGGACGGTTCAGATGGACTTCGCCGTTCATTCTCAATTAAAATCGAAAGGGCTATATCACATCGAGATATCGATTCGTTTTCCGCCCCCAATGAGATGGGGAATTTATAACCCCCTATTTAGACCTTTGAGCCCTTCATTTTTCGATTTTCCAACAACCGGCGGGGAGCACCTTAGTATACGATCGCGCGCAGTAACTGGGATTTATGCTAAAGATAGCCCTTCATAGATCTCTACGACCAACCTTAGATTAGCGTACTGATAGTAGTTGCTACCCATGCCGCTGATGGCAGCTTACCCAAATCTATCTAACATATATATAGCGTCAGGTGAGAATGAGTGGTTCAAATCATATACATATCATTTGGTCGTACAAACACATTTCTCCTGAGCATTTGCCAGTTCAATATGGTGCCTTAATATCAATAATTTTCACGAGGACAACAAAAAGTTCACCATCAACGATTAATCGTAGTAATAACTATATAATGTCGTAAGAATTAATGATTAGGGCTTTTTCACTATCAAGCATTCTAATCTAGCTTGTATCATAGTTTGATATTCTTAAATACAAAATCAAACGATGTCTTTTCCAGTGAAAAACTAATATTTCCAATTCTAACCTTGATTGTCGTAACGAGGTAACCAATATTTTGTGACTTCTTTTTTTTTTTTAGCAAACAGAAAATATATATATATTAAAGGTTAAGAAACATGCAGTACATGAGATTTATAGTTAGTGTCACACAGGACACTTTGATTACCTAAGCTTGCTAAAGTTTTACAAGCATCATATGATAAAAGTTTTCCAAAAACATATTTTTCTAGTAAATCACGTTCTACTAGAATTTTTACTTCTGCTGGTGGATCCACAAAAACTTTCTTCTTCTTCCTGAGATCAGCAGTTTCCATCTGTGCTAGTTGGTGAGCTACCTTATTCCCTTGCCTGAACTCGTGCTGGATGATTACCTGCTTCTGTTGAAGCATTAACAACCTGCATTTGTTGACAATGTTAGCATAAAGATTATTACCAGGATTACCTCCGTCGAATCTGTTTCAATTTGTAGAGGGAACAACCCCCAATTAAGGGATGTTTTAAGTCCATCTAGTAGAGCTTTGATCTCAGCATGCAGTGATCCACGTGCATGAGCTGATTTTGTATAGCCAACTATCCAGTGGCCATTAGCATTTCTGATTACTCCACACAGGCCACAAATTTATATATTTTTGTGGAAACTTGCATCAATATTTAATTTGAACCATCCCTTAGGGAGTCTATGCCATTTAACATTGATATAAATTTTTGGAGAAGGAAGAATACTCTTTTCAGTTAGGAGACAAAATTCAGTAGCCCTTTCCATGATGTGGTTAATGTTGATAGGGTGATTTGTATTGTTTCGGTTATTGCTATTCCTGTTTATCCAAATATGCCAGATAGCAAAAGGGAAGAAGATATTCCAATTTAAAAAATTATTATTTAACGGATAGTCAATTTTTTTTAATTGGATTAACTAATAATCAACATCTTCCTTATAAGAGTTTTGCAATCCAAGGCTGTCCCAAAGTTGTTTGCTGGCTTGGCACTTGAAGAAAATATGGATTACGGATTCTTCTATATGATCTCTACATATAGGTCAGTGGGGTCAATGTTTAGGCCAATTTTTGCTAGATATTGTCTACAAGGTATTCTGAAAGCATTTCCATAGGAAGAATTTGATTTTATTTGGGCATGCAAGGTCCCAAATCCAATTAAAGTCGATTTCCCTGCCCTCATTAGTGTCCATGATAGTATAGCAAGTTTTGTTTGTAAAGAAGCCTTTCGTATTTAGAGACCAAATAAGGATGTCACAATTTGATTTTTTAATATGGATTTTAAACTTTGATATGGTGTCCATGATTTCTTTGGGGAGATTGAGGGATATATTACCAAAGTGCCAGTTTTTGCCATCAAAGATGTCTCTTATTCTTAATGAGTAATCTTCTCTTAATAACGGGCCTTCTATTATTTTTCTAAGGCTCCCCAAATTAGGAATCCAATTGGTTTTCCAAATGTTCATGTTGGAGTGGTGATGGGGTTGCCAAATGATACATTTGGAACATAACTCCTACCACATTTGAATACTTTTCCATATAAAAGAATTTTTTCTAGTGTTGAAGTTATTAGCATAGTTACTAATAATTAGGTTTGTCCATGGGGTGGTAGGGTTTGTAATGGCTCTCCGGGCTAGGTTGGCAAGGTTGCAAAGTGATAATAGGCGAAATCTAAGTGATTTAGCTATTGATTATGCTTCCGCTTGATTATATTCCGATGACATATTATGGTTAATTGATGAAAAATAGGCTCTAATTGTGATATGTATACATTGCAGGATGAGGAGCCTAAATGATGCTTTCAAGAGGAGATTGGAATGATTTATGAGCAAGAACACCCCCTAGGAGTCGAGTGTGTGCAAGGACGAGACGGAAAAATGGACAAAATCGAGCTACTGAAGCGCGCTAAGTAACGCGCTAACTTCAAAACTTCGCGCAATAGTTCGCGAGCTTTTCTGCCTGGAATCCAAGAGAAGCGCGCGAAGTCACGCGCGAACTCCATACTTCGCGCAATAGTTCGCGCGTGTCTGATCCGGAGAAACGTTATTTAGGGGTAAAATTGAAAATATGGAGAGAAACCCACTTAACCTACATAAATTCAAGCTCGCCCCAAGGTTAAAGGATCAAGTTTTTCATAATTTAGAGGAGGAGATAGAGAGGCAAGAGGCAAGGAGGAGTTTTGATCATCAAAGTCTTCTTTTTTTCTTTTGTTTTTGTTGTTTGTGATGAAATTGAACTTGTTTATGATGAACCCTAGTATGAGCAGCTAAGACCCATTGTTCTAGGGTCGTGGGTAAAACATGAATGTTGTTGTTTGAAATTTAATTTGACAAAATTTGTTTATCATATTGGGTTATTTATTTAATTTTGTTCTTAATTATTTTACTGAGTAGCTAACAGTGAAATACTATCTACGAATCTTCAGTTGAACTCGAAAGTGGGAACTTTAGATTGCATATAGAATTAAATAGAGCAAGTTCTTGAACCCGGGCCTCGGGGAACAGATTTGGAATTGGAATAGACATATACCCAATTGCCTTGTTTGGTTGGAATACAGGAATTGTAAATGCGTTCTTGTTAATCTTAATTCCATAGACATATAGGCATTGAGTTGACTTGAACAGGCGAGTAAGAACTCGACAGATTCTTATGAGTAATATCAACCTTGTCAATCAATAACCTAGATAAATTGATTAGTCATTTTAAGCCAAGGACACAACACGATTGTATTACACCCGTGACCCTGGAATATCTTCTCATATTGTTCGTTACTTGTGATTGCTATCTGTTTGGCTACTTGCTTTGGTTAGATTAATTCTTTATAGTTAAGTAGTAAAACAATTACGTATCTCTCTTATGAACAATCTCTTGGGTAGATAAAGAAATTGGGTTTGAATCAATCAACAGTTGATCATAAGTCTTCGTGGGAACAATACTCTACTCACTACTCTATTACTTGATGATCACGTGCACTTGCGTGGGTGTTTTTGGTCACAACAAGTTTTTGGCGTCGTTGCCGGGGACTTAGAAATTAGCTACTTGACTGAATTGAGCTTTTATTACTTATTTATTCGAGTTTTAACGTTAGTTCACTTTGTTTGTGCTAATACAGGAGTTTCTATTGAATGCAAAGAAGTAGAAGCGCAAACAACCTCTTTCCTTTTGATCCCGAAGTTGAACGAACACTTCACACGTTGAGGAGGGAGGTGGACGCGAGAACCAGAATTGAAAGAGAGTTGGACATCGAAGTTCAACCACAACCAATTGAGATGGTGGGTAATGAGGAACGTGCGGTGATTGAAGCCGCAAGGCCCAGTCTGGCTAATATGACTCAGGCTATTGTGAAGCCTGACATCACTGGGCACTTTGAGCTGAAACAATACATGGTGCAGCTGATCCAAGCCACAGGGCTGTTTGTGGGTTTACCTTATGAAGACCCGCAGAGGCACATTCAGAATTTCTTAGAAATTACGGATACCTACAACTATCCGAACGTTTCCAAGGACTATGTCAGGCTAACACTTTTCCCCTTTTCATTGATTGGGGAAGCTAAGGAATGGTTGAATAAAGAGCTAGCAAATTCAATCCGCTCTTGAGATGACCTGGCAAGGAAATTCTTAATCAAGTTCTTCCCCACTAAGAAAACAAACGTATTGAGGAGTCAAATTCTTGGGTTTGAACAACGAGCGGGCGAGACACTGCGTCAAGCATGGGAAAGGTACAAGAAGATGCCCAGAGACTGTCCTCATCATTGCCAGACGGACGAAGTATTAGGTCACACTTTTGTAGATGGATTAGATGATGCTTCAAAGATGAATTTTGATTCCGTTTGTGGGGGTAGTTGCATGGCCAGACCGTACAGTGAACTCCAAATCTTGCTGAATAACTTCACTGCTAATGATAATAACTGGCAAGATGAGGGTGATTCACGAAAGGCAGTTAAGCAAAAATCAGCTGGGTTACTTGAGTTAGACGAAGTATCAGCCATGAGAGCCGACATTGCAAAGTTGGCCAATCAGATGACTCGGATGATAATGCAGTAACCACAGACAATGCAACACGTACAACAGATGAATATTTGTTGCGAACTCTGTGGTGAAAGTCATATGAGTGATATGTTCCCCACGAATCCAGAATCCATCTATTATGTGGGGCAACAGAACAGAGGTCCACCGAATCAGCATGCACAATATGGGAATTCTTACAATCCTAACTGGAGGAATCATCCCAACTTCTCATGGGGTGAAAATCAGCAGAATCAGAATCAGCATAGACCCCAAGGGAATTTCAATCAGCCTCAAAGACCACCCCAACAAATGGAAGAAAGTACCAATAATCTGCTAAAGAAGTTGTTGATTGAAATCAGCAACTCAGGACCGACTTCAGAAATCTTGAAAGGCAAACGGGGCAGTTAGCAACAACTCAAAACACTAGACCTGCAGGCGCTCTCCCCAGTGATACAGAAAAGGACCCTCAAGTGAATGCAGTTACACTTAGAAAAGGGAGGGAGCTAGAGGAAATGCCAAAGAAAAAGAAAGACAAGCCCATACCTGAGGGAGAGTTGATCCCTAAAGTGACTCAAGAGCAAAAGAATGTTGCTGACGTTTCAGAGTCCGTGGAGGCCCCTAGACCACCACTACCTTTCCCCAGAGATTGTAGAAAAAGAATGACGATCGCATGTTCACAAAATTCCTCTCTATGTTGAGCCAGGTTCAATTGAATATTCCACTCGTTAATGTGCTTCGGGAAATTCCAAAGTATGCTAAATACATAAAAGATATAGTAGCTCACAAGAGAAAATTAGCTGACTTTAAGACAGTTGCACTTACTGAGGAGTGCACTTCTAGGGTCCAAAATAAGCTTCCTCAAAAGCTTAAGGATCCTGGCAGCTTTACGATTCCTGTGCGTATTGGTAATGTGGATGTAGGTCGTGCTCTGTGTGATTTGGGGGCAAGCATAAATCTGACGCCCTTATCTTTGTTCAAACAATTGGGTCTGGGAGCTCCAAGGCCAACTACTGTGATGTTGCAGCTGGCTGACAGATCGATAGCACACCCTGAAGGGGTGATTGAAGATGTGTTGCTGCAGATTGGGAAATTTATCTTCCCGGCTGATTTCATTATCCTTGACTATGAAGCTGATGAACTGGTTCTGATTATATTGGGGCGACCTCTCCTAGCTACCGGTGATGCAATTATCAAAGTGAGAGAGGGAAAGATGATTTTGCGGGTAGATGACGAGGAAGAAGTTTTTAATGTCTACAGGGCAATCCAACTTCCCCTCCACTATGAGGAGCTCTTAATGATATCTGTTGTTGAGGCCGATGAGCAGATTTGTCATCCTAGTGTATATCTAGACGATTCTCTAGAGAAAGCACTTATGTTACTTGATAACCTGGGGGCTGATGAGGAGGTTGAGGAGATGATGCACATCCTTGATACATCTTGTGCGTACCTGTAAGGGATACACCCCTTTGAGCCTTTGAATAGACTAGAGGGGCCTCCCCCAAGGCCATCAATTGAGAAAGCCCCAAAATTAGAACTTAAACCCCTTCCACCTCACCTGCAATACGCTTATTTGGGTGACTCTGACACTTTACCTGTTATTGTTTCATCTGACTTGTCTAAATTGCAGGAAGAAAAGCTGTTGAGAGTGCTACGTGAGCACAAGCGAGCACTTGGGTGGACTATATCTGACATTAAGTGCATTAGTCCAGCCTTCTGCATGCACAAAATCCTCATGGAGGATGGACACAAGCCCAGTGTGGAGCAACAATGCCGACTCAATACAATCATGAAAGAGGTGGTAAGAAAAGAAGTGATTAAGTGGCTCGATGCAGGTATTGTATTCCCTATCTCAGACAGCAAATAGGTAAGCCTCGTTAAATGTGTACCCAAAAAAGGGGGATGACTGTAGTAGTTAATGAGAATAATGATTTGATTCCTATAAGAACTGTCACCGGGTGGAGAATTTGCATTGATTACAGAAAATTGAACAATGTCACCCGGAAGGACCACTTTCCCCTTCCCTTTATTGACCAAATGCTTGATAGATTAGCTGGCCAGGAGTACTATTGCTTCTTAGATGGTTACTCGGGGTATAATCAGATTGCTATAGCCCCAGAGGACCAAGAGAAGACCACTTTTACGTGTCCTTATGGCACGTATGCGTTCAAGCGAATGCCTTTTGGTCTTTGTAATGCACCTGCGGCTTTTTAAAGGTGTATGATATCCATTTTTACTTACATGGTTGAAAGGTTTGTGGAAGTGTTCATGGACGATTTTTCTGTGTTTGGATGCTCTTTTGATAACTGCTTAATGAACCTTGATAAAGTACTTGCTAGGTGTGAAGAGACTAACTTGGTGCTAAACTGGGAAAAGTGCCATTTCATGGTACGTAAAGGTATAGTCTTGGGCACAAGGTGTCCAAAGATGGTTTGTAGGTGGACAAGGCAAAGGTGGAAGCGATTCAAAAATTGCCTCCACCGATATCTGTCAAAGGCATTCGCAGTTTCTTGGGCCATGCAGGTTTTTATCGTCGTTTCATTAAATATTTCTCGAAAATTTCCTCTCCCTTGTGCAGGTTGCTTGAGAAAGATGTCGCCTTCAAATTTGATGATGTCTGTCTGAAGGCATTCGAGGAGCTGAAAGGAAGGTTGGTTACTGCACCAATCATAATTGCTCCGGAGTGGGAGCAGTCATTCGAGTTGATGTGTGATGCTAGCGACGTGGAGGTTGGTGCTGTCTTAGGGCAAAGGAGAAATAAGATATTCTACTCCATTTACTATGCGAGCAAAACTCTGAATCTAGCTCAGATGAACTACACCGTAACTGAAAAAGAGTTGCTTGCAGTGGTGTGGGCGTTTGACAAGTTCCGGTCAAATCTTGTGGGAACCAAAGTCATTGTCTACACAGATCATTCAGCCATTAGGTACTTGTTTGATAAAAAGAATGCCAAGCCGAGACTGATTCGGTGGGTCCTATTGCTGCAAGAGTTTGATTTAGAGATCCGAGACCGTAAAGGAACAGAGAATCAAGTGGCTGATCACTTGTGCAGATTAGAAAATCGGAACCATGTGGCTGAAGGGGATGCAATCAAAGAAACATTCCCTGATGAGCAGTTATTGGCAATCACCTCAAGTACAGTCCCGTGGTATGCAGATTATGTGAACTTTATTGCAAGTGAGGTGACACCACCAGAATTGACACCAGACAGTAGATGAAAGTTCTTGCATGATGTGAGGCTTTACATGTGGGATGAGCCATTCTTATACAGGCTATGTGCAGACCAGTTGGTTCGGAGATGTGTTCCTGAGGATGAGATGAGTGCCATACTTCATAGTTGTCATGCCTCGTCATACGGAGGTCATCACGGTGGAGACCGGACAGCCCAAAAAGTGTTACAATCAGGTTTTTATTGGCCGAAATTGTTTAAGGATGCACACACCTTTGTTAAAATGTGTGACATGTGCCAAAGAACCGGGACAATCACTAAGAAGCACGAGATGCCGCTGCAAAACATCCTGGTAGTGGAGCTTTTCGATGTTTGGGGAATTGGCTTCATGGGACCTTTTCCATACTCGAATGGCCATAGATACATCTTGGTGGCAGTTGATTATGTGTCTAAGTGGGTGGAGGCCATTGCTCTACCCTCTAATGATGCAAAGGTAGTGGTAAGCTTTGTCAAGAAGCATATCTTCACACGCTTTGGAACTCCCAGAGTGTTGATCAGCGATGGAGGTACGCATTTCTGCAACAAACTGTTAAACAATGTCCTTGTAATGTACGGGGTCAAGCACAAGGTTTCCACTGCTTATCATCCCCAGACGAGTGGTCAAGTGGAGGTTTCAAACAGAGAGATCAAGCAAATTCTTGAGAAAACGGTGAGTAAAGATTGGGCCGGAAAGTTAGACGACGCATTGTGGGCGTAACGGATAGCATACAAAACTCCCATAGGTGCTTCTCCGTATAGATTGGTATATGGGAAGGCTTGTCACTTGCCCGTCAAACTTGAGCACAAGGCCTATTGGGCAATAAAGAAGCTAAACATGGATGGGCACTTAGCTGGAGAGAAGAGGTTACTGCAACTCGATGAGCTCGAGGAGTTTCAATTACATGCATATGAGAATTCCAAATTGTATAAAGAAAAGACTAAGAGGTGGAATGACAAGCACATTCAATATCCAGAGTTCGAGCCAGGGCAAGAAGTTCTGTTGTTCAATTCGAGGTTGAAGCTTTTTCTCGGAAAGCTTAAATCTCGTTGGTCGGGCCCTTTTGTTGTGGTTAGCGTGAAGCCTCATGGAGCTGTGGAGTTGAGAGACATGAGTTCCACTGGCACTTTCTTGGTGAACGGTCAATGGATAAAACATTACTGGGGTGGTGATTTTGCACGTCACAAGACCTCAGTGGACTTGAAGGATGCTTAAAGGAATGTATAATCGTCGTGCCACGACGTTAAATAAGGCGCTGGTTGGGAGGCAACCCAACGATAGTGGTAGTGTTTGATTTTGAGCTCTAACTTACTAACAAATGCAGGCGACGAAGGGCAGGTGAAAGGACCATCAACCAGGAGCAAAGTAGGTGACAATAATTGCAAAAATAAATGCCCAGGAGCGCACTTCGCGCACAAGTTTGCGAACCTTTCTGCCTGAACTCTAACTGAAACGCGCGAACTTTCGCGCAAACTATAAACTTCGCGCCGAAGTTTGCGAGACTTTCTACCTGGGACTCACCATACGCGCGAAGTATCGCGCGAACTACATACATCGCGCACTTGTTCGCGCGCCTGGATGAGCCTCTCAGCCTGGAACTTTTCAGGCGTGTTATTTTCTCTTTGTTTTTCATTTTTCTTTTTGGTTCTTTTATTTTTGTAATTTAAATAGGCTATTGGTTCATACCCCTTCCCCTTTTATTAAACCAAACCCAATACCCCCAAAACACTATCATCTCTCCCAAACCAACAAAACCTCCAAACGCTCCTAACTTCAAACACTCATCTCATATCTCACGGGCTCCTTCCCTAAAATCATTAGCAGCATCACCCTACCGCACGAATTCTAACAAGGTATGAGCTCTAGTTTTAGTTTTCTTTCTTTTTCTCTTTCTATTTTCAGAATTTAAGTTTCTTGTTGTAGTTTATGCCATGAATGTAGTTGTATTTTGTGATTTGAGTTTCAAACTTGGTAAAATATATTGTGGGGTTAGTTTGTTGTAAGTGTGGGGTGGGAAGTACTTGAATTGGGTTATGGATGAACTTTTGTAGGAAGCCTTTGTTGCAAGACCCTTAGAAAAGCTGTGAGAGCCTAATGCCCACAAGGTGTTTGTGGAAAGGCCTTAATGAGCATTATTATGTAGTTGTGACCAATTTTGCGTGTGAAGTCTGAGTAACCGCAGCAAGTCACACTACTTTTGTTGGGCTGAGCTAATGTGTCCACGTTTTGCAGGTATTATGGCACCAACGAAAAAGTGCCAAGCCACGGGTCCATCATCAAGCCGTCAAAGGAAAGCTCCAGCACGCTCCTATGACAACAACAAATTTGTCTCCCTTGAGGCTCATACCTATTTTACAGAAAAGGCGGCTAAGAAGGCAATTGCGGAAAGGGGCATCAACATCAAAAAGATCAAGGAACGATGCCCCCACATGTTCAATGAGTTGATGGAGCAGGGTTTGCAAGCTTTTATTGACGAGCCAGGGGAGGCTAATGTAATGGTGGTACGAGAATTCTCTACCAATTTACCCGAGCATGTCAACCATGTGGTCACAGTGCGTTGTAAGGCAGTAGATGCCTCCATTGAGGCGATACGCACAGCTTATCAACTGCCGGGCCCTCTGCCTAAGAACACGGACTTTTATGAATATGGGCGCAATCCAACCGCTGCCAAGTGGGAGCGCTTCTTTGATGAAATTTGTGAACCAGGAAAAATGGTAGAGTGGCTAGAACATGGATAAAAGTTCTATTCATCCGTCTTAACTCAAGAGGCGAAGAGCTGGCTGTATGTGATCAACAGTCGCCTTATCCCCTCCACAAATACTACGGAGGTGAATGGACCCCGAGCTGCGTTGATTTGGGGTTTCATCAAGGGTCTTCCCTTCGACATGGCCAAAGTGATCCACGACGAGATGTTTATCCGATGCCCCCAGCGCCAGTATGGTTTCTTTTTCCCATCTTTGGTGACTAGGCTTTGCAAGAATGTGCAGGTGCCTGAAAACATTCGTGTGGACGGGCTGGTACGAAAAAGCCACAAGATCCGACCTGGCTCGAACACCACGGAAGAAACCTCAGCAGCAAAGGTAGGTAGAGAGGATTAAAGTGGTTCGGATGCTTCGGAGGAGGAAGAGCAAATGGATGTGGAGGGAGAAGCACTGGCTCAAGCGCCCAGAAAATCAGCTGCAGCACTGTCACGCGCAACATCCTCTTCAAGAAGTTCCAGAGTATCCCGGTCCACCACATTGGAACAGGAGGTGGCTGATATTCGCACTTCCATGCATGATTTGAGCACTCGTGTGGACGCGATAGCTGACCGACAAGTCAAGTCGGAAAAGAAGTTCATGGGTTGGCTGCGAGCTTTAGGGCGTGCGTGCAACGTGAACCCCGAAATCGTGTCCGATCAAGAGTGAAGCTCCAGGGAAGTCTCTTTACCTCACTGCTCTTTTCAATTTTAAGCCATGGGGACATGTATTCTTTTTAAGTGTGGGGTGGGGGATTCCTTCATAGTATGTTGTATATAATTGTACAAATTACCGGGTTATTTTGTTTGTCTCATGTTGACTTGACAGTTTTTGTTAAGCAGGAGTAGTTTCACTAATTTAAAAAAAAAACTGAAAAGAAAAATTATAGGCTCTTCCCGATGACGGATTTTTTAGACGACTTTCTTGAGGGAAGTGAGTCTAAAGAAAACGACAAAAAGGTTTTTTAAATTTCTTAGGTAGTGTAGCAATTCCCCCTTGGTTTTTCTTTAAGCCGCCGTTCTTTTCCAAGGGTTTAGCTTGAACCGGGCATAGGTAGTTTTTATTTTTGTTTTCTTTCTGATTTGTAGATTAGGTTAATGGGCTATGAGCTATAAAAATTGAAAGAGAACCCATAGCATTGACGCACCTGAACACAATAGACCCTAGAGTGTAACGCTTAGTCCTAATTGTTGAATCTCACTGAAAGTGCCTTAATTTGTATGTTTGTACTGAATTGAATGCTCATAATGGAGTGTCTTGATGAGCTGATCTGAATGAGTCATATGCCATGTGTGGTGAGTATTTGTGTAGTCCATGTATTGTACTTGTATCTAGAACTTGCCCGATATGTGAGTTGAAGCGAAATTTGAGGTGATGCTCGGTTTGAAAAATGATGTTAGGCTTTCTTTGACCTTTTTGAGCTTAATTGCTATTCACAAATAAAATTTGTCCCTAGTTAACCCTTTTGAGCCTTTAGACTTTTGTTTGGCACCCGCATTACAAGCCTAGACCCTTCTGTTCTTAATTGACATTGTTGTGATCCTTTTACCTCTTAAAGCACTTTAATTATGAGAGGAGCGCTAAAAGAAGTAAGAAGGAAATAAGTGTGGGGTTGCTTTTGAGTGGAACCAATAAAAGGATAAAAGGTGCACTTATGTTGTAAACGAATATACCACTAGCAGAAATTGAGTGACAAGAAAAATAAACTGAAAAAAAGAGATGATTACATTGTGTCATGCTCTAGCTAGTGAGAATGAATTAATAGAGTGCTTAAAGAAGAAGGGCATATTTGTGGGATGATATTGTGTATGAATGAGAAGTGGGTTGAAGAATTTGCGCTGAAAATTGCTCGTGTAATGTGTTAAAGTGCTTAGGGGTTGAGTCACTATTCCTAAATACATCCTACCCGTCCCTTAGCCCACATTACAACCATGAAAAAGTCCTAAGTGATTTTGAATCGAACTAGCCTACCTTAGTAGAGATTTACATTAAGGGCAATCTTATGGTACCAATTGCATGCATGTGACCTCTTTTGTGAGAGTGAGTGATTTCCTTGATATATGTGAATATATGAATTGAATGTGGTGGATTGAACTCAGTTTTGTTGATGTAATTGTGAGAGCATATGAATCGTGGCGGAGAAGAAATCTTGACTTCTGTGTAAAGTACTTTGAGGAAGTGTGAATATTGCATGACACTTGAGAGTTGGCTTTGAGGCTAGGATTGTTCACTACTAGGCATGATACATGTACATTGTTCTAGGTGTAGTGCGTTAAAGGAAATGGTTGAGTGAAGGATTCTCTAGAGAGTATAGTTGATTGCTCGAGGACTAGCAATGAATTAAGTGTGGGGGTGGTGATAATAGGCGAAATCTAAGTGATTTAGCTATTGATTATGCTTCCGCTTGATTATATTCCGATGACATATTATGGTTAATTGATGAAAAATAGGCTCTAATTGTGATATGTATACATTGCAGGATGAGGAGCCTAAATGATGCTTTCAAGAGGAGATTGGAATGATTTATGAGCAAGAACAACCCCTAGGAGTCGAGTATGCGCAAGGACGAGACGGAAAAATGGACGAAATCGAGCTACTGAAGTGCGCTAAGTAACGCGCTAACTTCCAAACTTCGCGCAATAGTTCGCGAGCTTTTCTGCCTGGAATCCAAGAGAAGCGCGCGAAGTCACGCGCGAACTCCATACTTCACGCAATAGTTCACGCGTGTCCGATCCGGAGAAACGTTATTTAGGGGTAAAATTGGAAATCTGGAGAGAAACCCACTTAACCTACATAAAGTCAAGCTCGCCCTAAGGTTAAAGGATCAAGTTTTTCATAGTTTAGAGGAGGTGATAGAGAGGCAAGAAGCAAGGAGGAGTTTTGATCATCAATCTCTTCTTTTCTTCTTTTGTTTTTGTTGTTTGTGATGAAATTGAACTTGTTTATGATGAACCCTAGTATGAGCAACTAAGACCCATTGTTCTAGGGTCGTGGGTAAAACATGAATGTTGTTGTTTGAAATTTAATTTGACAAAATTGGTTTATCATACTGGGTTATTTATTTAATATTGTTCTTAATTATTTTGCTGAGTAGCTAACAGTGAAATACTATCTATGAATCTTCAGTTGAACTCGAAAGTGGGAAATTTAGATTGCATATAGAATTAAATAGAGCAAGTTCTTGAACCCAGGCCTCGGGGAATGGATTTGCAATTGGGATAGACATATACCCAATTGCCTTGTTTAGTTGGAATACAGGAATTGTAAATGCGTTCTTGTTAATCTTAATTCCATAGACATATAGGCATTGAGTTGACTTGAACAGGCGAGTAAGAACTCGACAGATTCTTATGAGTAATATCAACCCTGTCAATCAATAACCTAGATAAATTGATTAGTCATTTTAAGCCAAGGACACAACACGATTGTATTACACCCGTGACCCTGGAATATCTTCTCCTATTGTTCGTTACTTGTGATTGCTATCTGTTTGGTTACTTGCTTTGGTTAGATTAATTCTTTATAGTTAAGTAGTAAAACAATTACATATCTCTCTTATGAACAATCTCTTGGGTAGATAAAGAAATTGGGTTTGAATCAGTCAACAGTTGATCAAAAGTCTTCATGGGAACAATACTCTACTCACTACTTTATTACTTGACGATCACGTGCACTTGCGTGAGTGTTTTTGGTTGCAACACAAAGGTTTATATCTTTAGCTCTATGGAGTCCAAGGCCTCCTTTGCTTTTTGGTTGGCAAATGGTGGACCATTTGATGAGGTGAATTCTTTTCCTCTCACTAGTAGTTCCCCATGTGAAATCCTTTTGAACTTTGTCACTTTTATTAAGAATGATTGTAGGAAGTAGGGTGAATTGCATGTAGTGGTTAGGGATTGAGTTTAGATAAGAAAGTGAGAGAGTTGTCCCACCAGCTATATTGATAAAATTCATTTTTCAAGCTGTTAGTTTGGCTCTCATTTTGTCAATAATGAATTGATAATATTTTCGTCTAGGGTGTTTTCTTAATATAGGAAAGCCTAGATATGTACCAAAGGAATCGCTTCTTTTAATACTCAAAGTATTGATAATTTCTTTCGTGAGAGTTTGGGGACAATTGTTAGAAAAGATAATTTTTGACTTTGTGGTGTTAATACATTGCCCTGATAGATTGCAGAAAAGGTCTAAGCCTTTTTGGATTGCATGACACGATTTCATATTGGCTTTAGCCATTAGGGTGAGATCATCCGCAAAGAAAAAGTGTGAAAACTTGGGGCTTCTTTTCCCTATGGTAATTGGATCCCAATTTCTAACATCAACTTGATGGTTTATGTATCTTGACAACATTTTCAGACAAAGGATAAAGACATATGGGGATATAGGATCCCCTTGCCTAATTCCCCGACTTGGTTTGAAAAATGTACTAATTGAGCCATTAACTAGTACAACTATGGAACTAGTTGAGATGCAGTTTAAGAGGAGTTTTTAAAATTTTTGAGGGAGATTGAAGTAGGTTAAAGTGTGATGCACAAATGACCATTCTAACTGGTCAAAAGCCTTTTCAGTGTCAATTTTAAGGAGCATGTGACCTTGTTTTCCTTTTAATTTATGAATTTTTGAAATTAGTTCCTGTATGATAATAACATTATCAGACGCCCTTCTATTTTTTATAAAACTAGCTTGACAAAGACTAATAAGCTGATCAAGGAAAGGTTTGAGACAATTTGCTAAGAGTTTAGTGATTAATTTGTAAATGGTGTTACATAGGCCAATAGGTCTAAAATTCTTGATGTTGTTGGCATTGCGTATTTTTTGAATTAGGCAGAGGTAAGTATTTTTGGAAAAAGAATGGGTGGAGGCCATCTGGTCCAGGCGCTTTGAAAGGTTTAAAGGAGAATAGAGCCTTTTTGATTTCAATATCAAGTAAAGGATTATCTAGACAATTAAGGTTTAAGGAGTTTTGAGGGATATTTTTTAGAGGGCTAACCCGACTTGATTTGTTATGTGAAGTGGTAAAAAATATTAGTGAAATAATTAAAACATGAGAGGTGACTAGATGAGGGTCATTGATCCAATTTCCTACCTCAACTTTAAAGAAATTAATCTTATTCATTCTTTTTCTATTGGAGGTAGAGATGTGAAAAAATTTAGTGTTAGCATCTCCCTCATTTAGCCACATAACCCTTGACCTTAATTTTCAATAGTCTTCTTCTATTTTTAGTAAATCATTGTAATATTTTTTTAGATTGGTTTCTAGAGTTTAGAGGAAAGTACTATAAGGATAGTGCTTGGAATTTTGAATACCTTGAAGGCGGGTTAGGATCTTTCTTTTTTTGCCATTATATCATCAAAAGTATGGTGCTTCCAAACCTTAACTTCTTCTATGAAATTTTTTCTAGCCCTATTATAGTCAGTATTTGTCCAATTATTTTGAACTAGGGGCTTGAATTCTAGATGCTTGCACCAGTAGGTCTCAAGTCTAAAGGGTGGCTTATATAGATAATTATTTTTAGGGATTAATTCTACTAAGATAGGTTTATGGTCCGAATGGGTCTTAGGGAGGTGTATAATGGAACTCTTTAGGAAGAGGTTAATCCATTCCTCATTTCCTAATACCTTATCCAGACTTACCATAATGAGACCCTTATTCTTATGTCTATGGTTGGACCATGTATATTTACATCCTTTATATCCTAAGTCAATTAAGTTGCAATTGTTAATCTTTGAACAAAGATAATTTGCCCTACTGTCATTTATACAATTGCCACCAAATTTTTCATTTGAGCCTAAAACAACATTGAAATCTCCCCCTAATAACCAATGACCATTATAATTTTTGCTAATATTCTCAAGATTATTCCACTTCTTATTTCAATTGAGCATATTTGTACTAGCATAAATAGCACTAAAAAGCCAATATTTACGTATAGTAGTTACCTCAATCGTAGCATGAATTTCTTGATCCCTTCGAACAAAGTTCTGGATAGTGATAATTTCATGGTTGTACAGAATCACTATCCCTCCTGCCTGGCCTTCAGCTGACACTTCTATCAATTCTGTAAACCCAAAATCATCCAACAACTCCAAATGATTTCCCATTCTAGTTTCTAACAGAACCACCATGGAAGGTCTATGTGTATCTACCATTTCCCTGAAGTTCCTCCTGAAGTTGTCATTGTTCCCTCCCTTTATGTTCCAAATGATAATATTTGTAGGTCTATTCATTGAGATATTAAGATTCGAGTTTGTCGGATCCCCATTTTTCCTCACTGCCCCTAGGACTGAGTTCCTTCTCATTGAGGAAACTAGGATCATGGCTTTGTTGCCACTGTTGGATCCTGAGGTGGTCTTATGTCCATCGAGCATTTGTATAATGTTAGTGGGCAACTGAGCACGTGCCTCTTCTCTTGCCTCTCCGTGAAGAGAAATACTTTTACTCCGTCGAGACTTGAGATTTCTAGGACTCTTTCTAAGAGTAGATTGAGGGGTTCCTCCTCCTCCTCCATTTCTGCCTCTACTGGTTCTAGTACATGCACTTAGTTGTGGGTTGAGAGGGAGGTTGTTGATGAAGTGGTGGTATTGGTGGCTCTTGGGCTGGCTGAGGTTGTTCCCATGGTAGGAATATGGGATTCAGTTGAGTTAAATTCTCTGGCATGACGAAGGGCATGTCCAGGAGAGCATTTTGTGGGTAGATCAGATTGAAGTATGGTGATAAGTTCCATTAGTTCCTCATTGCATGGACCAGTTAGGGATTCACTAAGGGTGCTAGGGATTAAAGGATGTTGTTGAGCCATGCCTGATTGAGGTAATTGTTCATGGCCAACCTCATGCCTTCTGTCACTAGTTGGGCTAGGTATTGGGTGTCGTGAAGGATGATGATCGAGTGCTGGCCATTTATCTAGACATTGAACAAGCATGCATGTCCCATCAGGCCCATCTCCATCCATGATACAGGTTGGTAATCATGTGCTTGTGGTGGTTAAACGTAAATTATTTGTGGATTTTCTGGTTGAGGGTGTAGAGGTGGAAGGTTTTCCATGGCAATTCTGTGTTGACGAAGTATTTGGAGAAGTCTGTGTCTCCTCCTTAGAGATGATGGTATATTGGGCATTGTGGCCGGGGTTTTAGGTACTTAAAGGATCTAACTTTGGCGTGAGGGAGGGGCTATTGGATATATGAGACGGATTGGTTGATAGAGTAATGATTGGAGCTTCTTTTTGCATGTCGTTTGAGTCCCCAAGATTGAGTTTTATAGGCTGATTTTCCATATCCTTTGCGTGCTCTAGGTTGGAAGACACTTGTCCAATTTTTTCTCTCTTTTGCCATTTGGATGGCATGCTTAGGGGAGGTGAGATGATCAGATCTTGAGGAAAGATTTTGCTTGAGGGTTTGGGTAATCGTTGGTTTATTACCATTTTGCTTGTTAGTAAGGTTAGTTTTGACAATTTCATTGAGTTTATTAATAGGGGTAGTATGATCAGTTAGATGGTAATCTTGCATGACCACCTTGTTAAATGTGATTAGTAGGACTAATAGAAGAAGACACATTTGTGTCCAACATGTCAATGTCTTTGTTAGTTAAGGATATTTGTTCAATTGCATGGCAATTATTAATATTTTCTTTTTGAATTTTTTCTCCCTTGGTGGTTTCTTCCAAAACCATTGGCTCTTCACTTAGAAGGAAAAAGTTATTTTTTGTTGCCAAGTTGGTTTGTTCTCCAACCATACTGGCCGTAGATTTTGAATTGTGTGTATGTAATGAAGGAGAAATATTCTTATGATCTTTAGATTTGTATTGCAAGAGTTGTGTATCTAAGTACTTACCAGTGTTGGCATTGAACAATTTAACTAAGATACCTGGGCCATTTGATTTTTTGATCGGATTTGCATTGATGTGCTTTTGATTACCTCTTGCACCTTGTTGCTTTCCTTTGGTAAAAGAAGCTGTTTTCCATTCTTCTCCTCAGCCTTTGTTGTTGTTGATTGCTCCATGTTTGGTTCTTCATTGTCCTTTATTGTGTGAATAATGTTAGTACATTATTTTGCTATGTGTCCCAGCCGTCCACAATTTTTACAAAGGAAAGTTTCTCCTTCATAATGGATTACTTGTTTGTGGTGGCCAACATAGAGAAAGGGTTGGACTGGGATTTCCAACGGGAGCTCCACACATAGTCTTGCATAACGACCTCTCAGGGTGGTTGATGTGCAAATGTCTATTTTTACTAGCCGGCCAATTGCATTACCAATTTTTTCTAGTATTTTTCCATCGTAAAATTCAGTAGGCAATTGGGGAAGTCTAATCCATACTGCTGAATTTGTTACTTTCTCTTTGGTAGCAACAAAATTTGGCTTCCATCTTGTAATGGAGAGGAAGTGCCCGTTAATGAACCAAGGTCCTTGTTGTATAGCTTTATCCATATTTTCCTTTCTCTTGAATTTAATGATGTAGTAGTCTTCTCCAAGATCAATTAATTAGAAATCCTCTGTTGGTCTCCATAGTTCTTGAATTTTTTTATTTAGATAGTGATGCAACATTCGTTTGCCCACCAGTTTCACAATGAAATTTGTTCATTGCTCGTAAATTCTTTGTTTCTCTTCCTCAGTGAGTGAGATGAACTTGATACCCCGTGTATGTGTTAAAGTTGTATGATCAACCATGAGTTCTTCTGAGCCAATACTTGGGAAATCCATGTTGGGTTGATTGTCAATAGGTGTGAAGAGCATTGGATTTGAAGTGGTTAATATTTCTTTGAAGGTTGGTTTGATCATGTCTTGATCAATATCTCGGAGTTTGGGTGGTATCATGTGTCGAGTTGCATAAGGCTGGGGATCCATTTTTCTCAGAGAGCTAAAAGAGAAATGATTTGTAAGTTATTCAGTCTCTCCAAATTTAATATTTTGTGACTTCAAAAGTAAAAGAATCTAGAAATATTGTGAATATTGCAAGTCCGTTCCTTTTTCTAGAGTATATATTATCCTAGAAATATTGTGAATATTGCAAGTCCGTTCCTTTTTCTAGAGTATATATTATCATTTATGAGAAATTGCATACAGACTTTAATGACTTAATTTTAGATCCACACAATTCGTAAGAAAAGAAAAGAAATATTTAGCTGAAAATACATTTAAGAGAGCTTTCACCTTAGGATTAAGGGGTGAAATTAAAAATAGCCATATTTACAAGTGGTAATTGAAAAATAGTCATAGTTTCAAAAGTAATTGAAATTTAGTCACTTTTAATGTAAAGATAAATCTGAACGAAAACACTATTCAAAATCCGAAAAATATTCCAGCATAATATACTGAAGTTCCAGTATAATATAATGCACTTCTATTATAATATACTGAAGTTCCAGTATAATATAATGCACTTCTAGTATAATATACTAGAGTTCCATTATAATATATTGGTCCAGTATATTATGCTGGAAGTTCATACACAGGTGCTCCAATCTCCAGTATATTATGATGGAACTTTTCGTGTTACAGTAAAATAATGGTTATTTTTCAATGACTTTGCAAACGGTGGTTGTTTTTCAATTACCAGTTCGAAAGCTGGCTAGTCTGTGCTATTTTGACTAGGATTAAGAGGATGGCTGGGTTAATGGATTTGGTAGAAGCCTGCTACTTGAACGAAACAATAATAGGCCTGACTAAGAGTAGGGGTGGCAAGTTAAGCCCAAACTCATTTGACCCGCCCAATTCGATCAAGATCGTAGAAATGACACCAGGTAGAGCTACTATTTAGGAATTAGCTAATGCCTTCTGAATTTCAGTTTTTCAATTCAATTTTTTGGGACTAAAATGTCCTGCATTATCCTATAATTAATTTTTAGTTTAAAATTTCAGGATAAAATAAGCATTGAATAATCTCTAATAGCATCCTTGAGAAATGAGAATGGCTATACATACACTTGTCCCACCACAATTTAAAGAATTTTTACATGCCTATACACTATTGAAAATTTTATTACCCTCCCAACTCAAGTTTCAATTTAATTACCTTCTATATACAAATTTACCAATTATATACACTTTCAGAATTAAATGAGTATCCCTTTATATTAGGAATTAATAATTTCCCATCCTTATTCTCTCTCTCATGCGCTCTCTCTCCGTCTCTCTCTCATGTGCTCTCTCTCTCTCTCTCTCTCTCTCTTTACGTCTCTCTCTATCTCTCAATCCCTAATTCCAATAATATAGAGCAAAGGAAAAAAGAGTTGCAATTCCACCATTGACAGCCATAAAAAAACTTTGAAGTTTTGAATTCGAACTTGAGTTTTCAAAAAAAAAAATATTTGTTTGAATTGGGTGTTGTTGCAAATAATTGGGAATTCTCTCTACGTCTCTCTCTATCTCTAATTTCAGTAATGTAAAGCAAAGGAAAAAAGAGTAGCAATTCCATCATTGATAGCCATTAAAAAGTTTTGAAGCTTTGAATTCAAATTTGGATTTTCAAAAACCATTATTTGTTTGGATTGAGTGTTGTTGAAAACAATTGTGAATATGGTTTGGAGTTTATATTTCAATTTTGAAGGTGTTTTGGTGAAGATTAGACTTGATTTTGGCTGAATTTGAGATTGAAACTCGAAGAAGAAGAAGAAGAAGAAGAAGAAGAAGAAGAAGAAGAAGAAGAAGAAGAAGAAGAAGAAGAAGAAGAAGAAGAAGACATGACATACATTATATTTACGAAATTGTAGCAAAATTGTATTATGTTGTTTATATTTTTTTTATTTAACTATTGTATGAAAGTTGAACAATATTCTATAAAAATTGTATTTAAGTTGTATGATATTGTAGTTATATATAACTGAGTAGAAATAATGTATGAAAGTTATAGATAATTTGTATAATATATAATTAGTTGTATGAAATTTATTTTTATTATGTATAAATCAGATACAAAATATACAAAAGACGTATGGTATAAAATTTGTATAAAAATTGTATTTAAGTAGTATGATATTGTAGTTGTATATAAGTAGATAAAAATAATGTATGAAAGTTATAGATAAGTTGTAAGTTAATTGTAAATAAGTGTATACTGTAAGTATTGAATGTGATCCAACAGAAAATAGCTGGAAAAATCTCCAGATCATAGAAAAGCGATAATTAGAAAAACACCTCCATCTGCAGAGAAAGCACCTCCATTATGCATTATATGTGAAACCTATATTTTTATGAAATATGAAGTTGCTAACGGAAGTTTGGTTACTTTCAACAACCATGAAATTTCACATACAACTGTGGAAAGAGCGAATTTTCCTTAAGCCGACAATATCCGTTTTACTTTCGAGTTAATTTGAGTTTTCGTTGACCAGTGACTGTAACTGAGTCTACATCAAGGTTTTAACTAAAATCCTTTGCTATTGTATCAGTCGTCCTATCTTAATTCTTACACGGTCATATGATGCAGTTGTTGATAAATGGTAAATGTGAATGTAATGACCCGGTCGGTCGTTTTGAGAAATTAAGCTCTGTTCGGCGGCATAAGGTCTGGAACAGCTTCATAATATAAGTATCGACTTGCGTGCATAGTTGAATTCAGTTAACGGATGATTTAAAGTCAAATTGGAAGAAGGAATCTAGTTTTGGAAGTTTAAACGATGAGAATTTGACCGGAATTGGACTTTTGAGTAAACGGCCCCGGAATGGATTTTGGGTGATCTCAACAACTTCGTATGGTGATTTTGGACTTAGGCGTGCGTCCGGATTCGGATTTGGAGGTCCGTAGGGTAATTTGAGGCGTTTTGGCGAAAGTTGGAAAAGTTAAAGTTTGGAAAGTGGAGAAGTTTGACCGATAGTTGACTTTTGTGATATCGAGGTCGGAATGCGATTCCGAGAGTTGGAGCAGCTCCGTTATGTCATTTGAACT
The DNA here is from genome assembly GCF_000393655.2 of Nicotiana sylvestris. NCBI lineage: Eukaryota > Viridiplantae > Streptophyta > Magnoliopsida > Solanales > Solanaceae > Nicotiana > Nicotiana sylvestris. The sequence continues at coordinate 7,372,798 of NC_091059.1, forward strand.
TGTCTGCAAAATTTGGCGTCATTCTGGGTTGATTTAATAGGTTTCTGCACATGTTTTCAGAGTTGGAAGATTTGGAAGTTCATAGTTCGATTCATGGTGTGATTCGTCGTTTCAGCGTTGTTTGATATGATTTGAGACCTCGAGCGAGTCCATGTTAGGTTATATGACTTGTTTGTGTGTTTAGACGGGGTCCCGGGGGACTCGGGTGTATTTCGGATCATTTTGGACTACCTTGGATGCATATTATCTGATATCTGGTATTGTTCTTCGCGTTTGCGAAGAAGAATTTGGCTTCTGGAAGTTTGTTCTTCGCGTTCGCGAAGGACACTCGCGCTCGTGAAGAAGGAAATCTCGGTTGCATAGGTCAAACTTCGGAGGCTTATATCTCACAATTTATAAGAAATTTGGAGATGATCCAAAAATAAAAATTGTAGTCCTTTGTGTCTAGTTTTCAGAAATGTAAATTAATTGGCATTTAGATTTGTGTACAAGCAGTTATGGTAGTTATACTACAGGTTGTCAGGGGAGAGTTCGAAAATCTCTGCTGCATAGGGTTGACTTTGGAAGCTTATATCTCGCAATATAATGACTCAGGAAATGAGCAACCTATGAAACTATAGCCCTTGGTGTCTAGTTTTCAGAACATCAAACCATTTGCATTTGGAGTTGTGTGCAAAAAGTTATGATCATTATACTAAATGCTGTCTGGAATGAGTTTGGAAATCGCTGACGAGGAATTTAGTCATCGCGAATGCGAGAGAAGGGTCGCGAACGCGAAGAACAACACCTGGGCAGGCAGAATAGATTCCCAAATTGAGGGTTAGACCATTGTATTCATATCTTGACTTGTGGAGCTTGGTTTTGAGCGATTCTTTGAGGGGTTTTCACATAAATCGATTGGATAAGTGTTCTTCACCTAGAATCCAACATATTCCATGATTCTATCTTCATTTTCATCATTTAATTTGTATTTTGGGTTGGGAAAAATGTTGGTTTTTGAAGAAAATTCCTAAAATGAAAAATCATGATTTGAGGGACCAAATGGTATCAGAATTTGATAAATTTTGTATGGTTGAACTTGTATCGGAATGGGTATTCGGTTTTTGTATAATTTGTTGGGTTCCGATGTGCAGGCCGGGGGGGTCGACTTTCGGACCGATTTTTGGATTTTGTTAAAGACTGAGACTTTATGATCCGGAATAGTTTCTTATGTGTTTTATTTGTGCTTTGAAGTTAATTTGGTTAGATTTGATCCGTCCGGAGATCTTTTCACTCGAGAAGTGCATTTTAGAGTTTCGGTTTGTTGTCTTTGAGGTAAGCATCTTCCCTAACCTTGTGTGGGGGATTTTCCCTTAGGATTTGAGTGTGCTATGTTGATTGTAGTTCGTGTACGCGAGGTGACGAGTGTGTGCTCAGACTTATTTGTGGAAAAATTGGCCTTTTAGGGTTCTTAGGTCCTTATATTCACTGTGTATGAATGTGTACTTGATATGCTTGAGTTTTCCACTTACTAGTTTCATCTCTACATGCTCTAATTGGAATGAATTGCTTATGATTCATTCTTACTGCATATTTGACTCTTAGTTTGCTTAACTGAAGATTTTTACCTCTTCTATTGTCATGCTATCTTTCATAACTGCTCGTCTTTATTGGAAATCATTATTATCTCCCCTGTAATTGTTTAGTCTTAATTGAGGTTATGATTATCTTCCCGTTGGTCATCCTTAATTGAAATTATTGTATATTCTTCGTAAATCGCCCAACCTTAAAAAAAGTTTAGATATTCTATATTTAGTTGACATTTCCTTATTTGGAATTATTTGATTCGTGTTAGCTTCCTTGTTGTTGAATTACATATTGTGGGATCGTTGCTTCATATTATTTTCTCGATTGTTGAGTTGTTCTTATTACGCTTAATATTCTTTATTGTGGGTATTCCTTGTGAGCTAAATTTACCGTCTCCTTGTGATCGAAAGTTCTTGAGTTGATTTACTTGTCGTGTTCTTGTATATATTGTCATTGTTCCTGTTGTACTTGTTGTGGCGGTGCACGAGGTTTCTGCCATGCTATTGCTACTATTGATATATTGCACATGTGGCATGACAAGGCGGGGTATGTATATATATGCTTATATGTGGGTTGCGCATGTGGCGAGACAAGGTGGAAACATTATGATGCACGTGTGGCGAAACAAGGCAGGCACTTATTATGTTATTATTTGCACACGTGGCGAGACAAGGTGGGCTATGTTAGGGATCGATTGTGATGATTTGTGATGGCCTGGGGGCATTCTTGTTGTTTGATATTGTGTTGTGGTACGCTTACCTGTATGAGTTTTATCTCGTAGAAGTTGTGAGGAAACATCTTACGCGCTGTCCGTTTTTTTCCTTATGCTTATTAGCTAGTAGGAACTATGTTAAAGCACTTACACAAACATACACGTAGTTGAACACTCCTATTGGATGTGAAGTCCTCCTGATTTTGCTGAGTATAGATGCACACCCTTGTTTAGTTGTTATATATGTTAGAGTGGCTCTATTTAGCAAGTGAGTTGTCAGCATGACCATGAGGTGTGATGGGGGCACAGGATGCCAAGTGTTAGATTTCAGGTACTGGGACTCGTGACCTGTAATTTGTACGAGATTTGGTACTTCATGAAAATTGTTGGATAAGACCTGATGTGAACACTGTCGTAGGATCTGAGTTATTGCTTACCTTTATTGTATTGTGAATTTAGGACACTATTTTGGTATTTCCGATGTTACTTACTATTTTCTTCCCTTATTGTGATTGTAGTATTGTTAACCATTTCGTGTAGTCTTTATATATACAGCATGTTCCTTTGTCCCTATATATGTACAGTTTATTGGGCTGGTAGGTGTCTTGACTGTTCCTCGTCACTACTCCACCGAGGTTAGTCTTGATACTTACTGGGCACGGCTATGGTGTGCTTATGCTACTCTTCTGCACTTTTTTGTTGTGCAGATCTAGGTATCGATCATTAGTAGCTGTGCGGATCATTGCTGAGGAGACTCAAGGTAAACCTGTTGCAGCGTTTACATGCTTCGGAGTCACCTCTTTACTTGTATTCAACTGTTTTCACTCTTTTCCGAACAGTTATATTTTGAAGTAGTAGCTAACTCTATAGAGCTTATGACTTGTACTACTGGGTTTTGGGAATTATAGATTTTTTAGAGATTTCTGCTTCAAGACTGTTAAATTTTATTTATTATTGTGGTATTTCAGTATGAGTTAGGCTTACCTAGTCCCTAAGACTAGGTGCCATACGCAAACGGAGGGAAAGTTGGGTCGTGACAAGTTAGTATCAGAGCTCTAGGTTTATAGGTGCTACGAGTCATAAGTGAGTTTAATAGAGTCTTGCGGATCAGTACGGAGACGTCTGTACTTATCTTTGAGAGTCTACAGAACTATTAGGACAATCTCACTTCTTTCATTCCTATCGTGCGAGCTTATTGATCTCGGTGTCTGAGCTATTATCATTCTATTCTCTCACAGATGGTGAGGACACACGCTGTAGTTACCTATGGCGTTGCTCCCGGAGCAGGTGTCGCTGAAGGCAGAGACAGAGGCCGGTGAGGAGTACGTGCCACAGCTAGAGCACCTACCAGAGCAGCTGTTGAGGAGCCGCTAGTAGCTCCAGTTGGGGGGTAGGTACTGGAGGCGCCTGCTGTTACCCACGGACTTCAGGAGACCTTAGCAGAGTTCCTAAGCATGTTTGGTACATTGGCTCAGGCGGGGTTGATTCCGGCTGCACCAGCTACTTCACAGACCAAGGGAGGGACTCAGACTCCCGCCACCCACACTTTAGAGCAGCAAGTTCATATTGGTCAGGTTCCAGGTGTCATGGCAGCACAGCCTATGGTTCCAATTCAGGCCGTAGTCAGGGCAGCAACATCTGAAGAAGGGCAACTTAGGCTTGAGAGGTACAAGAAGTACGACCCTCCTACCTTCAGTGGTTTGGCTTTAGAGAGTGCACAGTGTTTTCTGGAGGAGTGCCATCGCATTCTCCACACTCTGGGTATTGATGAGACGAGTGGGGTTGCTTATACTACGTTTCAGCTTAGGGGAGCAGCTTATCAGTGGTGGCGGGCATATGAGTTGGGTATCCCGACCGAGTCAGTTTCACTTACATGGGTTCAAGTTTTAGAGATGTTCTTGAGAGAGTTCATACCTCAGTCCCTTCGGGATGCATGGCATGCGGAGTTTGAGTAGCTGCGCCAGGGCACTATGTTAGTATCAGAGTACGCCGTCAGATTTAGTGATTTAGCCATACATGCACCGATTTTGGTTTCTACTGTTCGGGAGAGGGTCTGCCGGTTCATTGAAGGACTCCATCCCAGCATCAGGACTAGCATTGCCCGGGAGTTGGAGATAGATATTTTGTATCAGCAGACCGTGAGTATTGCTAGGAGGGTGGAGGGCATGCTGGCTCGAGAGAGAGAGGAGAGAGAGGTCAGGCGAGGCCAGAGAGAGAGGACATGCGGGGCCATGAGAGATAGGGCAGACGAGATTAAGAGAGAGAGTTTGAGGAGGCGAGGAGGCCTCGTAGACAGGGGAGATCTGCTGGTCCTTATTTTAGAGGCAGGGTGCGACATGGTAGAGGTTTTGTGGGTCAGCGAGTTCAGTTCGTGCTTCAGGCTTTGCATAGTGACTCAGGGGTTTATGGGTCTCGGAGTACCCGTACCGCACAGTTCCCACAACCTTATCACAGAGAGGTTGCTTTGAGTGTGGAGATACTAGCTATATGGTGAGAGACTGTCCTAGACTTCGGGCCGATGTGTCACAGTGAGGTATTCAGGCAAGTAGAGGGCGCCCAAGAGGGGAGGCCCGGCTCGTTGATGTGTTTCATATAGTAGGCTTAAGGCCTCTACGCCAGATGAATGTCATTCAGGTATGATTTCGATTTGTGGCACTATCCGTAGTTCATTACAGTTCTGCTGATATGCTCTAATTCTTTCTTGTTAGATTGTTTTGTAGATTATTATTGATAGAAAATTTGTTCTTGTCGGGCTTGTTTGATAGTTCCCTTATGTGTTTCCCTTTCCATATTCAGTCATATTTGTTTTGTGCTTCTTGAGTTTTAGCTGTGGGGTGTGTGCCCGTTGGTATTAGCTGAGATTTGGTGATTCGGGTGTTTAGTTATGTGGCTTTTGTGGTTGTTGTATCATCGCTAGTGTTGTGGAGGTTTGAAACGGGTTCCTATTGAATATGAGGTTTATGGCCGGTGCTGAATTTGATTTCGGGCGAATATTGTGATCAGAAATGTTACTGTGGGCCTATATGTGATGTGTCATGTTGTAAGGTTGTACTATATGGGCATTGGCATGAATTGATGCAGCTAGTTGAGACTAATACCGGGTATGGATTTAGAATCGGGTCTTTTGGAAATAGATGGAAGGTGAGAATTCTAGTTCTAAGGCTTATTGGTATTGCTAAAACATTTCAGTTGAGATGGTGTCGTCAGATTTATGTGGATTGAAGTGACGTGGGATCACCCGCGGGTGTATGTTGGAAGTGTGCACTCAGTGACTTAAGGACTTTGAGGCAAATCTTGGCACGTTCGAGGATAAATGTTGGTTTTAAGAGGGGCGGATGTAACGACCCGACCGATCATTTTGAGAAATTAAGCTCTGTTCTACGGCGTAAGGTCTGGAACAGCTTCATAATATGAGTATCGACTTGCGTGCATGGTTGAATTCAGTTAACGGCTGATTCAAAGTCAAATTGGAAGAAGGAATCTAATTTTGGAAGCTTAAACGGTGAGAATTTGACCGGAATTAGACTTTTGAGTAAACGGTCCTGGAATGGATTTTGGGTGATCTCAACAGCTTTGTATGGTGATTTTGGACTTAGGCATGCATCCAGATTCGGATTCGGAGGTCCGTAGGGTAATTTGAGGCGTTTCGGCGAAAGTTGGAAAAGTTAAAGTTTGGAAAGTGGAGAAGTTTGACCCATAGTTGACTTTTGTGATATCGGGGTCGGAATGCGATTTCGAGAGTTGGAGCAGCTCCGTTATGTCATTTTGGACTTGTCTGCAAAATTTGGTGTTATTCCGGGTTGATTTGATAGGTTTCGGCACATGTTTTCGAAGTTGGAAGATTTGGAAGTTCATAGTTCGATTCATGGTGTGGTTCGTCGTTTCGGCATTGTTTGATATGATGTGAGACCTCGAGCGAGTCTATGTTTGGTTATATGACTTGTTTGTGTGTTTAGACAGGGTTCCGGGGGACTCGGGTGTGTTTCAGATCATTTTGAGCTACTTTGGATGCTGATTATCTGATATTTGGTATTGTTCTTCGCGTTCGAAAGGAGCCTCTCGCGTTTGCGAAGAAGAATTTGGCTTCTGGAAGTTTGTTGCATAGGTCTGACTTTTGGAGTTGTGTGCAAAAGGTTATGATCATTATACTAAATGCTGTCTGGAATGAGTTTGGAAATCGCTGACGAGGAATTTAGTCATTGCGAACGCGAGAGAAGGGTCGCGAACGCGAAGAACAACCCCTGGGCAGGCAGAATAGATTCCCAAATCGAGGGTTAGACCATTGTATTCATATATTGACTTGTGGGGCTTGGTTTTGAGCGATTCTTTGAGAAGTTTTCACATAAATCGATTGGGTAAGTGTTCTACACCTAGAATCTAACATATTCCATGATTTTATCTTCATTTTCATCATTTAATTTGTATTTTGGGTTGGGAAAATGTTGATTTTTGAAGAAAATTTCTAAAATGAAAAATCATGATTTAAGGGACCAAATAGTATCGAAATTTGATAAATTTTGTATGGTTGAACTCGTATCGGAATAAGAATTCGGTTTTTGTAGAATTTATCGAGTTTCGAGGTGCGGGCCCGGGGGGTCGACTTTTGGATCGATTTTTTTTTATTTTGTTAAAGATTGAGACTTTATGATCCGGAATAGTTTCTTATGTGTTTTATTTGTGCTTTGAAGTTAATTTGGTTAGATTTGAGCCGTCCAGAGGTCTTTTCACTCGAGAAGTGCATTTTAGAGTATCGGTTTATCGTCTTTGAGGTAAGTATCTTGCCTAACCTTGTGTGGGGGACTTCCCCTTAGGATTTGAGTCTGCAATGTTGATTGTAGTTCGTGTACGCGAGGTGACGAGTGCGTGCTCGGACTTATTTGTGAAAAAAATAGCCTTTTAGGGTTCTTAAGTCATTATATTCACTGTGTATGAATGTGTACTTGATATGCTTGAGTTTTCCACTTACTAGTTTCACCTCTACGTGCTCTAATTGGAATTAATTGCTTATGATTCATTCTTATTGCCTATTTGACTCTTATTTTGCTTAACTGAAGATTTTTACCTCTTCTATTGTCATGATATCTTTCATAAATACTCGTATTTATTGGTAATCATTATTATTTCCCCTATAATTGTTTAGTCTTAATTGAGGTTATGATTATCTTCCCGCTGGTCATCCTTAATTGAAATTGTTGTATATTCTTCGTAAATTGCCCAACTTTAAAAGAAGTTTAGATATCATATATTTAGTTGACATTTCCTTAGTTGAAATTATTTGATTCGTGTTAGCTTCCTTGTTGTTGAATTACATATTGTGGGGTCGTTACTTCATATTATTTTCTCCATTGTTGAGTTGTTCTTATTATGCTTAGTATTTTCTATTGTGGTTATTCTTTGTGGGCTAGTTTTACTGTCTCCTTGTGATCAAAAGTTCTTGAGTTGATTTACTTGTCGTGTTCTTGTATATATTGTCATTGTTGATGTTGTACTTGTTATGGTGGTGCACGAAGTTTCTACCGTGCGGTTGTTGTTATGGGGTTGCACGAGGTCTCTACCGTGCTATTGCTACTATTGATATATTGCACATGCGGCGTGATAAGGCGGGGTATGTATATATATTCTTATATGTGGGTTGCGCATGTGGCGAGGCAAGGTGGGAACATTATGATGCATGTGTGGCGAAACAAGGCAGGAACTTATTATGGTATTATTTGCATACGTGGCGAGACAAGGTGGGCTAGGTCAGGGATTGATTGTGATGATTTGTGATGGCTTGGGAGCATTCTTATTGTTTGATATTGTGTTGTGGTACGCTTACCTGTATGAGCTTTATCTCGTAGAAGTTGTGAGGAAACATCTTACGTGCTATCCGTTCTTTTCGTTATGCTTATTAGCTGGTAGGAACTATGTTAAAGCACTTGCACAAGCATACACGTAGTTGAACACTCCTATTGGATGTGAAATCCTCCTAATTTTGCTGAGTATAGATGCACACCCTCGTTTACTTGTTATATATATGTGAGAGTGGCTCTAGTTAGCAAGTGAGTTGTCAGCATGACCATGAGGTGTGATGGGGGCATATGATGCCAAGTGTTAGATTTCAGGTACTGGGACTCGTGATCTATAATTTGTCCGAGATTCGATACTTCGTGAAAATTGTTGGATAAGACCTGATGTGAACACTATCGTAAGATCTGTGTTATTGCTTACCTTTAATGTATTGTGAATTTAGGATTTGGGTTTGTGTTTTCGCTCGCTCTTCTATGTCATTATTTTGGTATTTCTGCTATTACTTACTGTTTTCTTTCCTTATTGTGATTGTAGTATTGTTAGCCATTTCGTGCAGTCTTTATATATACAGCATGTTCCGTTGTTCCTATATTTGTACAATTTATTGGACTGGTAGGTGTCTTGACTATTCCTCGTCACTACTTCGCTGAGGTTATTCTTGATACTTACTGGGCACCGCTGTAGTGTGCTCATGCTACTCTTCTGGACATTTTTGTTGTGTAGATCCAGGTATCGATCATTAGTAGTTGTGCGGATCATTGCTGAGGAGACTCAAGGTAAACCTGCTGCTGCGTTCGCAGGCTTCGGAGTCACCTGCTTACTTGTATTCAACTATTTTCACTCTTTTCCGAACAGTTATATTTAGAAGTGGTAGCTAACTCTGTAGAGCTTATGACTTGTACTACCGGGTTTTGGGAATTATAAATTTTTTTAGAGATTTCTGCTTCAAGACTGTTAAATTTCATTTATTATTGTGGTATTTCAGTATGAGTTAGGCTTACCTAGTACCTAAGACTAGGTGCCAACATGATACCCAAATGGAGGGAAAGTTGGGTCGTGACAGTAAAAATCTTTTCAAAATTAAACAGGTGGAATTACCTAAAAATACCATTTGAAATATGCCGTCTCTGCTCGTTGCCTTCAAACTTAAATCAATGATCTATTTGGATTGTTATCGCCTTCCCGTAATAGTTAGCATTAAATTTGGTTTAATAGTTAGAGCATGATTTTACCCCTGGCGGAAGAAAAATAAGAAAAGAGAAGAGGAGAAAAGGAAGGAAAATGGTGCAACTAAATTTCTTGATTGGAAGAACAAATAATGAATTTGATAGCTTTTTAAGGTGGATTGTATATATTTTGTAAACAAAATTTGTTTATGTCAGGTAATTGATTAAACATGAATATTAAAGATAATAAAATTTTAAATAGTGTATAAGAATGAAAAAAAAAAAACCCAAAATTTAATGGGTTGGGCAAGAACGATATCACTGATGGGCTAAGATGGGGAATTGCCAAGTGGACCCACTATTAAGCCACTGGCCCAAGTTGACCCGTGCCCAAGTTGACCCGTGCCCAAGCATGACCGTGACTACGGCATCCCCATCCCATTTAGTGAGCAAATCCACAATTTTTGCAACATTTTCATTGAAAATTGTACCACCTTTACTTTTAATGTAATATTTGTTGATTTATTGGATTTTATAATAAGTTTATATTCCTACTACGTGTCTAACAACAACTTGTCTGAATTTTTTTTTTAGTTTTGGTCAGGTTTGTTTTGCAATTCATATTTCTTTTTCTTTTCTGGATTTGCATTTCATTTTTATCCTTTTGTCTTATTTTATTTTATTTTTTATTTTCTGGGTAGGTGGTTTTGGTTACGAAATATTTTATTCTGGAAAGGTTAAATCAAATTTTATAATTTCTTAGACATAATCTTATAATTTTCAAACAACTATTAAGTAGTAGCAGTAAACTTTTGCTTTTCTTTCCTTTTGCTAATAGCTATTAAAATTAACATTTATACATTTAAAAAACTAAGGCAATTCGGGACATAAAATGGCATAAAGAAAATTATAGTTATTATAAAATTTAATATTTGATGACAGTTGTTGATACCCAATTTTTCCCTATATTTTTATATATGCAAAAATACCTTCAAAATAACATATATATATATATATATACATATATAAGTATGCACAAGGTTTTTATAATTCTTCCAATAATTCTAAGGATTTAAACTGATTTATTTCCTTCTCTTTTATTCATAAAATCCCCAATAATTATCCCCCAACTTATTGTTGTAGTAATTTAGTCATTTAATTTCTATATTTATGCCAAAATATGGTTAAAGTATTTTTATGCATTTTTATAATTGCATTTGGTATTTTTTAAACTAAATTGCATATTGCAATATTAGCCCATTTAATGTATAATTACATTTATACGCGTAAAATTGATCTCCTATATTTTTTAAAATGTTAAATATCTATTTTAAATTATTTTAGTAGACAAAATTATTTTTCAAAAATTATTTATTATTTATTATAAATGATATAGGGAAAATTGGCTATTTAATATATAGCCAGATTTATATTTCAATTGTAGCCTAAATTAAACCCAACCCCACCTCGATTTCCAACCAAACTACCTGACCCAGACCCTAAACCCGTCTACCCAACCTAAGACCTGCCAAATCCTGGCCGTTGATCTAAAAGATCAATGATCCTTATCCGTTCATTCATTTTTTTATCCTAAACGACCCCTAACCATAGCTCATAACTCAAAGACCGCCGCCTCTATATTCTCTCATCTCTTCTCCTCTCTCAACCCTCAACCTAACCCTAGCTCTTTCAACTGCCGACTTCCTTCTCCGGTGTTCTCCGGTGATCTCCCTTCAACTCCTAAGCCTCCAATGGCTCCTCTATTGCCATGCTCACCTTCTCCGGTGATCTCCCTGGGTCATGCCGACTTGTATCTAGGGTTTGCTATTTGGTTGTTCTTGGCTAATTCAGTGTGATTTCGAGCAAAATCACATTGTATTTGTCACGATCTTTGGGTTTCTAAACAAGTTCTTTCATCTCTACTTGGGTTTCTTCTAAAACCCTAATTTTTGCTTACATCTCCTAGATCTGTACGATTGTTAAACGATTTGAGTCTGTTTCCTTGATGTTTTACACTATCTTTGTAACTCTTTACAAGAATCATCGATTTCAAAGTGTTTTCACCTTCTTCTCAAATTAGGGTTTTCGGAACTTCTTCTAAAACTTTGTTTAAACCGATTCTTTATGTCCAAACTTCTATCTCTTGCATATTTCGACTGATTCTATGATTTTTCTACCTCTTCAACGTGCCTATGTTGAAAACCCTAATTTTTTAGTTCTAATCTTGGGTTTCTGAGTTTTATTTTGATAACTTGTTCAGTTAATCTATATGTTTCTGTGATTCTGTGATTTTTGCCCTATGTTTGCTTGTTAGAGTTCCTAATTATGGCTATCCCATCCTATTGTGTAATTTTACCATATTTTGTTCACCAATATTTCTGATTCTTCACTTCTCCTACCTGTATCATGCCTATTTTACTAATTCAGACTATGCCTTACATGAATCCCTAATTTATATATGATTTTTGTCCTACTCGACCTCTTAGAATTATGGTTTTTGCTTACTATGTGCTTGTTCTTATAAAGCTGTGCTAAATTAGTGCTATTTTCTACTTTTGAATCCTTGAATCTTTGTGATTGATCTTTCACTGATTTCGCATGATATCTCTACTGATTTTTAACCGTGTAAAATATTTTCTGACCTTATTCTGCGGTCAATTATGCTATTAATTGATTTCTTAAGTCCTTTCCTTGATTGAAATATGTTGAACCTAGCCTCTATTACATGTTGTGTACTTGTACTATGCAGAAAATATTTCCCTTATTTGTCATGCTCAGCCTTATACGATTTCCTTCCTTATTTGCTACATGTCTATTACCGTTTGAAGTTGACTCCTCAATTGAAGGGAGTACTTACCTTGATTTTGTAATTGATTGATTTTGAGTCCCCATAATTATTGATGAACTTTGAATTTTATCTTATTTGCTATCTTCTTTCAAACTATATATACACACTCTTTCATTAACACAACACATGAACACCCTTGGTTCAAAAACTTTCCCTCTCACATTTAAAACTTTCTACTCTCTTTTGTGCTATGCCTATAGGATATAATTTAACCCAAATTCTGTTATGACAGGTGTTTAGGTATGTTTCCATGTGTCATCATGCCCGCCAGTCCTTAAAATCAGTATTAAAGTTAGATATTATGCATATAGGGAACAATACATCAAATTCTGCCCGTCAATCTAGCCTAGTCTAAATAAATCAACTCGTCCACGTTTTAGTTCACTTCTAAACTGGTTAACTAAGCGGTTTATACTTCCTGAAATGAGTTCTTTCAAAACTGCCTCAATTTGTCATTAGATAGCATGCCTATGGGGATTAAAAGGTCTATTTTAAAACTTGCCTTGTTTCACTATAAGACGTAGTTATCAGTGTTCAGCGTAGGCAAGCTTGTAAGGCATTTTTTTTTCAAAACTTGCAATTCTGAAACTGTTTTCTGTGACTTAATGTTTTTCTGATCCTAATAGGCTTTAAAAAATCAATAGACAACTACTAGGGTCATTACTCTTGAGTCTATAAAAATAAATTTCTTGTCTTCTGCATATTCACCTAGACATCCGGCCTTAGGATACTGTTTAATAATAAGCCCTTAATTATGCTTGAGTCGTGTTGTTTACGTGCCTTGTTTGAGGAGAAAACTTTGAGCCTCTAGTTGCTCCCTTTTATCTTATGTGCTAAAAGTCCTAATTGTTTTGCCTGTCACCTTAGAATTTTCACCTTTAAAACCTTAGGGGTCTTTCTAGAACCACCTATAGGTAGAGGTCCTAAATCCCTCCAGAGCCATTAAGAAGGGACGGGTAACAACACGCAATAGAGATCGCTGACCAAACACTCGCTTTGCATGACCACTAAGGGGATGTGAAGGGTAGATATGGGATATGATGACTACGTGCTAATGTCACGTGTAGCCCCTCATCGAGGAGTATTTATCAGACATTGTGTAGGGTGATCCTAGAGGCTAACCAACCTAGGACTCCTCCTTTACCAAAATTCCTTTTTCTATTTAAACCTTTGTTTTACAACTTGTTCAAAAAATCTTTATCTTATTATTTGAGTTACCCAACTTGCTTTCTTGCAATCTATTTGATTCAACTGTTTATTTATATGGACTAATTTGTGAATATAAGTTCGGCCGGAACCCACAACTGTGGACCAAGAGGGGTGCCTAACACCTTCCCCTCGAGGTTATTTCGAGCCCTTACCCTAAATCTCTGATAATACAAACCAATCCAAGAGTTAATCACTCTAGGTGCCCTAACGCACTATAACTCGTTAGGTGGCAACTCTTCAAATACCCAATTCCCAAAAGGAAATGAGTTATCACACCCCATGGAATGTCGAAACCTGGACCTCTCTCCGCGAGGAGGGAAAAAAGGGGGCGCAACAGCATGGCGACTCTGCTGGAGATACCTTTAGGCTCTTACCATAATGAATTGGTCTTTTTATAAATTAGTCCAATCATGCTTTGTCCCGCACCCTTCTCCCTTATTTAAATTTAATTGTCTATTTCTCAAACATTTATGATTTCTTTATTATCTTGAAACTAACTTGTTGTCACGACCCCAATCCCCGGTCGCGATGGCGCCCAACACGATGCTGGGCAAGCCTGACCAATTCGTCAGTCACAATCCCTTGTGTAGAATTCATTACCAATTAATGGGATTTAATGCCAAGTTAACATGATTATAACTCTGTAGTAATAGATAAACAGAGTAGAAAATCCATAGAATATCAACATAAATCCCACCGATCTGGTGTCACGAGCAAAGAGCCTCTAATACAAGTCTGTGTAGCAACCTATACATAAAGTTGTCTAGAATGCGAAAAATAAAGAGGATAAGGGGAGAAATCGGGTCCTGCGGACGCCATGCAGCTACCTCGATGACTCTGGAATAAGCTGAACAGCAGCAGAAAACTCAAACTATGCCTCTGGGATACCTGTATCTGCACACATGGTACAAGGAGTAAAGTGAGTACTCCAACTCAGTGAGTAATAGCAATAAATAATGACTGACGGAAAGAAAACTCGTAAAACACTACGCAGTTCTATATTAAAACAGTGAGAATATCAAAAACAGCAATGGAATGAAGAAGTCAGTTAAAAGTCCTTTAAGCCAGTATTCATTTCTTTCACTCCTCACAATAGCCGAATTCATATTTGTACTGTTGCGGCATGCATCTCGATCCATATATTTACTACTGCGGCGCGCAGCCCGATCCATATATATATATACTGATGCGGCGTGCATCCCGATCCAAGAATAGTCGACTGCGCTCACTGGGGGTGTGCAGACTCCGGAGGGGCTCCTTCAGCCCAAACGCTATACTACTGCGGCGTGCAGTCCGACCCATATACTACTGCGATGTGCAGTCTGATCCATATAATATACTACTGCGGCATGCAGTCCGACCCATATAATATACTACTGCGGCGTGCAGTCCGATCCGCATAAATATATATACTACTACGGCGTGCAACCCAATCCATATCATATCAAATACCCTCACATGGGGTTCTCAACCCCTGTCAGTCAATATAGACTTGGCCTCTTGGGCACACTAAGATAAGACGGGGTTCTCAACGCACACATTACTCTCATTAGGATTTAACAATTTCTAAAGCTGGTTCATATTATGTTTATCAGTTAAAAACATGCTTCGTTATGTTTATCATGTTTATCACGTGAGTTACTGCCCCATTTCCCCCATTTCAGCTTGTTTACGCTTCGTTATCCGTGTTTTATGTGATCGAGTTGATTAGTTCGAGTTCAGAGAGGATTTGGTAAGAAATGAGACACTTAGTCTCTTTAAGGAAGGCTTGTTTTGGAAAAGTCAATCGGATGTTGACTATGGAGTTAGAGGGCTCGGATGTGATTTCCGGTGATTCTGTTATCTTTGGGGGTTGATATGTGGCTTAGGAGTGTGATCGGAATTGATTTTGGAGGTCCGGAGTAGAATTAGGCTTGAATTGGCGAAGTTAGTATTTTGGCGAATTCCGGTTGGTAGGTGAGATTTTGATACGGGGGTCGGAATGGAATTCCGAGAGTTGAAGTAGTTTCGTTAGGTGATTTTGGATGTGTGTGCAAAATTTCAGATCACTCGGAGGTGTTTTGGTGGGTTTTTTTTATCAAATGCGTATTTCGGAAATTTTTAAGAAATTTAGGCTTGAATCCGATATAATTTGATGGTTTTGGCGTTGTTTGAGGTGTTTTGATGATTGGAGCAAGTTTTAATAATGTTTTAAGATGTGTTGGTGATTTTGGTTGAGGTCCCGGGGGCCTCGGGGTGATTTTGGATAGCTAACGGATGATTTTGGGACTTAGGATGTTGCAGAAATCTGCAGATCAGTGCTGCAGGGTTTTGCTCTATGCGATCGTAGGAGTGGCATTGCGATCGCACAGAAGCATTTTTGAGGGATTGTTTGGTTGTTCAATGCGATTGCATAGGGAGGCATGCGATCGCACTGTGTAAAGTTAATCCAGGATTTTCGTGGAAATTTGTTCAATGCGATCGCAGGAGCAGGCGTGCGATCGCATAGGCTAAGGTCATTGTGCTATGCGATCACATAGGGTTAATTCTGGAGTTGCAGATTTTTATGCTATGCGATCGCAAAGTATTGGGCTGCGATCGCATAGAGTTAGCTACAGTGATCCGGGAAGAATGTTAAAAACATTTCATCCGCGAACCCAAACCCATTTCCTCCATTTTTGAACATCCTTGAGAGTTTTTGGACGAGGATTAAAGAGAGTTTCGACTGGGATTGATTGGAGGTGAGTCTTATGACCTAAAAACATCATTTTATTGTAGATCAACATCTAAATTCATGGAAATTTGATTAAAAGGGGAAGGATTAGGGCTTGACTTTTGAAATAGAAATTTGGGGGTTTGAGGGAGTATTTGAGCTCGGATTTCGGTAAACTTGATATGCATAGACTCGTGGCGAGATAAGGAATCCGATGATGTCAATTTTCTGATTTTTCGAGAAGTGGGCCCGGGGCTCGAGTTTTGCCAACTTCGTGATTTTCGATATTTTTTGAGTCTTTTCGATTGGGTTGTATTCCTTTAGCCTATTGTAACATATTACTTGTGGTTTTGATCAGATTCGACTCTCGAGGAGGTTGATTTGCGAGGCAAGGGAGTAGCGAGCTAGGATTTCGGCCTGCTTGAGGTGAGTAATGGTTATATATGATGTTCTGAAGGTTTGAAACCCCGAATTTGCACAACGTGGTACTATGTTGGGATGAGACACACGCTGTATGATGAGCGTGGGGTCTGTTAATATTGGGGATTTGGACTCAGTCCATCCCGTTTGATGACTCTACCGTACTTTTGACTGAGACTTAATTAATATCGTTATATTATGGGCTAGTTGCCATTTTTGGGGCCTTGTGCCGATCTGTAGAACCCTTAGGGGGCATTTGTATTGGGTGACCTCACTTTTCTTCTCGAAATCATACCCTCAGTCATGTTCTTAACTGATAAACATAATATGAACCAACTTTAGAAATTGTTAAATCCTAATGAGAGTAACGTGTGGGTTGAAAACCCCGTCTTATCTTAGTGTGCCCGAAAGGCCAAGTCAATATTGAGTGAGAGGGGTCGAGAACTCCATTGCGAGGGTATTTGATATGCTATGGATCGGGCTGCACGCCGCAGCAATATATATATTTATGCGGATCGGACTGCATGCCGCAATAGTATATTATATGGGTCGGACTGCACGCCGCAGTAGTATATTATATGGGTCGGACTGCACGCCGCAATAGTATATTATATGGATCGGACTGCATGCCGCAACAGTATATATATATTTATGCGGATCGGACTACACGCCGAACATGCGATCCATGCATATATATATATATATATATATATATATATATATATATATATATATATATATACTGCTGCGGCGTGCAGTCCGATCCATATAATATACTACTGCGGCATGCAGTCCGACCCATATAATATACTACTGCGGCGTGCAGTCCGATCCGCATAAATATATATACTGCTGCGGCGTGCAGCCCGATCCATAACATATCAAATACCCTCACAATGGGGTTCTCGACCCCTCTCAGTCAATATAGACTTGGCCTCTCGGGCACACTAAGATAAGACGGGGTTCTCAACCCACATGTTACTCTCATTAGGATTTAACAATTTCTAAAGCTGGTTCATATTATGTTTATCAGTTAAGAACATGACTGAGGGTATGATTTCGAGAAGAAAAGTGAGGTCACCCAATACAAATGCCCCTAAGGGTTCTACAGATCGGCACAAGGCCCCAAACATGGCAACTAGCCCATAATATAACGATATTAATTAAGTCTCAGTCAAAAGTACGGTAGAGTCATCAAACGGAATGGACCGAGTCCAAATCCCCAATAGTAACAGACCCCATGCTCATCATACAGCGTGTGTATCATCCCAACATAGCACCACGTTGTGCAAATCTGGGGTTTCAAACCTTCAAAACATCATTTATAACCATTACTCACCTCAAGCAGGCCGAAATCCTAGCTCGCTACTCCCTTGCCTCGCAAATCAACCTCCTCGAGCGTCGAATCTGATCAAAACCACAAGTAATATGTTACAATAGGCTAAAGGAATACAACCCAATCGAAAAGACTCGAAAAATATCGAAAATCACGAAGTTGGCAAAACCCGAGCCCCGGGCCCACTTCTCGAAAAATCAGAAAATTGACATCACCGGATTCCTTATCTCGCCGTGAGTCTATGCATATCAAGTTTACCGAAATCCGATCTCAATTGCTCCCTCAAACCCCCAAATTTCTATTTCAAAAGTCAAGCCCTAATCCTTCCCTTTTTAATCAAATTTCCATGAATTTAGATGTTGTATCTAAAATAAAATGATGTTTTTAGGTCATAAGACTCACCTCCAATCAATCCCAGTTAAAACCCTCTTTAATCCTCGTCCAGAAGCTCTCAAGGATGTTCAAAAATGGAGGAAATGGGTTTGGGTTCGCGGATGAAATGTTTTTAACATTCTGCCCGGATCACTGTAGCTAACTCTATGCAATCGCGGCCCAATACTCTGCGATCGCATAGCATAAAAATATGCAGCTCCAGAATTAACCCTATGCGATTGCATCCTATCCTCTGCGATCGCATAGCACAATGACCTTAACCTATGAGATCGCACACCTGCTCCTGCGATCGCATTGAACAAATTTCCACAAAAATCCCGGATTAACTTTACACGGTGCGATCGCATGCCTCCCTATGCAATCGCATTGAACAACCAAACAATCCCTCAAAAATGCTTCTATGCGATCGCAATGCCACTCCTGCGATCGCATAGAGCAAAACCCTGCAGCACTGATCTGCATATTTCTGCAACATCCTAAGTCCCAAAATCATCCGTTAGCCATCCGAAATCACCCCGAGGCCCCCAGGACCTCAACAAAAAGCACCAACACATCTTAAAACATTATTCAAACTTGCTCCAATCATCAAAACACCTCAAACAACGCCAAAACCATCAAATTACATCGGATTCAAGCCTAAATTTCTTAAAAACTTTCGAAATACGCATTTGATAAAAAATCCGACCAAAACACCTCCGAGTGATCTGAAATTTTGCACACACATCCAAAATCACCTAATGAAGCTACTGCAACTCTCGGAATTCCATTCCGACCCCCGTATCAAAATCTCACCTTCTAACCGGAATTCGCCAAAATACTAACTTCGCCAATTCAAGCCTAATTCTACTCTGGACCTCCAAAATCAATTCCGATCACACCCCTAAGCCACATATCAACCCCCGAAGCTAACCGAATCACCGAAAATCACATCCGAGCCCTCTAACTCCATAGTCAATATCCGGTTGACTTTTCCAAAACAAGCCTTCCTTAAAGAATAAGTGACTCATTTCTTGCCAAATCATCTCCGAACTCAAACTAATCAGCTCGATCATATAAAACACGGATAACGAAGTGTAAACAAGCTGAAATGGGGGAAACGAGGCAGTAACTCACGTGACGACGGGCCGGGTCGTCACATCCTCCCCTACTAAAACAAACGCTCGTCCTCGAGTGGGTCAAGAAACATATCTAGAGCCTCAAATAGGTGAGGATATCTGCTCCGCATCTCTCGCTCGGTCTCCCAAGTAGCCTTCTCCATGGGCCGACCTCTCCACTGCACCTTCACTGAAGCGATACCCTTTGATCTCAATCTCCGAACCTGACGACCCAAAATAGCCACTAGCTCTACATCGTAGGTCAAATCATCATCCAATTGGACCATGCTGAAGTCTAAAACATGAGACGGGTCCCCAACATACTTCCGAAGCATAGAAATGATCGAATCCTATGGAGATTGACTACGTATTATGACCCCACATGAATTAGTTTAAGCGTAGTTCTGGGAGATAAGTGTGAAAGTAAATAATAAAACATTTTTGGGATTTTCATTTTTTCATAAAAGCAAATGCTTTGATTACAAAGACTTAACAGACTCCAAGAGAAGCTAACAGACGCTGATAAAAAGACGAAATACAAACTCTAAAAATAAACTATCATACTCCAACACAAGAAAAGACAGACTCGAAAACAATTGACAAAGTCCAGCAGAAAGAAAATACAGACTCAACACAACTGACAAACTCTAACGGAAAATGCTCCTGGTGCCCGCAGGACATCATTCGGTCTCGCCACGGGCCTATATGAAAGATCCCTTTGAAGTCGGTCCAAGTCACTCATTATCTATTTAACAAAATGTCATCACTGCCGTGAAGAAGGTGGTGCGAGTCATATCCTCACAGGCTTGGCATTTCACAACAACGTAATCGGCGATGTCTCTAATTCTCTCTCTTATGACCGCTTTTTCTTGTAATAAATGCCCGATCTGCTGGCCCTGGCATCCAAAGTTTGCTCGGCCACATGATTCTGCTCCTGAAGTTGTTGCAAATCTATTTCTAATTGTGCCAATGTTGTATAACAATGTTCCCTTTCAACCTTGAAGTCTTTCGCCTGTTTGATCATTTTGTTTTCCGTGACGATGACCGTTTTCTTTAATCCCACGACCTCATTGTCGTACTTTTCTTTTAATTGCTTAACCAGGCGTGATCATTCATCTGCGTTTTTAGACAATTGCTTTTGAGCCCCGGCTAGGTCACT